>NC_063333.1:136761996-136792919 GCF_021869965.1 Rhincodon typus
TCGGATTCTCCAGCATCTGCAGTTCCTACTATCTCCTATATGCAAAGGTCTGAGCAATAAAGACAAGCATGCTAAATGCCTTCTTAACCACCTTGTCCAACTGTAATGCAAATTTCAAAGAATTAATACCTGAATCCTTAGGCTTCTGTTCTACAACACTACCCAGGGTCATACCCTTAATTGCATAAGTTCTGCCCTTGTTTGTTTTACCAAAATATCTCACATTTATCCATAAAAACTCCATCTGCGACTCCTCAGCCCATTGACCCAATTGATCAAAATCTCTTAGATAAACTTCTTCATTGTCCACTATACCACTAATTTTGGTGTCATCTACTTACTAACCATGCCTGCTATATTTTCATCCCAAATCATTTATCTCAAAGACAAACAAAAATTGTATAAAGTTTGCATAGTAATAAATGTGATAACAGATCTGGAAGATAATGTGTTGAATCAGAAATAATACTCTTTTTAAAGTAATTAATAAAGAACAAAAGAATCATAAATCTAAGGTTAAAAGGGACGTTTGACAACCTGATACGAATGAAAGTATAATTCCTTCATGGTTTCGTATTTATAAGCTGAGTATTTGTTTCACAGGGATGCTCATGGATTTAAGAGCTTACGTGTTTGGATTGACACTGGAATTCAAATATCCTAGGCATCAAATTCTTTGCAGAGAGTTTTATGTACTGCTTCTCAGCTTCTACCACAACCTCTCCAGTGCTAGTTGTTAGGAGGTTGGCATTATGTTTACTAATTTAATATTTGTTTTCCCTGTTTGCTACACAGCAAACCAATAGGAAACAATGTTTACTAATCTACCTTCATGCCTTGTTCATTATCCTGGCATGGTATAATCCTGCTGGATTGCTATATATAGCTATAATGACAAAAGTTATGCAGTTTGCATAGATAAAGCGGATTTGTGCAGGGAGGCAGAGTGCATGGCTGAGGTTATTAAATGAATACTTAGCATCATCTTCCTTGGGAAACACAAGTGCAATTAATTCATAATGAACAGGGAGGTAGTTGAGAAACTGGATGTTGACATATGAGGTATTAAAAAGTTTGGCCGTCTTTAATATTGATAGGTGACCTCAATTTAGATGAGATGCATCCAAAAATACTGAAGGAAGTAAGAACGGAAATGGTTGTGCGACTGCCCATAATCTTCCAATACACCTTTATATTCAGGTGGTGCTGGAGGAATGGAGAATAGCAACATCCAAACCATGACAACTGCCCTCTCGAAGGATGAGGGCAGTAGACATATGGGCACACCACCATCTGCAAGCTCTCCCCCTCCAAGCCATTCACCTCCCTGACGTGGAAATGTATTGCTGTTCCTTCATTGTTGCTAGGTCAAAATGCTGGATTTCCTTCCCTAACACAATTGTGAGTCAAACTACAACATGTGGTCTGCAGCACTGGCAACTTGCCTTAGTGGCAACTAGGGAATAGCAATAAATATTTGCCTAGCAATAAATATTTGCCAAGCAAGCATTGCCCATGTCCCATGAGTAAATTTTAAAAAAAGTCAGAAGAGTGGAACTAACTGAGTGGCTGTTACAGAGAGATGGTTCAGATGAGATGAGCCAAATAGCTGCCTCCTGTGCTGTAATCATTCTATGAAACGTGGGTGGAGGAATCAGATTTTTAGAGGAGATGGTATTTGCTATCTTTTATATCACCCTGTCACCAGTGATCATTTTACTATATTCTTCAAATATCCAGAGTGGGTTGCTCCAAACAGAAATCTTCTAAGACAACAATTTTTCTGAATATAAATGCTCATTGAACAGTTTTTGAATAGAGAACAAAGAAAATCACAGCACAGGAACAGGCCCTTCGGCCCTCCAAGCCTGCGCCGATCCAGATCCTCTATCTAAACCTGTCGCCTATTTTCCCTGCCCATTCATGTATCTGTCTAGATATATCTTAAATGATGCTATTGTGCCTGCCTCTACCACCTCCGCTGGCAACGTATTCCAGGCACCTACCATCCTCTGCGTAAAGAACTTTCCACGCATATCTCCCTTAAACTTTTCCCCTCTCACCTTGAAATCGTGACCCCTAGTAATTGAGTCCCCCACTCTGGGGAAAAAGCTTCTTGCTATCCACCCTGTCTATACCTTTCATGATTTTGTAGACCTCAATCAGGTCCCCCCTCAACCTCTGTCTTTCTAATGTAAATAATCCTAATCTACTCAACCTCTCTTCATAGCTAGCACCCTCCATACCAGGCAACATCCTGGTTAACCTCCTCTGCACCCTCTCCAAAGCATCCACATCCTTTTGGTAATGTGGCGACCAGAACTGTACACAGTATTCCAAATGTGGTCGAACCAAAGTCCTATACAACTGCAACATGACCTGCCAACTCTTGTACTCAACACCCCGTCCGATGAATGAAAGCATGCCGTATGCCTTCTTGACCACTCTATCGACCTGCGTTGCCACCTTCAGGGTACAATGGACCCGAACACCCAGATCTCTCTGTGCATCAATTTTCTCCAGGGCTTTTCCATTTACCATATAGTTCGCTCTTGAATTGGATCTTCCAAAATGCATCACCTCGCATTTGCCTGGATTGAACTCCATCTGCCATTTGTCCGCCCAACTCTCCAATCTATCTATATTCTGCTGCATTCTCCGACAGTCCCCTTCACTATCTGCTACTCTACCAATCTTTACTGTCATCTGCAAACTTGCTAATCAGACCATATATACCTTCCTCCAGATCATTTATGTATATCACATTGTATTGTAAGAAAGGAATTCTGTTCCTTGTTGCTTTTGTTCCCAGATTCTTAATGGTAAAGCCATTCTTTTATTTTAAAAAAAATTGTTTGATATCATACAGCTACTTATCTGTAGTGTGATAAAAGTTCAAGAGGAGAGCGATCAGCCCTTACAGCCTGCTCCATCATTCACTAGGATCATGGCTGATCTAACATTTCCTCATGTCCACTTTCCTGCACTTTCCCTGTAACCCTTGATTCCCCAACTGATTAGCAAACTATCTATCTCGGCCTTAAATATACACATGGATTCTTTCCCCTACAGCTCTCTGTGGCAAGAAGTTTCAAAGACACGCAATCCTCTGAGAGAAGAAATTCCTCTTCACCTGTGTCTTAAATTTATGGCCCTTTATTCTGAGACTATGCCGTCAGGTCCCAGACTCTCCCATGAGGGGTAATATCTTTTTATCATTTATCTTGTCAAGCCCCTTAATAATCTTGTATGCTTAAATGAGACCACCTTCTCAGTCTTCTAAACTCCAGTGAATAGAGTCCCAACCTGTTTAGCCTTTGCTCCATAAGACAATGCCTCCACACCAGAGATCATCCTAATGAACCTTCTCTGAACTGCCTCCAATGAAATAATATCCTTCCTTAAATAAGGGAACCAAAACTGTTCACCGTGCTCCATGTGTGGTTTCACCAGTACCTAGTACAGTTGCAGTAAGATTTCCCTACTCATGTACTCCAATTTTGTTGAAATAATGGCCAACATTCCACTAGCCTTCCTGTTTGCCTGCTGCGCCTATGCTGGCTTTGAGTTTCATGCACAAGTACCCTCAAGTCCCTTTTGTGTTATAGCTTTCTGTAGGTTTTCTGCATTTGAATAATATTCTGTTCTTTTGTTCTCCCTTCGAAAATGAACTTCACATTTTCTCACATTACACCCCATTTGCCATCTTTTTAGACTTAATCTATCAATATCTCTCATTTTAAACTTTTTGTATCCCTCGTGCAACTTGCCTTTCCATCTGTTTTCGTGTTGTCTGCATGTTTGGTGACAGTACATTTGTCTTCTTTCAAGTCATGAATATTTTATAAACAGTTGTGGCTCCAGTACTGATCCCTATGGACGCCCACTGGTTATGGGTTGCCAATCTGAAAAAGAATCCCTTATCCCCACTCACTGTTTCCTACCCATCAGCCAATTCTCTATCCACACCAATCTATTACTTCCAACACTATGAGCTCTTATGCATTAATCTTTTATGAGGTACCTTATCATTGAGACAATGAAATGTACAGCAAGGAAACAGACCCTTCGGTCCAACTCTTCCATGCCAGCCAGATATCCTAAACTGATTTAGGCCCAATCTTAGCATTTGGCCGAAATCCCTCTAAACCCTTCTTATGTCCATCTGCATGCCATTTAATTGTTGTAATTGTAGCAGCCTCCACCACTTCCTCTAGCAGTTCCTTCAAACATGCACCACCCTCTGTATGAAAAAGTTGCCCCTTAGTTCCCTTTTTAAATCTTTCCCCTTTTACTTTAAACCTCTGCCCTCTAGTTTTAGACTCCCCTACCCTTGGGAAAAGACCATTAACTATTCACCCTATCTATGCCCCTCATGATTTTATAAACCTCTGTAGGTCACTCTTTAGCCGCTAACACTCCAGGGAAAATAGCACCAGCCAGTTCAGCTCTCCTAATAGCTCAACCCTCCAACCCTGGCAATGTCCTTGTAAATCTTGTCTGAACCCTGTGATGTTTAACATCATCTTTCCTTCTGGAAATCCAGATACAGAACATCTACTCGTTCATTTCCATCCACTCTCTGGTTGAAACTTCCTTGAAAAACTTTAATAAATTTGTCAGACACAATTTCCCTTTCATGAAGCCATGATGACTTTGCTTGATTTAGATTAAGATTTTACAAATGTTCTGCTATTACTTCCTTAATTTATTCCATCATATTTTCCAGCAATAGATGTTTGTCTAATCAGCATAAAGTTACGTGCTTTTTGTCTCACCTCCCTTTTTTGAATAGGGTTGTCAAATTGGCAGTTTCTAATCATCTGGTACTTCCCCAGGATCCAATGATTTTTGAAAACTTACAATATATTCTTTGGAAACCTGCATTTGAAAGTGAAGGAATGATATAAAGCTTGAAGTTTATTTATATTTCTATATGGTACATGGAGAGGATTTTTTTTAAAGTTTCATTTTAGATCTGTTCTGTGAATGAAACGGGTATGCCAAGAGACTGGTTTTGTTTAATAGCATTTAAGTTTTTTTTACACCCTAGAGTTAGTTAAGTGCATTGAGGGATAAAGTGTAGAAAAGAGGGGAAAATAAACTGCTGTTACCTACCAACAGGAGTTCAGTAGCACACAATCGAGAACCATCCAGGAAAAAGTCATGCAGACTTGTGTTCATTCAGTAACTGATGTGCTGGTTGTTTAACAGTCTCCAAAACAGTCAGGGCAGAACAAAAGAACTAGAGTGCTTAGAAGTGAGTAAGATAAAAAGCCTAAGAAACAGGAGGTTATGGGCAAATTGTGGAGGAAGACAGCCTCCAGGGCTGTTGAAATCTAAGTTGAAGGAAGACATGTTGATGAGTGAGAGATCTGAGTTAGTAGATTGTTTAAGAGTCTCTGTAAGAGACATTAAGTGAAGAAAATAGCCAAATTTGCGGAACGAGGCCAATTACAATTGTGGAACTGAGCAAGGACCTTTTAAAATGGTGTTGGAGGTGACCATTCACTGAGGTTTCAGTGTCTGTGAAGTTGTCGTTGGGGTAAAAGAGTTGAATCTTTCTTTCTAATACTTGTTTTAAAATGGTTTCAAATAGTTCTTGTACAGTGTAACTTAGTTATACTTTTTTATATTATGTATAATTACTTTTACAGCGTATTAAAAATATATTGGCAGACTTTGTGAACACGTTCGATGACTGACCACCATGTTAAACAAATGGTAAATATAGAACTTGTTGTCTATGAACCAGGTCTAACTCTGGATCTGAGTTTACCTATTACCATTCACACACCCACCCATACATGCAGCCACACACCTGATTGAGAATCTTTTCTCTCTCTTTCTGCCTGGCAAAATGTAAGAGAGTTTCAGTAAAGACATGTCTTTTTCAGATTGTACTTTGTACTTTGTTTTAAAACAGTTCTCTCTCATCCATTTTACAAAGATTTGCTACATGGTCTGAAAGCAAGTAATTTATTAATGCTGAGATAGTAGGAACTGTCAATGCTGGAGTCTGATATAACAAAGTGTAGAGCTGGATGAACACAGCAGGCCTGGCAGAACCAGAGGTGCAGGAAAGCTGACGTTTCAGGTCTGGACCCTTCTTCAGCAATGGGGGAGGAGAAGGGGACTCTGAAATAAATAGAGAGAGGGGGAGACGATGATGGAAGCTGGATAGAGGAGCAGATAAGTGGAGAGAAGACAGACAGATCAAGGAGGCGGGGATGAAGCCAGTACAAGTGAGAGTAGGTAGGGAGTTGGGATGGGGGTTGGTCAGTGGGGAGGGAGGAGCGGATAGTTGGGAGAAAAGACGGACAGTTCAAGGAGGTTGGGTCAAGCTGGGCTGGTCTTGGGATGAGGTCGGGGGTGGGGATATTTTGAAGCTTGTGAAGTCCACATTGAGACCATTGGGCTCCACGGTTCCCAAGCGGAATATGAGGTGCTGTTCCTCCAGCTTTCGGGTGGCATCGTTGCGGCACCGTCGGAGGCCTAGGATGGACATATCGTCCAAAGGGGGAGTTGAAGTGGTTCGCGACAGGGAGGTTTGTCACGAACCAAGCGTAGGCGCTCCACAAAGCGGTCTCCAAGCCTCCACTTGTTTCCCCGATGTAGAGGAGGCCACATTGGGAACAGCGGATACAATATACCACATTTATTAATGCTGTTTGTATGACTGTGGGTTACACTGATGTCTGCAGACAGACTGGTGATGAGAAGTTGTTTACAGCTGAGCTTTGGTTAATAACAAGAACCTGATTGGTCTGTGGATTAGTGACCAATTATTGATGACAAAGGCCTTTTCCATACCATGTGACTAGTTCTCTGGTTTGGCTTCCCGGCTTGTGCTGGGAACAGGATACAGAGAAATGATCAGATCTCCCAACAGCTCAGGAGCAATCTCTTTGTTCTCTGCAGTCAAAACCCACTTTAAACCAGAAGAAGACCAGGGTTATGTTTCCTTCAGCAGTTGCAGTAAACTGGGACTTTTAATTGGTGATTCAGAGACTTTTTAGAAGTGAAGCCAGCCAACTTGTTACCAGCAAATCAGTGGAAGCATTCATGAAAGCTTCTGACAAGCAAGGACCACTCAACTTGCATTACTGTTGTGCCTCAGGGCCTCAGGATGTCTTGATGTAAAAGCATCCGTGGTACTTACAAAGGGAGTTTTGTACTTCTCATTGTTGGTTTTACTCTGCCCAGATTGTTCTGTGATTAGCCAAGACCACATAATCCTGAACTGCCTGCTTTATATTACTCTGATAATTAAATGAATTACTCAGTTTTTGAGTTGGTGTAAAGCCCACTGAGCAGTATATCTCTAAGTAAATCTGCTGGAGTGTCAAAGCACTCCAGTTCTGCCAGTAATGTTCTGCCCTAACATAGAAAATTTTGCCCTCTGCACCCCCCCATACATTGTTCACCCCACCCTATCCTGCCTCAAATCTGCCACCCCATCCCTGACCACAGTCAGTGTCCCTACCTTGCATTCAGATGCACTCTCCAGTCCCAGACTACAGATGGCCCACCCTGTCCTGTTCTGTGTATGTTCCACTAGCAGCACCTTTTTTCGCTGGAGGAAGTAAGTAAAATTAAAGGAAAAATTTTCAACGTGAGAACAAATTCAGCCAGCAAATGAGCATGGTAGTGGTTAGTGGAAACTGGTTGGGCAGTGGCCAGAATAGTTGGCAGTGGTACAGTTTTTGGAGTCAAGAAGTTTAATGAGTTTGCATGTATTATTTTGCCAATAATTTGTTAACATTGTCTCATATATATGGACACTGTAAATTAATAAGTCCTTGTGTTCTTTTAAATTCTAATATTGCCAACTTAATTGTTTCAATTAATGCATCATTTTAAATACATCATAAAACACTAGATACAGTAATGGATTTTCCTGATGTGACTTATTTTTAAATACAAGTGTGGAGGATAAATATAGAATTGTCACTGTGGTGCATTTAGATGATTTATCTAACCAAATCTTGGGGTTCACGTTACAACATAAACAGCAAAGATTAATCAGTTTTTATAATTGTCTCTGAACCCTAAGGTTAAATTACAGCCTTAAATTTCTCTTACTGTTAATAGCACTTGTCTGTTGTTTGTCATTTTGTTGCTAAGTATTTTGGACTAATCATTTTCTCGGCAATGGCCATGCTCCTGAATATGTGTTTCATGGTGTAGATAACATATCCTTATTTTAAGCAAAAAAATGGTGTGGAATATCTTATTTAAGATACCTTATCTCCCTTCACAAAAGTGTTTTTTAGAAAAGCTAAATTAAGGAATTCTTTATTTTTAATGAACAGATATTGATTGCTTTTTTTGAAAAAAGATAATGTTGCAGTTTTCTGTGGTAAACAGAAGTAGCTGAGAATAATTAGAAAGTAAGTGCAGATCATAAGGATTTTTTTGGCTTGGTATACATTTATGAAGAAAAACACTGAATTTACTGGGTTTTTTTTCTGTTTATAAATGCTAATTGTTTTATAATTTCCAGTTGTTGCACTTCTGTATCTGTGTTGAGAGATTTGTTGCTATCAACATACTGCGTGGTAATGGATGAATCTAATGCCATTAACTAGCAAACATTGCTTTCGTAATTCCCTACAGATAGAATTCCTTATGCTGTCAACTCCACTTACTTAAATTTTTGTAGCTTCCGTTGAGTGACAGGAAATTAAAAATACAAAATTACATTCATTATTCTAGCTATTTTGGTTGCCAAAATTTTTAAAATATTAGTTGTTTATTACTTGTATGAATAGTGTACATATGTAAGTAATGGTTAATCTCTTATAAAAGTTGACTTTGCCTCCTCCACCCCATGACTTTTGGCCAAAACATAGTTTCCTTATACACCGCATGTATAGGTCAACCTCTGATATTTAACCCAAACCGTATGAACTCTTGGTACATACAAACTGTGGTGCAAACCTACATGATAGAATAAATGATATAACATAGTTATGCCATTGGTACCCTTGATATTTAGATAGTGCTTTCTCTAAGACTTGGAGGAGTCGGTGAGAGCCAGCAATTCTCTGGGCTGTTAACTGGGCAGATGGCAGATAGTTCTCCTGTCTTTGTCCAACTGCCCTTTTCTTTTATACACTTGATGACATATCAATTTCTTACACTAGGATTCATCCAATGTAGTCAAAACCATCAGATTTAAATTGAATTGGTTTTTAGGTATCGAAGCGCCTGGTTCAGATTGATTTGGCTGAGTTCAAGACTTGTTGTCTTGGTAACAAAACAAAACTGCTGCTTGGCCTGCTAACTGTATGGCCTTTTGATACAAGTGTTTCAATTCGGGTGTTCTGTATGTACTTTCAGACTTTCAAACTGCTCACAGACTTTTTGTTTAAATCTCTAAGCACAGAAAAAGCACCTTATTTAAAGGGACCATGCAATGCTTTCCTCCCTAGCATTTTACAAACACCAAATTCTAACTTCCCGCCTCCCAGTCCACAAGTACTCTACCCAACTTCGCAACAATATATGATATTCTCCCTAAACAAAGTTAGTGTTTTTTTGTAGAATTACAGCCTGCTTTTAACCTGATAAATATTTGAGCTATCTATTATTCCATAAATGTTTAAAGCTCAAAGGCCATTTAGCCATTGTGCCTCTGCTGTCTCTTGCTGGAGCAATCTAAGATTAATCCCACTGCTCCTCTCTCTTTCTTTCCTCACAACACTTTCTCAGCTTCAAATCTAATTTTTTTCTTAATATTCTAATTCAAAGTTGTGTTCAAGGAAATTCATTCTCCAATAATTTTTTTGCGAAGAAACAATTCTTTACATCTTTTTACTTGTTGTCTTAGTGATTCTTTTAAATCTATGACTCCCTCGCTTTTGTATCCCTTTTCAGTTCACTCTTATCAAAACCCCTTCATGGATCAAAAACTTCAAACCTTTGGCTGCTGCGATGGAAGCTCTACCATCAGCTGCTGGGCACTTTCTCATGTTGAAAAGGAAATGTTCATTGCTCAACACAAGTCCTGTACTGAGTTGACTCCTCCATAGAATCATAAAATGACAGTTTCATACAGTTTAGGAGAGGCTCTTTGGCCCATTGAGTCCTGACTGACTAAACTCCTACTCTAAATCTAAACTAGTCTCATTTTCCAGTTCTTGGCCCATAGCCTCAAATGTTATGACGTTTCAAGTGTTCATCCAAGTACTTTTTAAAAGGTTTTCCTGCCTCAACTACCATCCCAAGCAGTGTATTCCAGATTCCCACCACTCCCTGGGTGAAGCAAGTTTTCTTCAAATCCCTACTAAATCTCCTGCCTTTAAAATTATGCCCCTTTTTGTTATTGACCCTTCAACAAAGGGGAACAGATATTTTCTATTCACTCTGTCTGTAACCCTCGATCTTAGATATATATTACAGTCATGTTCCCCCTAAACATGTTCTGCTCTAAAGAAAACAGCTGATTCAGTCCAGCCTCTCTCCATTTCTAAAATGCTCCAATCCAGCCAACATGCTGATGAATCTCCTGTGTCCCCTCCAGTGCAGTCACACTTCCTCATAGGATGAGAGTGGTGTTGGCTAGGCCAATATTTATTGTCCATTCCTAAAAGCCCAGAGGTCAATAAACAGTTAGCTACATTTCTGTGGGTCCAGGGTCATATGTAGACCAGGCTCGATAAGCATGCAATTTTCTTTCATAATGAATGTTACTGAATAACAGTAAAATTGATAGTGGTTTCATGGTCATCACTAGATTCTAATTCGAGAATATTTTCTATTGAATCCCAACTTCACCATCTGTCATGGTGGGATTCGAACCTCGTCCCCCATACATGAGCTGTTTCTCCAGATTATTAGTCTAGCAATAATACCACAAGGCCATTGCCTCCCACTTCCTTCATATAGTGAAATGAGCAGAACTGCACACAGTAATTCAACTATAGTCTAACCAAAGTTTTGCATAGTTCCAACATAACTTCTCTAGCCTCATCTATGCCATGACTGTTAAAGACAAGTGTCCTGAATGCCACCTTAACTGCTCTATTAACCTGTCCTGCTGCTACAGGGATCAGTGGACAAGCACCCCCTCAAGATCCCCCTGTTTTTCTGAGCCTCCTAATGCCCTGCCATACTTTGTCATGTCACTTCTTTCAAAGTACATCACCTCACTTTTCAAGGTTAAATTCCATCTGTCACTGAACTGTCTATCTGAGCAATTTGTCTATGCCTTCCTGTAACCTAAGATATTATTCCTCACTGTCAACCATCCATCCAATCTTCGTGTCATCTTTTGTTATCATCCTCCATCATTCTCATCTATATTCGCCCTGTTTTACATTGCGTGCAGTCTTTCAGTCACACATTCTAATGTATAGAATATTTGGTTGTATACACCCCATTAGCCACCACCTCTCTAGCTTGATCCATCCAAGTCCTTGTCTGTGTCTATTCTGCTAGACTCCCCAACTTTCTGAATACATCTCCATTTTGGAGGAACTTCAGCCAGTGGCCTTGACCAGTCAAAACAAGGGCATAGACTGCATGAAGGATAAGTGAAATGACTACAGCACCGTGGTCTTGAGTGCCATTCAAGCGGGGAGAGAAAAGAAATGTCAGAGTAATAGGGCATAGCAGAATTAGGGGATTAGATACTGTTCTTTGCAGCAAAGACAGACTCCCAAAGGCTTTGTTGTCAACGTGGTGTTAATGCTCAGGACATTCTTTTGGGGCTTTCAAGAAACTTGACATGGGAGGAAAAGATTCCAGTTGTCATGGTCCACATGGATACCAACAATGTAGGTAGGACGAGGAAGGAGGTTCTTGATTAGAGATTATAAGCAGTTCAGAGCTATATTTTTAAAAAAAACAATTGCAAAGGGTAATAATCTCCAGATTACTACCTGATCCACATGAAAATTGGCTTAAGGATGGAGGGGTAAATATGTGGCTCAAATATTGTTTGGGGAGAAATGGGTTCTGATTCAGTGGAAACTGGCACTCTGGGACCATTGGCACCAATACAGGGGAAAAGGCGCAAGCTGATCTGTTTGGCTGGGCTTCATTTGAGCAATCTGGGACATGTCCTGGCAAATTGTATGATTAGAGTTGTAGATAAAGTTTAACTGAAGATTTTAAAATGAAGAAAGAAGAGAGCAGAGGTGCAGGGTAGTGAAGAGGCAAACAACAAAGTGCGTAGAAAATATACAATAGTGCAACAGAAATTTAAACCACAGTGAGTAACAGCACAAATAGAAATAAAAATTATAACTTGATAGCTTTTGTAGAGATGTGCTTGCAGAGTGACCAAGACTCAACCAATATTCAAGGTATTTGATATTCTGGAGTAATAGGCATAAAGGATAGGAAGTAGGATAGCTTTATTAATAAAGTATCAGTGCGGTGGTGAACAGTGATGTAGGTGCAATAGATCATGATGCCAAATTAGTTTGGGTGAAAATAAGAAATTGGAAGGGAATGAAATCAGGGGTCAGAGTCACTTTTAGGCCTCTGAAGAGTTTCCTTTCTGTAAGACAAAGTTTAAACTAGAAAGAATGGAGGTATCTAAGAAGGGCACTTCAATTATCATGTGTGACTTTAACCTGCTTTTCACTGGACATATCAGTTGGGAAAGAGTGGCATGGAAAACAGATTTGTAGAGTGTATCAGTGATTATTTCTTAAGGCAATTATATTAAAGAACCTACCCAGGAATAGGTTATTTTAGATTTAGTCATGTGTCATGAGATAAGACTAAAGACAGATGGCTTAATTAAGGATCCTTTGTGTTGTGTGATAACACAGTATGGAGCTAGAGAAGCACAGCAGGCCAAGCAGCATCAGAGGAGCAGGAAAGTTGACTTTGAGGGCTGGCACCCTTCTTCAGAAATTGGGAGGGGGAAGGGAGCTCGGAACTCAATAGAGAGGAGGGGTGGGGCTGGGGAAGGTGAGTGCAGGTAGGGAGTGGTGGGGATTGGTCAGTGAGATGGGAGGGGCGGATAGGTGGGAGAGAAGATGGACAGGTTGTGTCAGGTCAAGGAGGCGGGGATGAGAGGGAGGATTGGACATAGGATGAGGCCAGGGGTGGGGAGATTTTAAAACTGATGAAATCCATGTTTGGGCCATCGGACTGTAGGCTCCCGAGGTGGAATATGAGGTGCTGCTCCTCCAGTTTGCGGGTGGTGTCATTGTGACTCTGGAGGAGGCCCAAGATGGACATGTCACCCAGGGAGTTGGAGGGGAGAGTTAAAATGGCTTGCTACCTGAAGGTGTTGTCATTTGTCGCGAACAGAGTGCGGATGCTCTACAAAATGGTCTCCAAGTCTCCATTTGGTCTCACTGATGTAGAGAAGGCCATATCGGGAGCAGCGAATGCAGAAGACCAAGTTGATGGATGTGCAGGTGAAACCCTGTCTGATGTGGAAGGCTTGTTTTGCGCATTGAATGGAGGTGGGGAGGGGAGTGTAGGGGCAGGTGTAGCACTTCCTGCAGTTGTAGGGAAAGGTGCCAGGGACAGTGGTGCCCCCACATTTCCCTCCTCACCTGCATCACCCAGCCTGTAAACAACACTTGTAGGGAGGCTGCATGCAATAATAATGTAAAATGGCAAGCAACACAAATTTATCATGCTGCCTGCAATGCAGTGAATGGTTACGTATTGATCCCCACACCTTTTTTTTGGGAGTTAGCAGTTTCTTTGCTTTATAACCTTGGGTGCATTCTAAAAATGATTTCTCACTTTGGTCATATGCATTTCCTATTACTTATTTAAAAAGTACTGTTTAAATTTGTATCTGTGTTAAGCCTTGTTCAGCATATCATGAGCCGTATGTGTCATTTACATATTTGAACATCACTGCTATACCAAAGGTTATCAAGTGTAACTTTTCATTACCTTTTCACCTAGTAAACAATTCACTTCTGCTGTAGAGGCAATTAAGTTTGTAGCTTTGTCCTTGGACTGCGTAGAGTGTCATGTCAGTTGTGAATCAACGGAATTTTTTGTAGGAACACAGCTGTTCATATTTTTTATGCCACTGTATGAATTTAGTCTCCTTTTCAAAAAAGTTATGACTTCATGACAAGTTCAGCTGCACTGCTAAAAAGGTTGCAGTTTATGATCCAAGTGCTTTTCTTTCCAGTGGAATTTGTCAACTGCAAGCTAAGCAAAGTGCTGTAATTGGATATGAATTTTGGTCAATGAGCTGTAGGTAATGTAGCATGGGAGTTTCCGTAGGTTAGTACATAGGAACCCAGAAGTTAATGTTGGTGACGACAGCAACAAACACCTACAATATTCATGTTATTTTACTGTCCAGAATTTTAGTAGAGTGGTTGACTGATTAAACATGATATCGATTAATACCTAAAATGGACAATAATGGATTTTGTATCAGTCTGCTCAGAGTTAATTGGACAATATCAGTGGTAATTCATTAAAGTGTTTTACTCATAATATTTTGCTTTTAACACTTCCACAATTAAGTGTTGAAAGTCTCTTGCTCTCTTATGAAGATTTTTAAAGAAAATTAGATGTTAATTAAAAAATAAATGAAGGTTAACCCATAAGGTTAACCACCTAATAACTAAAAGAACTAATTAAAAATAAGAAGTCAAGAATCTTGAATTAGTGAAATAGGGTGTGAGATTTCGTTAGCCTTTCCCTTTGTGTAAAATGCACTTGGGCCCATTATTCTGGTGCATTTCTGGACGCTATATTGCATTAGAAAACTTCAATGTCATCCATTCTGTGCCATGGTATTATCAGTGGACTGTTAATCCAGAGGCCCCGATTATATTCTGGGGACCTGGGTTTGAATCCCACCACGGTAGATGATGGAGTTTAAATTCAATAAAAATCTGGAATTAAGAGTCTACTGATGACCATGAATCCATTGTCGGCTGTTAGGAAAGACCCATCTAGTTCACTAATGTCCTTCAGGGAAGAAAACTGCCATCCTTACCCGGTCTGGCCTACACGTGACTCCAGATCAACAGGAATGTAGTTAGTTCCGAACTGCCCTCTGGGATGGTCAATAAATACTGGCCTAACCAGTGATGCCATCATCCTGTGAATGAATTTTTAAATGTACCATTCCTACACTTGATATGAGAACAATTGATTATAGGGTGCAAAGAGTACAAACATTCCACTTTCCTTTTGCATGTTCCATAGTAATAAATCAGTCAACAAGCACCCTTCCCCCATCCCAAACACACTACCTGTACCATCAAAATGAGCTTTTTTGGGGACAGGAGGACGTGGTCTTAGATTGCCAGGATTATTGTTCAAAGACCATGCTATCTGTCTAATCTGTCATTCCTTATGTTAAGTGGAAAGCACACACAAAGGAAAAGCCTATTTTGTATGTGGCTACCTGCAATTTCAAAATAAACTCTGTCTCTGTCATAAGTATTTATAAGCCTAAGAAAAGAGGTTCCCAAAATAGACCAGTAAATATTGCTAGTGAGGGGATAAGTAGTGGTAGATCTTGCATAATATTACATCTTAGAACTTCTCAAACTGTCAATTAGACACTCAGAAAGTAATTAGTTATATAGGTAAATGCAAAAGACATTTTACATGCAATACGACTTCACAAATAGTAATGGAATGAGTGGCCAATTAACCAATTTCTTGACAGAGTCTTCTCAAATCAAGTTCATTGTGATTAACTATCATACCAACCACAAACAGTATCCTTTAGTGTGGAACTTGTTTAGCACACCAGAGAGGTATAAGGAAATTGGAAAGCCAAAAAAGGAGATAATAAAATGGTTGTTGAAGATGGGTTTTAAGAAGATTCTTAAAGGTGGATATTTGAAGAATTTGGAGAGAGAAATCAAAGAATAGGCAACCCAAGGCCTGGCTACCAAAAGTGAGGAAGTCACAAAAGGCGGAATCAAACCAATGGAGATTATGAAAAGAGTTTCTAGTGCTGGTGGAGATTTTGGATATAGGTGAGAGGTAAGACCATGAAGGAACATAAACACCCAGGAATAGAATTTTAACTCCACCTAGGTCCCTGATGACCTGTTTTTGGGTCTAGTGGGATAGAAATTGGTGACAGCATTTTTGTGGGCTGAAGCTTTGAGGGTAGTGAGCAAGAAGGTAGTAGGAAATGTGGGAACAATTAATTCTGGAGACATTACTGAAAATTTTAAGCAGCAACTGAACTGAGATCAGACTGAACTGCATGCTGCTACAGTTCAGTCTATAATTGGATGATAAGTGCAAAGTGAAGTGAGAACTGTCCCATCTTCCAAAAGGTTTAGTTTAAGGAGATAAGTTATTCCAGGAGAGGTCAAAGTTGTTTTTTGCTGCTCCTCCACGTGGGAAATTAGGCACATTTCCAGTGCCCTGGACAGCATGTGTGCAGGCTGTGTCTCCAGCTCCAGCTCCTGGAAGCTCTGGAACCACCCGAAAGGTTTCTGAGCTGGAGTAACAGCGGGTGACACCATGGAGCATCCGCAAAGCTGAGAATTGTGGATAGCACACACAGAGAGGTGGTCACGTCACAGGCCAAAACTCCGAGGCAGAAACCACCAATTAGCATAAGAGGATGAAGCAGGCAGTGTAGGAATCCTCTGTGGCTATTTCACTGCAAAATAGATAAGCCACTTTGGTTGAGGGGAATGACCTCTCAACAGAAAATGGCTATAACCAGATTCATGACACCATGGTTAGCTGAGCTGTGCTGCACAGGGAAGGAGCAGAAAGTATGGAAATGCAATATTCATGGGGGATTCAACTCTAAGGGGAATTGATAACAGCCTCAGAAATGCCTAATGAGACTTCAGGATAATATGTTGCCTCCCTGACACGAGGGTCAAGAATGTCTCTCAGTGGCTACAGCACATCCTGGAGGCAGTGGGTGAGCAGCCAGTGGTTGTGATACATTATTGATATCAATGACATGGGTAAAACAAAAAGGGATGAGATCCTAAAAGAGGAACATGGGAAGCAAACTGAAAAGGAAGGCCTCAAAAAAGTGACCTCAGGATTACTACCAGTGCCACGTGCTGGTCAGAGTAGAAATACGATAACAGATGAATAAGTGGTTAAAGAAATGGTGTGAGTGGGAGGGTTTCAGATTTATGAGGTATTGGGACCTGTTCTGGGGGAGATGGGACCAGTACAAATTGGATGGCTGTACCTGGGCAGGATCGGGAATGATTCCCCAGGGACAGTATTTGCTAGAGTGGTAAGTGAGAGTTTAAACTAAATTGGCAGGATGTGGGACCCTATTCCAAGGAATCAGAGGAAGTGGAATCAAGGACATGAACAAAGGGGAATAAGAGAAGTGTTAGGCAGAGAGGTCAAAGGCCAGGTTCAAACAAGGCCACTGTTTTTTTAAAAAAAAAAGTGGAATGGGACCAGAAGCATTATAAAGGTGAGCCTTAAGACTTTATTTCTAATGCTCCATGCATTCAAATATAAAGAGATTAATTAATCATGCAAATAGACGTGAACGGATATGATATAGTTGGGATTATGGAGACAGATAACGGCTACAACGTGACCAGGGATAGGAACTGAATGTTCAGGGATATTGGGTATTAGGGAAGACCAACAAAAAGGAAAAGGCAGTGAAGTTACATTACTAGTTAAAAAGAATATAAACAATATTGAGGAAAGATGCTAGCTCAGCCAATATAGAATCTCTGAGAATTGAGAAATAATAAGGGACAATAAACATTACTGGGGGTGGTATAGAGACCACCAAACTGTAGTGGTGATGTTAGGAATGGCATTAAGCAGTAAATCAGATGCATGCAGTGAAGGAACATCTGTAATTATGCATGACTTTAATCTGCATCTAGAATGTGCAAATCAAACTAGTCACAATACTATAGAGTAGGAATTCCTGGAGTGTATTCTTGGATGGTTTTCTGGACCAATATGTTGAGGAACTAACCAGGGAACAGGGCATCCTAAAATGGATATTTTGCAACGAGAAAGGAATAATGGGTAATGTAGTTGTAAGAGACCCCATGGGGTTAGCAACCATAATATGATAGAATCCTTCATTAAGGTGGAGAGAAAGGTAGTTGATTCTGAGACCAGAGCCTTGAATCTTAATAAGGGAAACTATGATGTTGTGAGGTCCGAGTTGACTGTTTTGGATTAGGAAATGTTACTGAAAGGAATGACAATGGCAAGCATTCAAACGTGAATGGATGAACTACAAAATTTGTTTATTCGTGTCTGGCGCCGGAGTGCAAAGATAACAGTGGCCAAACCATGGCTTATGAGGGAAGCTAACGATAGTGTTAGAGGGAACAAAAAGGCAAAAAAAAAAATTTAGCAAAGGAGGGCGAAGAGATTGATTAAGAAGGGGAAAATTGAGTGTGAAAGTGAGCTTGCGGAAAACATAACAGACTGCACAAGTTTCGATAGGTATATAAGGAGAAAAAGATTGCTGAAAACTAATGTAGGTTCCTTACATTCAGAAATGGGGGAATTTAAAATGGGGAACATAGAAAAGGCTAACGAGCTAAATTCATACTTTGTTTCTGTCTTCACAAAGAAGGACATGAATTACATACCAGAAATGATGGTAATCACAGAGTTTAGTGAGGGGAAGGAACTGAAGCAAACTTGTATTTAGTAGAGAATTTGTGTTGGGGAATTAATGGTATTGGAGGCTGATAAATCCTCCGGGTCTGATGAGTACTCTGGGATGTAAATTAAAAGGCTTCTACAAGTAAAAGCAAAGTATATGGATACTGGGAATCTGAAATAAACAAAGTGCTGGAGAAACTCAGCAGGTCTGTCAGCATCTGCGGAGAGA
Source organism: Rhincodon typus (assembly GCF_021869965.1). Classification (NCBI taxonomy): domain Eukaryota; kingdom Metazoa; phylum Chordata; class Chondrichthyes; order Orectolobiformes; family Rhincodontidae; genus Rhincodon; species Rhincodon typus. The sequence continues at coordinate 136,780,775 of NC_063333.1, forward strand.
GAGAGAGACAGTTAATATTTCGAGTTCACAGGTGCTGAAATCCTTCAGCACTTTGCTTTTATTTCAAAGTTGTTATTACCGTGTCAGAAGGGGTGAATTGATTTACTTTTTCTTGTCTCACTCGTCTACTGACCACAACAAAGTTCGAAGGTAAAAGGAAGGTGGTATTGTCAGATATTTATATATCAGATTGTATTTAGCTCAGTTTCAGAAACCAATCAGCCAGGTACCTTAAGGGAGCCAATACAAAAACTGGTTTATTGAGAGGGCAAAAAACTAGCTCCATCAAAGATTATGGACAATATGTTTAAAATATGCAGATATAACCAACTACCCTTCTTGAAAAATAACAATCTTCTCCATGTCTGAGGAAAAACCCTTGCAGGGTATCATCTTAAAAGTGCTTTGCCCAAGTAATAATTAAATGGGTTTCAACTCCCAAACGTTGAGAGCAGTTTGAGAGAGAGATGACAAAGGCTGCTCCTATGGCAAGTTCTTGCTCATGATTAGAACAAGGTTGGTCAGGTGGAATTCACTGAATATGAGTTTTGGCTCAGGTTAACAGCTCAATCGGGGAGTCCTGGCTGACAGATATAAACGGGAGTTTCAGGGATTCTCCTCACACTAGAGACTAGCTAGACAGAGTCCATGTACTGAGCACATGTAAATAAAGGGTGACTTAGTGACGGGATACCAGCCTCTGTGGAGTTATTCCAGTGGTGACAAGAGAAAACAGTACAATCCTGAAGAAAATTCGCTCAGAACAGTCATCTTTGAGTTGGGGTAGGCATTTCGGGCATCGTGCCTTTATTTGCGAAGCTTGACTCGTTTGATCCTACCATCGAAGATTGGGCCCAGAATGTGGAAAGAATGCGCTATTTTTTTCTGACTTGAGTAAGAGAACTCATAGGCTGGTATCCAGGAGAGAGCACACCTTGCAAAATTCACCTACATGTGGTTTGGAACAGTTAAGTTGCGTAGCAATATCCAAATCAGAACCAATCAAAATAAATGTCTTGGTTGAATGGCCACCTGGTTCTAATGGAAGTCAACACTGACACAGCTGTATCAGTAATTGCAGAACCAGTCTTTAACAAGATTCAAAAACAAATTGCTGGAAAAGCACAGCAGGTCTGGCAGCATCTGTGAAGAGGAATCAAAGTTAAAGTTTTGGGTCCAGTGATCCTTCCTCAGAACAAGATTCACTCTGGATCACAACCCTTAATGTTGTGCAAGACCTTGACCAGACTGAGAACGTATACCGGGAACTATTACAGATTAAGGCTCCAACTTCGGCTCTGGTCTCCTATGAGAAGCGGTTGGTTCAGTTACCACTGATTGTAGGAAAAGGCCTGGGGCCCAAGCTTGACGGTGTGAAATTGTTTGAGAAAGGTTCACCTTGATTGGCTCAATATTTTTCGATTAGAAAATGGCTGCCTAATTGAAATCCTAATTAAATACCCAGAAGTTTTTCAGGAAGGTCGAGGGACTATCAAAGGAGCCAAGGCCATCCTACATGTTGACCAGGAAGTAATTTAGGGATTTTGCAAGGTCCGCCCAGTGCCATTTGCTTTGCATGCAAAGGTAGAGGCAGAAGGCTGGAAAGCAAAGGATTCATCATACCAGTATAGTTTGCAGAATGGTCAGCTGATTGTGAAGCCTGATGGGTCGGTTTGCCTTTGTGGGGATTTTAAGCAAACAGTAAACTGCTTTTTGCAGCTGGATAAATGCCCAATCCCTTGCATAGAGGACTTGTGTTCAAAAATGGCCAGAGTGGTTTCCTTCACGAAGTTGGGCATGAACTACACCTACCTGCAATTGCGACTAGATGACAAATCCCAGAAATATGCCACAATTAATACCCAGAAGGTTTGTACCAATATAAAAGACTGGCATTTGGGGTATCATCAACCTGCGCCCTTTTCCAGTGGACAAGGAAGAACATTTTACAAGACCTACCCCAGATTGCCATTTATCTGAATGATGCGCTAATAACCAGGAAGACCAATAAAGAGCAATTAGAGAACTTTGACATAGTGCTTATTTGTTTCTCCCAGGCAGGTGTATGCCTTAGGGAAAAATGTGTGTTCCAGGCACCCCAAGTGACCCACTTGGGCTAGAGTTACACCTGTTGGAAGATAAAGTCAGGGTAATCGAAGGTACGCCGGTTCCCACGTCTGTGCTGGAGCTTAGGTCTTTCCTTGGGTAAGTGAATTGTAAAGGAAAAATTCATATGTAACCTGGCTTCCATCTTGGCACCCTTACACCTGCTATTGAAAAAGGGTCAGCCTTGGATATGGTCACGTAGACAATAAGTACCCTTTAGGGAAGTGAAAAAGCTATTGACATCTGACATCTTTTCTCACTATGAGCCCAAGCGAGATGCGGTTCTGATATGTGATGTCTCCCCATACGGTATTGGGATAGTGTAGGTTCATCGTTCCAACAGAGAGGAACGCCCACTAGCGCATGCTTCCGGAACTTTGGCTCATGCTGAATGAAGATACACCCAGATAGTGAGGGAAGATTTGGCGATCATCTTTGGTGTGAGAAAGTTCCACCAATATCTATACAGACATAAAATTGTAATAATAATGGACCATAAATCTCTGCTAGGGCTACTTAAAGAGGACAGGGCCATGCCACCCAAAGCTTCAGGTCGAATTCAGCCATGGGCCCTTATTTTCATTGCATACTATTACAAGTTGGAACACTGTCCAGGAGGCCAAATGACAAATGCGGATGCTTGAGCCGCCTCCCAATGGCTGATACACCACTGGTTGTACCTCTCCTGGAAGAGTCTGTTCTGGTTTTAAACTTTCCGGACACCTTTCCAGTAATGGGAGAAACAAAAGGGCCATCACAACCTGAACCGAAACTTTTCTGGACCCAGTGAGACCACATCACCGTAGAGGATGGCATGTTATGGGTAGCAAGAGTGATTGTCACTGCCAGATACTGGCTGTACTCCACCGGAGTCATCCAGGGGTTTCCAAAATGAAAATGTTGGCAAGACATTATGTCTAGTGGCCAGCTTTGGATAGCGACATAGATTGATGGGGTGGTGCCCAGAGTGCCAACAAGGACAAAAATTACCGCCAGCAGCTCCTCCATGTATGTGGGAATGACCGGGTGAACCCTGGACTCGGCTACACATCGACTATGACAGCCCTTTCATGGGCTCAGTGTTCCTGGTCGTTGTGAATGCCTGTTCAAAGTGGTTGGACGTGCATAGAGTTCATTTGTCAAATGACGATTGAAAAGGTGCAAGTATCATTTGCAGTACACAGAATTATTGGTCACAGACAATGGGACATCATTTACCAGCAAGGATTTCAACCATTTCCTGAAGTCCAATGGCATTCAGCATGCTTAGACAGTTCCATACTATGCTTTGTCCAATGGTCTGGCGGAAATAGCAGACCAAACGTTGAAGGCAGGCTTAAAGAAACAGCCTACAGCTTTGCTCGATACCAAACTGTCCTGGTTCCTGTTTGATTATAAGTCCACCCCTCGTGTAACTACAGGGTTAGCTCGACAGAGCTGCTGATGGGGTGGGGGGCAGATTCCGAACCAGGTTAAGCCTGATATTCCTGGACGTGGGTTGGGAGAGGGTGAAATGGCACCAGGAATGCCAGTGCTGGTCACATGACAGCTCTAAGCAGGAGAGGATGAAGTTTGGTGTTGGAACGATGAAAATGGTCCAGCATTGGTTTGAGGCATGGTCAATATGAGGTCAGGTCCTGTGTCATACAAAGTTCAGATAGGAGAGGCAATCCTGAACAAACACGTGGGTCACATGAAAGCTGCTACCTTGCAAACAGGGCAGGAGCAAAATATACCTGGCCCCTCAGAAAAGCCCGAAAGGCTTTCAGAAACAGTGGGTTCTCCTCAGTCTAGCGTCAGAGAAACTTCAGAGACCGAGATGGATGTGGCCGATGTCACAGACTTGATATCGTTGCTGCCTGAAGAGGCGGAGGAATTTCTTCCGTGACAGGCAATTGTCCAGTACATGTAGCCCATGTCCGAGTTAGAGTTGGAGGAACCAGACCTGGCATAAAAATGTCCCAGGAGAAGCTACAAGATGATGAACAGGCCTACATCCCCATACTTGGGGAAGAGTGATGTAATGATTGGAAAGAGGTTGGACAGGTGGAACTCATTAAGTACGAGTTCCCTGATTGGGGCTGTTAACCTCGGCCAATCAGGGCGTCCTGGCTGACAGACAGGAAGAGGAGTCTCAGTCTAGGGACAAGCTCTGAGCTAGCTGGTCAGAGTCCATGTACTATGCACATGTAAGTAAAGGGTGACGGGATACTAGCATCCATGGAGTTATTTCATCTCTGTTTTTCAAAACCGATATACTTCACATCAGCAAACTTGGCCACCTCTGAAAGCATTGCAGACTTGCTGTCTCCATCGGGCAGCTTGCAAATACAGTAATTTACTGCTGCAGCTAATGTCCTCTGCTTTGAACAGTGTTCTGTTCAAAATGTTCATTTAAAATTCCTGTCTAGCCAATGATGATATATTTTTGCCTAGAAATACTTTTTATTTAAAACAAAGTTACTTAGTATAACCAGGAAAAGAGTAGTTAAATGTGCGCATCTCCACCTTTTAAAACGTAGAGACTGGGGCATTAATAATGGGCAACAAGCAAATGGCAGGGGCTTCTAAGAAGTAATTTGTCATCTTTGTGGCAGTGTACTCAAAAGTCAAGCCAAAATTACTGGAAAATCAAGAGGCAAAAGGAGGAAACTTGAAATAATCATTGCTAGTAGTGAAATGAGTAAAGAGAAAATTAAAACTTGAAGCTGAAAATTGTTTTGAATCTGGTAGCCTGCAGAAAAGAAGCGGCTGCTGAAATATAGCTCTACTTCTGAAATTTCCTAGATTTTGGGAAGGTCCATGTAGTTTGGAAATACGTAAATGTAACACTTCTGTTCAATAAAGGACAATATAGGCCAGCTAGCTGAATGCCATTCTTTGAGAAAATGCTAGAATTAATTATTAGAGGTAGTATCCAGATATTGAGAAAATCATAATACATTTGGTGGAGTTGGGCTTATATTTACTGGGATTCAGAAGAATGAATCTTATTGAAATAAACAAGATTTTCAGGGCAATTTACAGGGTAGGTGCTTGGAGGATGTTTCCTAATGTGAGGGAATTTCAAACTAGAGGAATAGTTTAAAAATTTTGTAGCCTTCCTTTTAAGGTGGAGATGAGAGGAATTTCCTTGACAAGAACTTTGTTATCTTTGGAATGCAGCACCCCAGTGAGCAATGGAGGTTGGGTCATTGAATAGATTCAAGGCTGAGTGAGTTAGAATTCTGATGAACGTGGGTGGCGAAGGTTGTGGGGAGCAGGCAGGAAAATGGAGGTAAGTCCAAGATCAAATCATCAATGATTTTATTGAATGATAGAGCAGATTTGAGATCTTAATGGACTCCTGATCCTATTTCTTATGTTTTAGCCAGTCCAGGGATATCTTGTTTGTTTTCTTAACCTGTCTACAGTGAAGTTTTTACCTGAATATGTTAGCTCAACTGCATTTCACTTGCTCAGAATTTGTGATATCATGCGTTTTTGATTGCCATTTTCTGTTAATGTGTCAAAAGTCTACCCAATTCTTCTATCATCAATCTTTCTCAATTTAGACACTGACAGCATTTCTTCCTTGACTGGGGAAAAAATTGACGTTTCACACTGTTGGTTCTTATCTTGGTCCTTCACCATCATTTGTATTCAGTTTGCGTGGAGTTAGGGCGGATGGCAGTGGCCAATCTGCCCTCAGGAGAGGGATTGGTCCTTAAACGTATCTTCATTTTAATGACACATTTATTTTTAATATCTGCAGGTCAGGTTTCCCGAGATTCAGGAAGCTCAGCAGCTGAAGTAAAATGTGAAGGGCCAAACCTGTGAGGTAGATGCTTTCATACCATGGCTTGTGGGCTAGGAGAAGCTGCTTCTCACAAATGTCTTACAAATTTACTTCTCACTCACTCATAATAAAACCATAAATTCCCCTGTGTCGTCTGTTTGACTCCCAACCTCTGTGATCTGCCCAGTCTTGAAAATCCTGGCTTCCTATTGCTTGCCATTTTATCAGCAGACCCTATTGAAAAAGTTGTTGAAGACCTGGATCAACTGGGTGTAGCATGCATAGTGCAAGCTGTACCCAATTGATGATGAATTTTGATTGGTTTTAGAACCAGAGTTAGGTTCTCCGTTATATATTCAAGTCACCTAATATCTCTTCCACATGGCCACTTGTAAGTCACCAGCTTGCAGTATGGCACATCACATTTGGCAAGATAGGATGCCAAAAGTTTGTCTATGAAGTATAAGACTGCAATATTTGGTGCATAAAAATAAGATTACTTTGAGTGGTACAGTCCTGTAACTGAATTTAAACATATAAATTGATACAAAAATGAAATCAAACTAACAATGACAGGATGTGCGTATCTCCAGAACAGAAACTGATGTTTACAATCGAATCTAGTATCAGAAGCAGTCAGAGAATATAAAGATGCAGAGCTCTTGTATATTGTTTGGAACTTTACTTAGTTGGCCAATTTTGATGTTCTAAGTAAATTAGGTGCAGAATTAATTTATTTAGCTTCCGTATCATCTAATTTCTACTGATCTCCATAATAAATGGCCTCTGGTGTTGCTCGGGAATTGCAAACACTGATATTTTGTTCCGTACGTATGTAAGTAATTCCAAAATATGGAGGTATTTTGTTCACTTCAGTACAGTTACAACTAGAGATCAATTTCACATCTCATTCTATTGAAATTGCATTAGAATTTCGAACAACGTACTTTTGAAGGAGCCTAGGCATTGATCTAAATTAACATAGGTCAAGGAATAAATCATTGTTCCCATTTGAGCCTGCTTGTGTTTAGTCGAAGTTTGTAGTTCATTTCCTATCTGTAAGATGACAGTATTTTCACTGTGCTGCAAATGGGGATATTGCTGTGTCTGTGGAATGTTTTTTGCCTTTTTAAGCTGCAGCTGCAAACCAGATTTGGTGTTCGATTTTTATCTCCCAATATAATCTTGCAAAAAATGATTAAACCTATTTACCCTATTATCTATCTTAGGATATTTAAGAAAAATAAATGCAGCACCTATATATATTAATATATTAAATGTGTTTCACTACAAATACAACCTTCAGACCAGCACTTGCTTAGAGTGATGCACATTTCCTTGCTGGTTCAATGAAATGAAATGCTCCATAGATCGAAATGTCATTGCGTACAATAGAGTGGTGTGTACTACATCATCCTTTTTGGAAACTGTTTCCTTTGATTGCGTAAAATAAAATGATGTGCCTTTTATTAATTGGATAATTCTAAATGACAGTTTTTAAAATTAATTTACAGTTTCATGTAAATATTTCATTTGGAATTTAAGTTGTGTTCTTAGAAAAATTAATTCAACGTAGTTTTTATGTTGTGAAGACAAGTGTCAGGAAAAGAGTGGAGAGCGATTTTATTGTTTTATGTTTACAACAGCATTGCAGTTTGCCAAGTAAAGCATTAGTTGTTGTGTACCAAAGTACTTTGTCTCAAGTTCATACTAATTTGATGTACCTTCACTGTCACATCATTAAACCTTTTGAGACTACCATAAGTCCCTTCATTGACACCTGTTAACTTTGATTACCATTACATTTTATAGCTGCATTTGACAGTTCATAATTGACGCTTAGAACAATGACATGCTGTTCTCCTTTCCTGAAGATGCAGACTGGCTCTGAGATCTGAGAGGCAGCAGCAGTCCTTTTGTACTATACTCAAACAGCAACTGTTGACAGTTTATCCTTGGCACAGTGATGCTGCTGAGTCTGCTTCTGTTTTCATTCAGAGCTGATATACACATACTTTCCATCAGCAGTCACTTGGATAGCAATCAAGAGCTTGGGGAAAAGAAAAAAACAGGGTTTACCTAACTGAGAAGAGGATCCGGTGTTATCAGTTTTAATTTTTTTTTATTCCAGGTTGCACATTTCAATCGAGCCAGAGGCAATACAGAGCATTGCCTATCTATGTGATGGTGATGCAAGGGCTGCATTAAATGGACTTCATCTTGCGATTCAAGCAAAAGTTGCTGAAGCAAAAAAGCCGCAGAACAATTTTGCACAGAAAAGTACTCTGGCAAAGAAGATTTTAATTAAGGAAATGCACATAAAAGAAGGACTTCAAAGGTCTCACATATTGTATGATCGAGCAGGTAAATTATTTATAAAGTGGAATGAACTGGTCTATCCATAAACTAAACAGTAATTCTTGGTTTATTACAGAAGATGCTGGAAATATTCAGTAGGTCACGCAGCATCTGTGGAGATATTGCAGTGTTGGTCCAATCATGGACAACAAGCTGAACTTAAGTGGGAAAGTGAGGGTGACTGCCCTTGACATAAAAGCAGCATGTGACCAAATGTAGCATCACGGAGCTCATGAAATCCATTGAGAAGCAGGAGGCTAGCTGTCCACTGGTTGGTATCATAGCTATCAACAAAAAAGATAGTTGTGGGTTAATCATCTCTACTCTCAAAGTTTCAAAAATGACCAGAAGCCTTGGACAGAGATGGGTTTTAAGGTGGGTCTTGGGAGAAGGAAAGAAAACGGAGGATTTTAGAGGGGGAATTCCAGAGTGCTTGAACACTTGAAGCCATACTGCTAATAATAGAACAAAGGGAACAGGAACAGACAAAAGGACAAATTCAGAAGAAATATACTTCAGGGCTGGTTTCAGATTTGAAGGTGTGCAAGAGATATGGATGGATGAGGACATTAAGAGATGAATGCTAAATGTTGCCAGTGAGAATTTGAGTTCAATGAAAACAGTCCAAAATGTTCAGGTTTTTGTAATGTTTCCATCTCTATATACCTGGCAACATGTTAGTAATTCTGTGTGGTGTCCTCTTTACTGCATCGACATCAATCAAATGAATAGTTGGTAGAAAATTATTTTGATGAAGGAGGGAAGAATAAACAACTAAATGTTTTATTGAATACCATAAATGCACTGTTAAAAGTGGAGCAAAAAAAGTTGTGATTTGCAATATAAACGACTGAGCACTGTTTTGGGGAGGAAGCAGAAAATTGTTAGAATTTTGCTTATGTTAAAAATATCTTGTGTCACTTGTATTACAAATACATGTATGAGGAATTATACCATGTAGCCTCAGTAAGGCATGTAATTATTTTACCTCTCATCACATTTTTGATTAGATGGCCAAACATACACAACACATGGAATCATAGATAGGAGCAGGAGTTGGCCATTTGACCCCTAGGGCCTGGTCCATCATTCAATATGATCATGGCTGATAATTGAGCTCAGTACCCCAATCCTACCCTTCCCCCCCCCCCCAAATCCCTTGATCCCTTTAGCCACAAAACCTATATCTATCTCCTTGAAAACGCATTATGTTTTGGCCTCAACCATTTTCTGTGGTAGACAGTTGCACAGACTCACCACTCTCTGGGCGAAGAATTTCTTCTCAGTCCTAAAATGTTTACCCCTTATCCTTAATCTGTGACCCCGGTTCTCAGCTTCCCCACCATCAGGAACGTCCTTCCTGCATACACGTACTATGCTCTGAGCTAAATAATGTCATTGGAAGTTTGAGTATAAGCTAGTCAGTTATCATAAAATTCCTGCTTAATTCTCAGGGGAGGAACATTATAACTGCATCTCGGCACTACACAAGACGATGCGAGCTTCCGATGAGAAAGCTGCCCTCTATTGGCTTGCAAGGATGCTAGAAGGTGGTGAGGATCCATTGTATGTAGCACGGCGACTGGTGAGATTTGCCAGTGAAGATGTAGGTATGGCTTTAATATAGCACTATTGAATATTTCTTCTAGTTATTCCAAGTCTTTGAATTTTGGTAATGCTTGACAAGAGAGCAGAAAGAAAATATGTAAAACTGACTGAACAAAACTCATACTGATCTCTGTGCAGCAACACCCCAGCTGATCTATTACAGATTCCTGGACTGACCTTGGCCCATTCCCCAGACTGTAGTGATGTGGAACCCCAACCCAGCAGCCAATTGATCACGTCCACACCCCTGGGCTGAGATCAGATGCTGGCCTTGACTGACTGTGGTGGGTCTCCCAACTGACAACAGCCCCCTTGACTTAACTGAAGGTGACTACCATTGGACTTTGCTTCAACCGAATGCCATATCTCTCATTCTATGTACTTGCTGCCTGAGGTGCTGGCATATGTTGTTGGTATGACATTGACTTAGCATTAGGGACATACGGGCACATGTTTGCCCTTTTGACTGATCACTGCTGACAGGTATGAAAAGTTGCATGGCTTTGTGTCGATGTCAAAAAGCAAGTCGAGACAGAAGTGCTGTGAGCCTGTAAGTTCTGAACGAGGTGCAAAGCATATAGAGGCAAAGAAGAGATGTTGTGAGCATCCCATCTCGTCGTTCAAGCTTTGGGTGGAAAATCAGACGGTGTATTTTTTCTTCAACATCAAGAATTTCATTTCTCTGATCTTATCATATTTTTCCACTGACTTGTCATTTTCCATGCTGTTCAGGAGCTGGGAGAATTCCACCAGTGGTTTATTAATTTTACTCATTAATGTAGTTGTATAATTTTTAACATGAGCTAAAATAATAATGCATAAAGTATTGCTTCCAAACATTGAGTGACATACTTTGTCCTTGTGTACATGTTATTTGCTTGCTGCCAAAGATAGATTTTCAATTTGAGCCCAGATCAAGATGGAGATTGCAGATTGGATGTTGATGGTTGGAATTAAGACACATCCTGGTTCCACCTGGATATATGCCCTATTTTCTTCATACATTCATTTCATAATGTGGGATTGGTCACTGGGGCCACTCAGGAAATGTGCTTAGTACAACCATATAAAATTGCTGTGGAACTCATCAGCTAGGAGCTGTTTTGAGTTCCAGTGAAGCATTTTGATGATAAGTATTGGATGAAGCTTTCGTTGACTTGCAGAGTCCTCAGAGCACACGGAGGTTAGCAACGGTACCTAATAATTGTTACCACATCCCAGGAACAAATTACGTAGAACAATGAATTGCTTTCACCATCAATCTCTTCTGTGTTCAGGGAGCTTCTGGTACACCAGCCATATCCAAGATTTTCGTTAAATGTTGTGCTATTTTATGCACACCAGTGGAGCAGTAGAACTTGCAGATAAGTTTAAATGAAAGTTCCCGTTCGTTTGCCTAATCATTGCCCTCCAACTGATGATATTGAAAGATTACACTTCTGATTTCGGAATTATCCATTAATGTATCAACTCTTATGAGATGTCCTTTTTGGTAGACTAGCGTTTCTTTAGACATTTTTTATTTTATTTTCACAATGGTTCCACAACTTCTGTTACTTTTTCTTTTGCTGACTTGCCCTCATTTCCAGTACACATTCTAAAATTTTTGCAAAATTGTAGTAGCGAAATTAAGGCATCAGACACTGAAACCATCTTTACTTAAATCTCTGCAGTGTAACCATCTTGTATAAATACACAAGTGTTTAGTCCTGTTAGAATTTCTAAAAAATGGTACATTAAACTCAGCTGTCATTTGTTGATCTTTTATAGGACTAGCAGACCCTTTGGCTTTGACCCAGGCAGTATCTGCTTACCAAGGATGTCATTTTATAGGGATGCCTGAATGTGAGGTATTTTAGTATTTTATTCTTGTCTGTGTATTTATATCTGGATTACAATAACTATTGTGGGTCTTCTGAAATCATGTTCTTTTATAATTCTTTATCTGCTTTTAAAGAGTATCTGCCAGATTCTGTTTCCACCCTCAAATTGGAAATTGTTAATAGCTGCAAAGAAATTCAACATGATAACTTAGATTCCAAATGATGTGCTACTGGTGTAGTGGTTCTGTAATATTTAGTATGACTACTTACAGCCAGCTAACTGGTGGCCTAAGGACCATTGTACCATACCATCCCAGTATGTCCGAAGCTCATGTTTAGCACAGTCCCCAAACAATTATACAAATATAACTTTTCTGGGCCAGGACAAAGATGCGATACAAGATACCGTTGGAGGCCAGGCAGCAGCAGAGGAGCAGGAAAGTTGACGTTTCGGGTCGGGACCCTTCTTCAG
>NC_063333.1:136793319-136812914 GCF_021869965.1 Rhincodon typus
GGGTCCCGACCCGAAACGTCAACTTTCCTGCTCCTCTGATGCTGCCTGGCCTGCTGTGCTCCTCCAGCCCCACACTTATCTCTGACTCCAACATCGGCAGTTCTTACTATCTCCAAGATTCTCTTGAACTTGTTTTGATTTTAATTTCTGTAAACAAACAGGAGATTTGACAGTACCTTGCTCAAACAGGGGCAGTAGTTTATTGTTACTGCAGGTGTCTCCTAGGACTGCTCAGGACCTTCTTCACACCTGATCTTGATGAGAAACATATATCCCCATACTGCAAAAGTAAGCAAAAAGGCGAGCATAATCCCAGAGGCATCAGGAATGACCCTAAGATTCAGCAAATGTATCTAATTTGCACACTATGATTCGGGCTTGAATTTTGACTCTATCATTATTAGGTGGCAAACAATGTGTACAAAAGAAAAGGAAATCATATGTTCTTCAGAAGGTGTAATCTTTACATATGATTTTAATTTTTAAGAAAATTAGATAATTGATTTTTGTTCATTTAGTTAATTATGATTTGGTTGCGTGCATTTAAAATTCTAAATTTCAAACATAATGAGTCACATTTTCCTGGCAAGAGAGCAACATGTTAATGACACATGCTGTTATTAATGCAAAGGTTAGCCAGTGAGTTGGGGGTGAAGAAACGTTCCATGAGGTAAAAATCTCCAGGATGTGCTTGTTAGTTTATAGCTTTCCACTTAAATAAAAGCAAAGTACAGCATCTTCTGGAAATCTGAAATTAAATCAGAAAGATCCAAAGAAACTCTGCAAGTCTGGCAGCATCTCTGGAAAGTGAAATAGAGTCAACCTTTTTGGTTCTGTTCCAGTTGCGAATGATTTTGTCTGACAATAATGTGGTATATTTGATTAGATGGTGGAACAACTGTTTTACGTATATCACTGTGCGAAGAAACTACCTTCCTATTATGGACTGAACAATATCATTAGAGGTATAATCCTGCAAAGTTAATGTCCGTAGTAGGAAAGCTACTAAATTCTGTCTATAGGTGGAAAACATGTTTATGTGGCAACTATAGGTGGACAATACTAGAAAACATGTTTATGTATTTTCTGATCTGTAGCAGAAATAGGTAATCCAAACTGATCAGGCTAAGTTGCATCTAGTTATTAGTTTTCCAGATATTGACAAATAAGTTAGATCAGGGAATGTCTTTGGATGTTGTCTGTCAGGATTTCCAGAAGATATGTAATAAAATTCTGCACAATGAATTATTAGCAGAAGTGAGAGCATGTAAAGTTGGAGGTAGTCTTTTAATTGAGTTGGAAATTAGTTTGGAGGTAGTAGAAAGTAAAGGCTAGATATTCTGAAGATGGGATGTGACAAGTAGTGATCCACAAGGATCTCTTCTTGGGCCTGAACTTTTCATATTTATCAATGATGTGGATAAACGGGCTAGAGAATTGTGTGCCAAGAAAAAGGATCATAAAGTTAGAGTGAGAAGCAAAATCAGAAAGACTTTCATATAAGGTATAGTAGAAATTTACAACTTTTTTCAAAAGGCTGTGAATACTATGCCATTGCAGTTGTCAGAATTGTTGATGACTTAAACAAGTGTATGAAGCAATATAGAACAAAGACAGGAAATTGGAAATTGAAGTGCAGATCAGCAGATCTACTTCACTGACAGAGCAGAATTCTCTTCCTAATATTCCTATATTCCTGAAGTATCAGGACTCTGAAGAGTGCTTGGAAATAGTTATCAGTGCAATTTTGCAACCTTGATCAGCCTCCAATAAAAGAAAAGCACTCTTGCATTATCTTAAACCTAACATGATGTCCCAATTATATCATGTAGCCACTTTTGGTAGGAAACAGTTAATCAGCAACTATAGGTGGACAATACTAGAAAACATGTTTATGTATTTTCTGATCTGTAAAACAATAGGTGAGCTTGTAAGAAATTCAATTAAATATTTCCTATTATCTAAAGAACGGAAGTCTGATGTCTAATATACAGAAGAGAAAAGCACATGACCAACAAATCATAAGTTACATTTCCGATTTCTGTTGTTTAGTGTGACAATTGTTGTTGAGGCTTACTTCAGTTTATAGAATGATTGGCAAATTTAAAAGTAATGGTCTTTCTCTCTTATACAGGTTATTTTAGCGCAGTGTGTAACATACCTGTCAAGAGCACCAAAGTCGGTTGAGATTTACATGGCGTATGACGCTGTTAAAGAGTCCCTGAGGAACCACAAGGGTCCATTGCCTTCTGTTCCACTGCACCTTAGAAATGCACCTACAAAACTCATGAAGGATCTTGGCTATGGAAAAGATTGTAATAACTGTTCTTTGAACAAGCCAGACGATAAACCCTGTCCAAGTAAAGAATAACCCCTTTATTGCAATGGGCTTCTTTTCCCCCCCATGACAGTTGTATTTTCTTTGCCTGTCTAACAGCAGGAATTAACACTATAAAATAAATCTCATCAGTAGAAGAAACCAATGTACTACTTGCAAACTTGTTAATTCTATCATCACCTTCTGCTAATGTTATCTCAAGTATATTCATTCTAAAAACATACAAGTAAGAATAAAAACATAACTTGACTTTGGCTATTTATTCCATTCTGTGTGGGGCCGTCTGATGTTCCAGTAGTTAACAGTTGAAGATAGCTGAACTCCTGTCTAGTTTCCATATCAGTGAAGAAAGATGAACATTTCACTGCATTCGCAGGTGGACAAATAACCAGGTTTGTGCCAGATCTCTTTCTTGTGATTCATTGAACCATCGCTTGTTTTTTTTTTTGCCCAAAAATGCACAAAAGAAACAGAAATAAAGATGCAGTCTGCATTTCTCCTTGATGTTACCTAGATGGTCTCAGACCATTCTACATTCCTGTGTGTACATTGATTAATTTGAATAACAGTCACTATGATGTATGCAATCAGGATCATAAGGGCCTATCAACAGAAGTGATTATAGATCCCAAAAATGCTAATTAGTTTTGAATCCAGGCTAAATTTGATTTTAGTGAACACTAGTCTCTACAAACATTTAAATTCTGCATCAATGTACATAGTGAGAGTTCATGGTCAATGTAACAAAACAACTGATCTAGAGAATCTACAGAGTTGCTTTTGATAATGAAATCTCTTTTTGTATAATAGAGGTTGATTTCAGATTGAGGCTCCTTGTTACGGCAGAGTAAAGGTATTTCTGCTATGCATTTGCTCCTGTGCCGTGGTGGCCAATATAATTTCGGTCTCTAAAATGACAGTAATAACTTGGATACAGAATTGGCTGAGTGATGGGTAACGGGGTCAATGGATATTTTTCAGGCTGCAGGAAGGTTTGAGGTGGAGCTCCCCAGAGATTGGTTTTGAGACCTGTGCTTTTTCCGATTTTACATTAATCTGGATCTTGGTGTGCAGGGAACAGTTTCAAAGTTTGCAGGTGACACAAAACTTAGAAGAATTGTGAGGAAGACAGTGTGGAACACCAAAGGACATTTGCAAGTTGATGAAGTGGGCGTGTAGTTGGCAGATGCGGTTCAATGCAGAGAAGTGCGAGGTTGAAAGACAATACAAAATGCAGAGTCCCATTTTAAAGGGAGTACAAGAGCAAAGGAACCTGGGTGTATATGTGTTCAGATCATTTGAAGGAGGCAGGACAAGTGGAGAGAGCAGTTAGTAAAACATTTAGTATCATCAGCGTTATTAATACAGGCATAGAATACAAGAGCAAGAACGTGATGCTCAAGTTTTACAAGATACTTTGTTAGACCTCAGCTGGAATATTGTGCATAATTGTGGCCACATTAAGGGAAAAATGTGAATGGGTTGGAGAAAGTGCAGAGGCAGTATACACAAGAACAGTTCCAGGAATGTGAAGCTTTGGTTGTGAGGTTAGATTGAACAAGTTGGGACTATTCTCTTAGATTTCTTCTCCCCAAGGAGGAGATTTCATTGAGGTTTTCAAAGTCATGAGCTGGCCAAGTAGAGTAGACACGGATAAGTTGTTCCTGCTTGTAAAAGGAACTCGAACAAGAGGGCATAGATTTTAAAGTGATCTGCAAAAGAAGCAAGAGTGAAGTGAAAGAAATAGCTTTTTCACACAGCAAGTAGTTAGGGTATGGAATGCACAGCCTGGAAATGTGGAGACAGATTCAGTTGAGGCATTCGAGAAGACATTGGATGATTTTTTTGGATAGAAATAGCGTGCAAGGGTGTGGGGGAAAAAGCAGGAGATTGGCACTGGGTAATTATGCTTTTTTGAAAACCCAGTGCAGGCACCATTGATCAAATGGCCTCCTGCAGTATAATAATTCTGTAATTCACTGGTTATGCTATTCGCTGAAGTTAATACCTGCTGAGATGTAGTTTCACAGATATCAAGCAAACTTCAATTCCTAGTTCCTATGTTTACATCACAGTTACTCATTGGTGGGGACAGGTAGTGTGCAGCTCTGTTCTCAAATTACTTTAATACCAACAAATCACAACAGGTGTCACTGGGTCATGATAAATGGAAACAGTAACTTACCCTTGCCTTGCCCCTTCCTTGGCTTCATGGCAGAGCTTACACAGCACAGAGTGGGAACCTTATGTTCTGTAGAGTTCAGTTACACTTCAGATAAATTTTACTGAATCTTTGGTGGGAGAAGGTATTGGTTGGTGGAGACTTTTCACTTAATTTCAACTGATGTAGAGCCCAATCTATAGGTAAAATACAACATTCTTAACTGGTTTATTCAAAGAAAATCCTGGGTAAAAGTATCAGGCTTTCAGGCAGGTTTCAATAAAAATGTGAAATGGATGATTGCAAATCAGCAACCTGGTTTAAGCAGCGATTGATTTTCTCTCTTCCAGTTCCCATTTTGCACTAGTGCTGAAGATGAATTTCACACCCTTATGCTCTGCTGCATTTGACCTCAGCTGGGCCACCTGTTCAAGCAATCACTATTTTCTTCAGGACAAGAGTAGAAAAAGCATCCCATGTAAGTGTACTAGAGTAACCCCTTTGCAACTTAAACACAAGAGAAGGAAATGTTTGGCGCAGTACTGACCGCAGCGGTATTGCTAAAATGGAGAAGGGCAGGGAGATTGTGAGAGGTATTGAATGAAATGACAGATTTCTTTCTTTGTCTTTGCTCAGGAATGTGAAGCTTCAAGTGTGTTTGTCTACCCCCATCAGTTTGTGACTCTCACCTGGTTTAATGCCCATGAAACAACCAATTAGGGTCTGTTTGAACTCAGCACTCAGTTCAGATGAACCTACTGTCTTTGGCTGTACTGTGATTATGCCGAACCCTTGTAGACTAACATCTGTAGTTGGGAACCTCGGGAGGCCAGAATGAATCGTTACAATCAGCTTCAGACAGAAGTACCAGTAATGCTTAAACCTTTGTTGAAGTTCACCATGCTGAACTCTGCTGTCATTGAGGTTGAGGATGTTCATGGAAACTTTTCTTCACGTTTATTGCTTGTTTGTCACTTCTACAGATGCTGTCATGGATAATTACATCCACAAATGCTAGATTAGTGAAGTTTGTCTTCCCCTACTTAGCTCTTGTGCCATCTGTCACTAATCCAGTATGGAAGTTTCAAAGTATGACCAGCTCAGTCAATGGTAATACTGCAGTCTTGATGTGCTGTTGCTCCTGCACCAAGTGTGTATTCTGTACTTTTCATCTTAATGTTTCTTCTCCATGGTGTTCGACTTGGGGAAGGACTGAGCCATCAGCTGATTAAGGATCAGTAAATGATAATCTGCAAGTAGTTTATTTGTTCATGCTTGACTTCAAGCCATGAGACATTATAGGGTCCAGAGTCAATATTGTATACCAAATATATAGCACTGTATTGTGAACTCTGATGGGATACTACTTTCAGAGGAGACTGATTAAGTATAATTCAGTGAGTATGGCTATACCTGGCTGCTATTTGGATAGCCTGAGAGCCCAAATTTTGCCCTAACACCCATATGTCAGTGAAGGAGATTTGTCAAGGATTCAGTGAGCAGATTGTGCCTTCAGCATTGCTGCTGCTTGGTCTGTGGTTTTTTTGCAGCATTTCAATACAATTTATGGTAGTTAAGAGTCAACTATTTTGGTGTGGGACTGGGCTTGCATACAGGCCAAACTGAGTAAGGACAGCAGATTTCCTTCCTTTGAAGTACATTAATGAACCATGCTGTTCAAAAAGCAAATGAACAGCCTGCCCCTGAGCAACTGGACATTAGTAACCAAGATCAGTTTTGACCCCACACTGACATGTCCTGAAAACGTGCTACAAAGAAAGAATGTGTGAACTGAAAGCTTCGTTTCAGCATGTATGAGCAGTGGCAGATTTGACTTCCCAGTTGAATTGATATAAGGTTTGATTTGGCAATGTTCAAGGACAAATCAAGTATGCAGAATTGAAGGGACCAAGAATGATTGCGAATTTAATGCAGAGTGAGCACCCACACCAACTGTATGTCATCTACAACAATAGAGGTCAGTTTAGTTTTGGCAAGGAGATAACTTAGAATAAAAACCCTTCTATTGTGATAATACTTGATTCTGACTCCCATCCTTGACAGTAGAACAGGCTGCACCTCTTCAGCTGTGAAGGTTGAAGAAGTCAGCAATGCCAATGTGCTCCTGGTCATCATGGTTTGACAGATCTGACCACTATGCCATCTCAGTCGTGAGGACGATGTTGGTGGCTCAAGTATTCTACCTTGAACAAAGTACTTTGATTAATAAATAGAGCAAAACTTATTGCCCCCTCAATCAGGCTTGCAAGACAGAAGAAGCATTTTTAAATCTGGAGAAATTGAAAAATACAAAAACAAAGTTGCTGGAAAAGCTCAGCAGATCTGGCAGCATCTGTGAAGGAAAAAACAGAGTTAACTAGTTTTTTTTATTCCAGATTTTCTTCCAAATTGAATTTTCACTGTCTGCCCTTGATAGAATTTGAACCCATGTCCCTAGAATGTTAAATGAGGCTTCTGGATTGCTGGGCTAGAGATATTACCATTACACCACCACCCAGTATATTGTCTATTAAGGTTTCTGAATGGCCACATCAGAAGGTGATTCTGCACCATGTAGGCCCCTCGCTATAGCAGGAGTCCAGTAATTAGGAGGAGGTGCTTTGTAGCAGAAAGTGGGAGATGCACGAGAGCTGAAGGAGTTTTGGGGTTTCTAGCAGAAGTGTTTAATGCAGAGACAGCCTCCCCCTTGTAATGATGCTGTCTGCAATGGGCTTCTGCTACCGTTGCTGCTTGGCCTTCAGCTGGGCTCCCCCTGCTGGCACAGTCAGGGATACCAGTTTCCCTTACATTGCTCAAGGTTGCATTCGATCCTACTTGAACATTTAACTAAGGAGGCAGCCTGCTAGTTGGCCACCATCCTTAAAATTAAGCCAGCAAGGATACTGAGTGGATGAGTGATTATGAAAATAAGGAAAATTCAACCATAAACTGCTGAAAACAAATAGAAATAAACCATTTAACCCTTGCATAATTATGTTCACCAGTACTGGATAATTCTCTAGAATTAGAGAAACAGTTCTATGTTAAAGTGAAAGAAGTATCTTTATTAAATGTTCTGAGCAAAGTATAGAGGTAATACCCAAAACAGCGATGCAATAAGCCAATGGAATATATTGAGCTTATTGAATATTATGATTTTATCCGTCCATTGACTAGGGTATTTCTTTATATTGAAAGGAAAGGACACCAGTCCAATTAAAAGTGAAAGTTGCAAGTATGTTTTCAATAAATGTCAGCAAAATTATGATTTAGAACACATCCACTCAGCAATCTGGCATTCCAATTAGTCACAACACTAAAGGAGTCTGTCAAGCAAGATGGAGCAACCCATTCAGTCATCCTCCCATCCATAATCCCTTCAAGTTAATAATGAAGCTAAAATTCCCCAGCCACTGTTTGGGATTTTAAGCCTGATTCTTTGTATTATCAGTCCACTCCCATAGGAACAGGCTCAACTGAGTTTTGAACCCTCACCGAACAGCTCACTCAAACAGTGCTCTAACTCCTCAACTATGCAGCCATCAGTTCCAGTTGGAAACTAATTTGGCTAATGTCAGCTTCTGGCACAGTGAACAGCAACATTTGTAACACCGATATTAACATTCTATTCATTGTTGGATGCTGATTCATAGTTCCTGTGTGTTTCCTAATTCTTTATCAGTTGAACACCAAACTGAATTGCCCGGCTGTAGTGGCAGGGAGTACAAAAGGCCTGAAGAATTTTTGTGGGAGCACTATAATTCTAGCCTATGAATTCACTGTAGCTTTGTGTGTGTTCCAACACTTATGGTTCAGAAAAAGTAACTAACAATAGCTTACATTTATTTTCTGTCTTTAAAATGATAATGCATGCCAAAGTACTTTATGACAGAATACCTAAGGATGAGAGTCTTTGACCATGACATCTGTGCTCATAACCAGGATCCTTGTGCATAAGGCAGTCATCATTCTGACTCTTCTATATGCCTCTGAAATGTGGACTATGTGTATATATATACACCTCAAGGTCCTTGAGAAGGGCTGTTTAAAATGGATTTTCTGCATCAGTTGGGAGGACAGGCATACTGACATTAGCGTCCTTGAAGCTGCTAACAGGACTATCATCGAGGCCATGATCATCCAAAACCAACTCTGCGGGACTGGCCAATGTTCTTAGGATGCCCAAGTTCCGATTGTCAAAGCAAATTTTCTTCGCCCAGCTCAAGGAAGGCACTTGAATGAAACAAAGACAAAGGAAGCAGTTCAAAGACTACCTGATTGCATTTTTTAAAAGAAGCTATGGAGACGTCAATGCCTGGAGATCCTCATTCAGATAAAGCTGACTTGAAGGAGACTCATGTATGAGACACACAATTCTTTGAGAACATATGTCGGTAAGAGGCAGTACAGAAAAGGAACCAGAGAAACAAATGACAGCAATTTCAAGGCCAAGGACCAATTCCACCTCCTGCCAAATATGTGGTCAAAGATGCAGCTCTAGGATCGAGCTCATCAGCCTCCCAAGGACCCAGAGAATCCGTGACCAATGACATAGAATTTGCAAGTTGGACAATCATAACTCATTAGTGAGTGTTTGCTGATGACAATAATTGGGATAAAGAATTGAACAGAAATCATAGAATTCCTACAGTGAAGAAAGAGGCCATCTATGGAGTTTGCACCGACCTCCAATGAGGTGCTGAACATTGTGCAATCATTGGCAAGCACCCTCACTTCTAACCTTATGATGGAGGGAAGATTGTTGTGAAGCAGTTGAAGATGGCTGGGCCTAGGAAACTACCGTGAGGAATTCCTGCAGAGATGACCTTCCTATGTACCCGATATGACTCCGACCAGTGGAAATTTTGCTCCCTGATACCCATTAATTCCAGTTTGCTAGGGCTGCTTGATGCTACACTCAGTTGAATGTGGCCTTGATGTTAAGGGCTTTCCCTCTCACCTTACCTCTGGAATTCAGCTCTTTTGTCAACATTTGAACTAAGGCTGGAATGATAGGGGATTAATATAGAAATTACTTTCTAAGAGGAGCTCTCCAGGAGATTATATTAATTATGCTTGAGCAATTGTTAAACTACTTACCTCTTACATGATGTGACCCAGTCTAGTTCTCTTTTGACAGCACACAGGAAGTCCACATGCACTGGACACGTGACCAAATAAGTTTCCTTTAGGATGGAGATCATTCTTTGTCGCTTCTTTGGAACTATTCAAGCTTAGTCAAGGTTATATCTCCAAACATGTGAGTGAACAAACCTGGACATAACAAACTTGGGTCCTTGCTGATATATTTGCATCATTGTTAGCCATGGGTGAGTTCCTGGAAGACTGGAGGGTAGCGACTGTTGTGCCCTTATTCAAGAAGGGCTGCAAAGCTTGGGAACTATAGACCAGCAAGCCTAACATCTGTGGTAGATACGTTACTTGAGAAGATTCTGAGTGATAAGATATACATACATTTGGAAAAACAGGGTTTGATTAGGAGTAGTCCGCATGGCTTCATGCATGGGAGACCATGCCTCACAAATTTGTTAGAGTTCTTTTGAAGTGATCAGGAAAGTTGATAAAGGCAGGGTGGTAGACATAGTCTGTATGGATTTCAGTAAGGCCTTTAAGCTTCCATGTGGTAGGCTACTCTGGAAGGTTAGATCGCATGGAATCCAGAGAGCTGGCAAATTGGATACACAATTGGCTTGATGGTAGGGAGCAGAGGCTAATTAGTGGAAGGATGTTTGTCAGACTGGAGGCCTGTGACTATTGGTGTGCCTCAGGGCTTGATGCTAGGCACATTGCTGTCTGTACATTCTCATCCAAATCATTTGATACAGATAACAAGGCATGATTAGTAAGTTTGCAGATGACACTAAAATAGGCGGTATCATGGACAGTGAGGAAGATTATCAGAAATTGCAGCAGGATCTTGATTATCTGGGGAAGTGGGCCGAGAAATGCCAAATGAAGTTTAATTTCGATGTGTGAGGTGTCGCATTTTGGAAAGTCAAATCAAGGTAGGAGTTTCATGGTGAATGATAGGGCCTTAAGGAGTGTAGTGGAGCAGAGGGACCATGGAGTTCAGATGCACAGTTCTCTGAAAGTGGAGTCACAGGTAGACAGGACAGTGAAGAAGGCTTTTGGCACACTGGCCTTCGTCAGTCAGGGCATTGAGTGTAGAAGTTGGGAAGTTATGTTGCAGGTGTACAGGACATTGGTAAGGTCACACTTGGAGTATTGTGTTCAGTTTTGGTCACCTTGCTATTGGAAGGATGTTATTAAACTGGAAAGAGTGCAGAAGAAATTTACAAGTTTGTTGCCAAGACTCCAGGGACTGAATTATAGGAAGAGGTTGGACAAGCTAGGAGTTTTTTTCTTTAGAGTGTGGGAGACTGAGGGGGCATCTTACAGAAGCGTATAAGTTCATAAGAGGCATGGATAGGGGGAGTGCACTCAGTCTTCTTCCCACAGTTGGGGAATCGAGGACAAGAGGGCATCAGTTTAAGGTAAGAGGGGAAAGATTACATGGGAACGTGAGGGACAATTTTTTTACACAGGGTGTTATGTATGTGGACTGAGCTGCCAGCAGAAGTGGTTGAGGCGGGTACGTTAACAACATTTAAAAGGCATTTGGACAAATACATGGATAGGAAAGGTTTAGAAGAATATGAGCCGAGTGTGGAGAAATGGATGGATATTTTGGTCAGCATGGACCAGTTTGTACCAAAGGGCCT
The DNA here is from genome assembly GCF_021869965.1 of Rhincodon typus. NCBI lineage: Eukaryota > Metazoa > Chordata > Chondrichthyes > Orectolobiformes > Rhincodontidae > Rhincodon > Rhincodon typus. Next base: position 136,804,562 of record NC_063333.1, read on the forward strand.
CTCTCCGTGCTGTAGGCCTCTATGACTCTATAAACAGTTGAACCAACGAACTCCACAAGGACAGAATAGTGACCCTGAATTGCATATTTCTATCAATACAACTCTATCACTTCCAGCTTTTGTCATTGTAGAGGCAGGCATGGTTCAGTTAATGCTACTCTTACCTCCAAATCAGGAGGTTGTTGGTTAGTTTTCCAGTACAATGTATGCACACAATCTCGCTTATAGTTTTGGATAAGATGTTAAGCTGAGGCTGTCTTCTCCCACAAGTGGATGTAAATTGATTCTGTAAGAACATTTTGAAGAAGATCAGGGTTATAATCCCTTCTGGCCAATATTTATTCCTCAATTAATATCACTAAAAACATTATCTAGTCACTAACATATATTTCTGTTTGTGGGAGCTTGTTGCATACAAACTGGCTGCAACATTTCCTGCATTACAACATTGATTGCACTTTAACAGCTCATGAAGTACTTTTGAAGTTCCTGAGTCCTGAAAAGCATTATGTAAATGGATTCTTTTTCTTGTTTCACTTAATCATGAATTGATCCATACAGAATAATACCTAGCCACTCTCTCAACTGCTTTCCTTATTGTTCTCTATAATCAATAAGTGTATTGTGTTACTCCCATCTACATGTTTCACATGTTTGTCCACGTTAAATGTCATTTATCAATATTTGTTGATTTCCCTAAACTTTTTTGCAGAATATTATGCTCTTCGACAGTTTTCAGGTACATTTGAATGTGGAATTGGAGAGTGGGTAGAGACAGGCAGGGCTTGGTTTATGGAGAAAGTTCAAGTGAGTTACAATAATTGAGTGATCTTCTACACATATTTTGCTCCATCACCATGAAACCTACAGTTGTTCAAGGAAAAGGCCCACTGTGATCACTTCCCTTGTGAATAAGGACTGGCAATAAGTGTGTCCCTCCCGATGTCATCCATGTCCTGCGAATTATTTCTTTAAATGATAAAGCAGGTAAAGAGGGAAATGGTCAAATCATCTTGCCTGAGCCAGCTGTTTGAAAGAGCTGTCCAGTTCATCTCACTGTCTCATTCTTTCCCCATAGCCTTACACTATTTTACCCTTAAAAATTTTATTCAGTTTTCTTTAAAAGTTATTATTTAATCTGCTTCCACCATTCTTTCAGACAGAATTCCAAACTGTAATAACAGCCTACATTACAAGATATTTCCTCATTGGTGTTTAAGTTCTTTTGTCAAATACCTTAAACTTGTGTCCTCTGCTTATTGATATTACTGACACTAGAAACAGTTTCTCAATTTTTTTTGGTGCGTCACAGCCATGTAAAGTTTTGAACACATCTCTCTCCTGAACCTTTGCTGCCTAGAGCAGAGCAAACCTATATTTCTTAATCTACTGCCGTTCTAGTAAATCTCTGCAGCACACTTTGCAATACCTTGACTTCCTTCTTAAATTGTGATGCTCAGGAATGACCATAATATTCCAACCTTGGCCTAATTAGTGTACTAGTTTACCATATTTTTGAATTTCATGTTATCTGCACATTTTGAAACTACACCCTGCGTACCCAAATCTAGGTCATTAACATATATCACAAAAAGTGCCATTATCATAAGGCCGACCCTTCTACTTTCTCTGTCTGAAAAATAATCTTTCACCTGCTTCTGCTTACTGACCCTCAATAAATTTCTTATCAACCACCATTGCCTCTTGAGTCCCCATCGGCTTCAATTTTGCGAACAATTTTAATATGTGGCATTTTATCAAACTCTTTTTGAAAGTTTGTAGCACAATATCAGTGGCACAACTCTCATCAATCCTCAACATTATTTCACCAATTAGATAGTCATGAATAATTTACTTCTAGCCAATCAATGCTGGCATTCATTTATTAATATGTATTTGTCCAAGATTATTATCACTGTTATTTTCCCCATAGCAAAATTTGCCTGATTGGCCTATTTATTCAAATGCTGGCAAATGGGATTAGATCAGTTTAGGGTAATGGTGCGGATGAGTTGGACCGAAGGATCTGTTTCTGTGCTGTATAACTATGACTCCAGAGCTTATACCTCCCCACATTTGAACAAGAGGATAACATTGGCAGCACTTGAATCCTTTGGCACCATCCAATACTGATGGAGAATTTGAAGATTGTGGTCAAATCATCAATAATTACCACATTTGTTTCCTGCATCTCCGAGTTGTCTGCTCGTTCTTAGTGTTCACTCAGCACCTACTTGCACGCTTACACCAGCCATGCCTTGTCAATTAGCACAGTTACCCAACCAGGCAGCTTGTCTTGCTGGTCAGCAGTCCTCAGTCAAGAGGGTGCAAATCCTGCTTTGCTACATGCTCTCGGTCAGGGGCCTTTGCAATCGAGAGTTGGTCCCAGTCATTCCTGTGTTGTCACAGTGGCCAGCTCAGGGGTCAGGGCGATGGACAGGCATCAGTCAGTGGTGTGGGCACTTCTCATCTGGGGCTATCTGGTTAAGTTGCACAGGGGCTGGGCCAAGGTCTGTTCATCAGGTCCGTCCACAGAAATTAAGGGGAAAGGGTTTTTTGGGGGGGGTGGCAGGGGACAGCAAGGGCTTGGCTCACTGCCCTGGGAAGAAGGGTGAGCAACTAATTCTTCAGACCTAAGGACTGCAGCTGTGGAGGTTGGGGGTTGTAACAACAGGGGGTATGATGATTGTGAAGGGAAGGGAATCTTCTGGAATTCTATGAAGACATTACGAGTAAGGTGGACAATGGGGACCCAGTGGATGTGGTGTACCTAGATTTCCAAAAGGCCTTTGACCAGGTGCCGCACAAGAGGATACTGCATAAGATAAGGATGCATGGCGTTAAGGGTAAGGTATTAGCATAGATAGAGGATTGGTTGACGAATAGGAAGCAAAGACTGGGGATAAATGAGTGCTATTCTAGCTGGCAGCCAGTGACTAGTGGTATGCCTCAGGGATCGGTGTTGGGACCGCAATTATTTACAATTTATATAGATGATTTGGAGTTGGGGACCACGTGTAGGGTGTCAAAGTTTGCAGATGACACTAAGATGAGTGGCAGAGCAAAGTGTGCAGAGGACTGTAAAACTTTGCAGAGGAACATAGATACATTGAGTGAGTGGGCAAAGGTCTGGCAGATGGAATACAATGTAAATAAATGTGAAGTCATACATTTTAGTAGGAGTAATAGTAAAAAGGATTATTACTTGAATGGTAAAAAGTTGCAGCATGCTGCTATGCAGAGGGACCTGGGTGTCCTTGTGCATGAATCACAGAAGGTAGGTCTGCAGGTACAACAAGTAATTGGGAAGGCAAATGGAATTTTGTCCTTCATTGCTAAAGGGATTGAGATTAAAAGCAGAGAGGTTATGTTGCAGCTGTACAAGGTGTTGGTGAGGCCACACCTGGAGTACTGTGTGCAGTTTTGGTCTCCTTACTTGAGAAAGGATGTACTGGCACTGGAGGGGGCGCAAAGGAGGTTCACTAGGTTGATTCCGGAGTTGAGGGGGTTGGCTTATGAGGAGAGACTGAGTAGATTGGGATTATATTCATTGGAATTCAGAAGATTGAGGGGGGATCTTATAGAAACATATAAAATTATGAAGGGAATAGATAAAATAGAAGTAGAGAGGATGTTTCCACTGGCAGGTGAAGCTAGGACAAGAGGGCATAGCCTCAAGATTAGAGGGAGCAGATTTAGGATTGAATTGAGAAGGAAATTCTTCACCCAGAGGGTTGTTAATCTATGGAATTCCTTACCCAGTGACGTAGTTGACGCTACTTCAGTAAACGTTTTTAAAGATAAGGTAGATATTTTTTTGAACAATAAAGGAATTAAGGGATATTGTGAGAAAGCGGGTAAGTGGATCTGAGTCCACGAAAGGATCAGCCATGATCGTATTGAATGGCGGAGCAGGCTCGAAGGGCCGGACGGCCTACTCCTGCTCCTAGTTCTTATGTATCTTCATTTGGGTAGTAGGATATAGTAAAAGAATGGCTGCGAAGGTGGTCATGCAGGGAAGCGATTGTCCAAGGTCAGGAGTATCCCGAGTTCAAGTAGGGACGGTGGGAATATAACCACACTTGCCATGGTCACCTCATGACAGGGATTGGGGTAACTGCAAGCTCATGGAGACAGGGTTGGTGGGGGCCTAGGGAGGGGACAAGCCTATGGGCTTCACAGGAAGGACTATCAGGCAATGAGATCTAATCTTCAGGACCTCAGATATGTGGAGGCTGGCAGCAACTGACTGATGACCGTTCACTGTCAGCTTCCACGCTGCTGCAAATTGGAAGTGGGCAATGGAAAATAGAATAACCGCAAGCACACTCTGAGTGGACAGGGCCAGTGACTTGACCTGCAAGGGTGCCATCTTGACCTTCTCTGACATGTTCACATTCTATCTGTCACTGAGCAGGGCCATCCAGGAGTACAGTGGCTAATTTAAATGTGGCATTGATGTCTCAGTTACATTGTCAGTGCTGAGTTGTTCCGGCAATGGCACATGGTAAGATGGGGCTAGAATTGGACATGAGGCGCTGGTGCAATTAGTATGATATTGCAGGAAATTGTGCCAGGTCTTGTGGCGAAAACCCCTCCAAACAAAAACCTGACGCAACCTTGCACTTTAGCCAAATTGACAGTGAAGAAGATTACCTAAGATTACGAAGAGATCTTGATCAATTGGGTCAATGGGCTGAGGAGCAGCAGAGAGTTTAATTTAGATAAACGCGAGGTATCGCATTTTGGTGAAACAAACAAGGGCAGGACCTGTACAATTTATGGTACGACTCTGGCAGAACAGAGTGTCCTGGGGCTAAGGTGCATAATTATTTGAAATTTGTGTCACAGGTAGACAGGGGAGTTAAGAAGGTATTTAGCATGCTTACCTTCTGAAATAACTCTATGAAGGCCAGTATCCCATCTCCAAGTCACTATTTAAACGCGCATAGTACATGACACTGACTCAGCTAGCTTAGCGTCGGTTCCCAGAGTGAACAGAACCCCTGGCACTCCTGTTTATATCTGCTGGGCCACCGGTGAGCCAACACTACCCCGATACAATATGGAGAGGCATCACATGTCACAGTACCATATCTCGCTTGGGATCATAGCGTGCTAACACCTTAGATGACAACAGCTGTTTCTTCACTTCCCTAAAGGCTACATCTTGGCTACATGACCATTTCCAAGGCTGACTCCTTTTCAATAGCACATGTAAGGCTGCCAGGATGGAGGCCAGGTTGTGTATGAATTTACCATAATAATTCACCAGCCCAAGGAAAGACCTAAGATTCAGTATAGACGTGGGAGCTGAAGCTTTATCTCCCTGACTTCATCTTCCAACAGTTTTAATCCAGTCTTGTTGACTCTGTAGCCCAAGAAGGTTATTTGGGGTGCCTGGAACACACACTTTACCCTGCCAAGGCAAACATCCGCCTTGGAGAAACATTTAAGCACTACATCCAAGTTCTCTAAATGCTCTTTATTGGTCTTCCCAGTTGATAGCACTTCATCCAGATAGCGGGTGATCTGGAATAGACCTTGTAAAATGTTCTCTATCGTCCGCTGGAAAGTGGCACCAGCTGATGATACCTCAAAAGGCAATCTCGTATATTGGTACAAACCCTTATGGCTATTAATTGTAGCACACTTAAGAGGATCCTCATCTAATCGCAATTGCAGGTTCGTGTAACTCATAAATCCCCCACAAAGGCGAACCGACCCTTAGGGCTCCACAATTGTTACGACTGGTGCTGCCCGTTCCACAGACTGTACTGGTTTTATGATTCCTTTGCTTTTCGGCTTCATTATTACTGCCTGTACTTTTGCACACAAGGCAAATGGCACTGGACAGGCCTTGCAGAATTGTGGAATTGCTTCTTGGCCAACATGTAGGTGGCCTTGGCCACTTTGATAGCTCCTAGATCTTCCCGAAAAGCAACTGGGTATTTAATTACAACATCACTCAGGTAGCTATGTTCTAATCAGAAAATGTTAAGCCAATCAAGATGAATCTTTCTTAGACAATTTTGCCCCATCAAGCTTGGGCCCAAGGCTTTAATTACAATCCGTGGTAACTGAACCATCTGTTTCTCATAATAGACTGGAATTGAAGTTGTACCTTTAATCTGCAGGGGTTCCATGGTTTAGGTTCTCAGCCTGGCCAAGGTATTACACACACTTAAGGGGTCGAGTCCAGAGTGAATTTTAGTAAAGACTGGTTCTGCAATCACTGGTACAGCCACACCAGTATTGGTCTCCATGAGAACTGGGTGACCATGCAACCAGACATTTATTTTGATTGGTTCTGATTGGGACATTGCTCAGCAATTTAACTGTTCCAAACCAGCTGTAGGTGGACTTTCCAGGGTGTGCACTCTCTTGGATACTGGCCTATGAATTATCTTATGCAATTTAAGTCTGGTGGGACTCTCTTGCTGTCATGAATCCACATTGTGTCAGCAACTACAATGGCCTGCTGGCCCAAATGCTTGAGAAAATTTTAACCATTTGGCTATGCTTGACTTTATTTGGGGTTTTGCTTCGGGCTGACCTAGAGTCCCTCTGTTCAGGATATTTCCTGAGTGAGGCTAAGGAATTGCCTTTATTAAAGTGGTGTTCCCCAAGCTCAGTCAGCCTGGTTAGCGTGCCTTCTTCCGTTGGAATATACTGTAACTCAAACTCCACTTGCCACATTTCTGAATGACAAAGCCAGTTATAATGCCTGTTCGAAGTCCAGTTGGGCTTCAGCTAATAGGCACTTTTGTATGGTCACATCATTAATCCCCTATACCAGAGGGGGTCTCGGGGTCTCAGCATCTCACTTAGGGTTAAATCAAAATCACATTTCTCTGCCCGTTGTGTTAACCTCGTCAAAAATCCCACTATGGATTCCCCCATTCTCAAACTGTCAAGTAAAACTGATAGCAAATTTCTGCTTAGATTGGAGAACTCATCAGTTATTGCTTAATTCGTGTTCTTTCAGTCAAGCAACAGTTTATTTTGGTACAGAAGTTTCAGTGAAGCAGTTAAAGGCATAATGTTACATGCAAATTTCAAGTAAATATCCAAGACAAAATGATTATTTATTGCAAAGCTTGCCTTAATCCAACTATAATCGTACCGCAGCAAAGTGCCATTTGATAACTAATTTTAATGTTCAGTCAACCATAAAGTAATAAAGTCAACAGCATTGTCACTGGATGTGGAGGTGGAAACTGTCAGATCAGATTGTATATGCTGTACGTTCTTACTGTTGGACACAGCTTCAGTGACAATCCAGTCATACTCCGCAATCAAAGTTCACTGTGTGGTGGAGTTGTAAATTACTCTTCCTCAGGAGGCTGTGACGATGCCAGGTGTTAAATGTATCAAATCCTCACTAGGACTCTGCCTTGCACTCAAAGCTTACAAAGTATAGCTGTAATTTCAGAAAATTGTCACCTGGCACTTTACAGTTTCAGTTATGAGGGACTTAGATATAGAATCTCCAGTTCCCAGTAATGAGGAGCAGCATTTTGTAAAATCACATCTATAACTGCAGCCCCTCAGAGTGCAGAAACATATTGAGACAAAAAAATGTATATCTCTCCCAATCCCTGAATGAAACTTCAGCAGAAAGTCTGCAGAAATGGCTAGGAATTGAGGAACCCCCTGGAAATCCAATCTGTGAAATGACAATAGTTTGTTGAATGAAATGTCAGTTTCAGTCATTGAGATAAATTGAAATGGATTCTGTTTTAAATTCAGATGTGAATTTATATTATTGAAATCGATGCCAACGTATCGGTCTGTCCATCCATAATTAGCCGAGGTCCATGAAGGACCAGAAATATATTTCTTAGAGAGACACAAGTGACTGACCAGAAATCTCTCTGCTTTTGTAACCTGCCATCACTGTTTTGGAATGATCAATAACTGGAGCGTTAACCTGTTTAGTTGCATAGTGAATGCTTTTCCTGTGGTCGACAAGTCCTGAGGTAGGATTCTAGGAGAAGAAATAACTCAAATTTAAAGGTTAATCATCCAAAAAAATGTTAACTATTTCTCTCTCTGTAGATGCTGCCAGACCTGTTGAGTACTTCCAGAAAATGTTCTTTACATTGCATATTTTCTTTGATTAACTGAACCTATATTTTGTGTTCATTTCAATTGAGTTTCTATTTGTAAAAGAGATAGTAGGAACTGCAGATGCTGCAAAATCCGAGATAACAAGGTGTAGAGCTGGATGAACACAGCAGGCCAAGCAGCACCATAGGAGCAGGAAGGCTGACATTTCAGGCCTAGACCCTTCATCAGAAATGCTAGGCCCAAAACGTCAGCCTTCCTGCTCCTATGATGCTGCTTGGCC
>NC_063333.1:136817914-136832467 GCF_021869965.1 Rhincodon typus
GGGTCTAGACCCAAAACGTCAGCCTTCCTGCTCCTCTGATGCTGCTTGGCCTGCTGTGTTCATCCAGCTCTACACCTTGTTATCTCAGATTCTCCAGCATCTGCAGTTCCTACTATGTCTGAAACATCTTCAAATGAAGAGATTGGGTTTGCTGGTTTGGTACATTAAAAGCATTTAGGTCCAGGGACAGGTAGAAACTCCAGATAAATCACGAAGGTTGTGTGTGTGTACGTGTCTCAATATGCATGTGTGCCCAATGTGCATATAAATATGTATATATTTATGTATCCATTCTACGCTATTAGTGTTGATCTCTCCAGCAAGGGCTTGGTAATACTGCCAGAAGCTGAGTTTAGGGAGCTCCTGCTCATTCTGACATGGAAGTAATAATGAGGTTAGCTTGCAGTTTGTTTTTAGGTGAATCAGGGAGATATTAACTGAAGGAAAGCATCGAGCGACTGTGCAGGATTTCACAGGAACTAAAATCGACCCAGCTATACCAGCCTGACGAAGAATCTTTTGTGTAAAGATAGTGGCAAATCTTTTCTTGGCTTTAGTGTTTGTGAGGATATTGCTGGGAAGAAAGGAATGTTATTTGAAGCAGCAAGGTGACTCAGTGGTTAGCACTGCTGCCTCACAGTGCCAGGGTCCCAGGTTCTCACTCATACACACTTGGCACACAAAGTAAAAACTACCAAAGATTTTAAATCCATTCAATTGGTTAATATGTTATAAATGGTTAATATGTTATTAAACAAACGAACAAATCTCTAATCAGTACCCACATCAAAGAAGGTTAATCCTACAACAGCCCCTTAAAAATGTCAATCAAAATGTGAACTCAAACTCTCTGCTGAGACAAGTCATTGAGTCATATTAAATTCAATCAAACTTTCATAATGCCCTCAGTATATTACAACCATGAAGCCTATAAAATAGAAAGAACAGGTGGTTATGCTTTTCCTAAGTTACAGCAGAAGACCTGTCAATCAATGCACGCTGGAAACACAGATTTGGTTTAAAATTGACTCAACAGCCTTGTTTCATTCTTTATCAAAAGTCTGGGAATTTAAATAACTTCAGATCATGGCACTAAAAGATTATATTCCTCTTTCAACAGTGTTTCTGGCCTGCCATAATTTCCGGCCTCCCACACTGCAAATGAAACCTGCCATTTTTAAACGTCTCTGCGTTGTCCCAACTCAGACAGACAATGTGGCTCACTACCCTGTCTCCAAAAGGAAACAAATAACTTGGTGCAGTGTAATTACTTGGTTCAGAATACCTTACTCAGCTTGAATGGCATTTCCATTGTGTCTCGTTCATCAAACGTCTCAGCCCAGCTTCCTTTGAAGTAGATAGCATTCACCAACACAAGTCTAGTATCACTGTTAACTGAGCCGTCAGCCAGCAAGTCTTTGATTTTATCTGAATGGAATAAAATTCAGCAGATTCAGCACACTGGAAGAGTGCAAAACAAAAGGGAACAGTTTAAATCATTTGTAAATTTGTTTTTATAAATTAAAGAACTCAGGAAACAAAAAGTATTAAATTAACCGTTTCCAAACCTTTTGGCTAAAGTTTTGAAGACATTAGCTCTGAAAGATTATGAAAAACAGGAGTCTTTTCCCGCAAAATATCAATTAAACAAATTGTTTGAATGGCCTCCTTCTGCACGGTACGTTATGGTTCACTGGGGTAGTACTGGAAATCAAATCCCACAATTCCCAGAGTCATCACAAAGATTAAAAGATTTTTTTAAAAGAATTCCGCTATTTATCTTAATCTCATACCCAGGCTGACAGGAAGCATGGACTAGGTTTCTGTTCTGAACAAGAATGATTATTATACAAATAGGTAGACTTTTGTGACAAATAAACAATTATGAATTGGCAGCATGTAACTCAATTAGTTAACACTCTAATTCCCTTAAATGCCCCTGTACAGACACATATAGACCGATAGATAAAAGAAACATGGGTGGAAAAAAAAAACTGGGAAGGCAGTTCAGTGGTTCCTGTTCACAAGGTTTGCTGAGATGATTCCTGCATTGGTCAGAATGCTGCTTCTCAAATCTTCCTTCTCTGGATGTTTTCACTTACTTGCAGAAGGTATAGAATGACTCGTTCACACTTACAAAAGGTCTTAGACTGCTGATTGATAGAAAAATGAACTGGCTTTCAATTTATTTTTAAAACTGCAGCAAACAGAAAGCTCCTAAACCTCGGTAGATCTGAAGTCTTCTCCCCTTCTCATTCACAGCCCCAAGCTGTTCAACTACCTGGGAGCCAATCACATTTTTTGTTTTGGCAAGCAGAAGGCCTTTACCATCAAAAACTGGTCACTAATCCACAGTGAATCAGTGACTTATTGTCTGTTGAATCTCCATTGGTATACAGCCCTTGGATTCTAATTCATCTCAAAACCCCTATTATTGTTTATACAGTTGTAGGTTCAAGCAGTACCTACAATGAGTGTTAAGTTACTTGCTTTCTAAAATAAATACAGAAATCCTGAACAATCCTTAGTTTTTAAAACAATTTTTTCAGTACATAATCAAAAATGCAGAAAAGATGACACAGACTTCACAAGTAAATGGCCATCATTGTTTTGAATTGTGTCCGTCTGTTGTGTAATTGTCAACACTAAAAATTTTCCATATCATTCAATAACAAAATCATTAGCATATTATTACCTTGAACAGAAATAGTTTGTCCAAAATTATCAATGTTAGAGTCTATAATCCATACATATGTCTTTTCCTTGTGCCTTTGACCTTAGCTCAGTCTTTCAGGACATCTTTCTATTCCCTTTCGTCTCATTAACTCATCTACTTTCGTTTGTTTTTAGAGCATCCAAACTATTTGTCACAGCCATTTCAGAGTCGCACATTCTGGCCATCCTCTGTCAAAGAAAATTACATGGCAAGGCAAGGCTCAACCTGATAAACCTTTCCTGATACAAGGATGACCTAAACTGAGGGAGTAGAGTAAGTCTTTCTTATACTTCTTTTTCAGAACTAAAAGAGACTAGAATTGTGAACTGTACTGTTTTTAGGGTCTGAGCAGGATTCTTTACAAGTTTAATTTAACTTGACAACCATTGAATTCTATTCCATCGAAGTAGATTTTAGAGTGCAATTGGCAAGTTTAATTCAAACAAAAACAAATTGCTGGAGGAATTCAACAGGTCTGGCAGCAATCGGTGTAGAGAGAAACAGAGTTAAAAAGTTTTGAGTCCAATGACCCTGAAATCACTGTCAGTCATTTTGAAGAAGGGTCACTGGACTCAAAACTTTAACTTGATTTTGCAGTACACTGATGTTGCCAGATCTGATGAGCTTTTCCAGCAATTTATGCTTTTTTAGTTTCAGATTTCCAACATCTGGAGTTCTTTGTTTTGTCTTATGAAAGTTTTAATTGTTTTGCAAACATGTTGTTAATGATTTCCTGATAGCCTGAATCACAACATACCTTTGCTCTTCCACCCCTCATTCACTCTCTTACTTATTTTCCAATTGACAGGTAGCACTTTCGTTGCTATTATAGTGTACCACTTCATTAGTAAACATATTAAAGTTCGTTCTCCATAACATGGTTAGGAAGTAGCTCATATCGTATTATTTAATTAAAAATAATGCATTTGATTATTCTTAACATAATTATTTAGGATAAAAACTTTCAGAACCTTCGCAACCCGATCTATTGTCAGATACCAATGACAGGATTGGTACTATAGACTGAGAGTCTTATCCTTTGATCCACATTCATTTGGTTCTTAGAACACATCTACTTCTAGTCCTCCAGGAGTTATAAACAAAATCACAGAAATGAAGCATATTTGCAACCAGTAAGTGCTTACTAGCACTGTATCTTTAAGTCTCTGACCAATAATGAAATGTACCAAAAATATGGTTTTGTGACAAAACTAGGAGAGTGCACAGATGATTGGACCTTGCTGTATCACAAATTATATTAAATCCATTTAGACCACCAAGATGACCAATCTGCCTGCCTATGATTCAGGACAAAGGCAACTCACACTAGGTTTCATCATTAACATGAATATTTCTCTCTATTGTAATAAACTTTAACAAATGGCAGAAAAAAAAATTACTAATCTACTATAATGCAATTGAAACAATATCCTTTTAAAACCCCAAATATACACCATTTATCATCAAGACAAACAAAATACAGACACTTTGACACAAAAAATTATGGGTAGAAAAATATAGACAGGTAAAAACAAAGTTCTAAAAATCAAAAGTCCAGATGTCAAAGATGGCTTAAATTGTTTCTCATAGTTCCTCTTAAGTTTAGTAATGATGGCATGCTGTTGACTATGAAGCAATGAGTTTCCTTAACTTTAATAGTTGATCTGCTGGACCTAGATTTTTCTCTGTATTAGAAGGATTATTTCTTTTTAAAATTTCCTCATTTATCTGCCTTTTCACTCACCCTGAGAGAAGAGGGGCGATTTCAGATTTCTGGCTGTGGAGGTCTCTGGCTGCCCTGCACTTACCGACCTCTAACAAACTCTGTCAGGCAGTCTTTCCTTCACTCAACGACTCCTGGTGTCACTCTGTCTCAAAGTATTCCCCCACCCCTCTCACTGTTTTGAAAAGCGACGTTGTCTTGCACAGCTAAAAATGGACATCACGATGTTTCCAAGTTGCAAAACTCTCCTGGTATCTCAGCTCCACAGCAGTCATATTTCCATTCCAGTTTATGGTCCAAAAAGGTGTGGTCCCTTACAGAAAGTGACGTCATTGGTTTTATGTTCAGGATTAATGACTCTGAAAATGGCTATATTGAATATTCATAATCTTAATTTCCTCGATGCAGTTGCTCAAGGTATTGCTATTCTGGTTATGTCAAAATTTGTACCCTTTTCTGATCATAATAAGTGCCACATGAACCTTCCCAGTACAGGACCTTCTAACTGAATACCAAAGCTTTGGTAGATTAAAATGAAAACATAAAAGGAAGATTCCCCGTATTCTGTCAAATTAATGGCAAAGTTTACATTGAGGACTTATGCCCACTGTTTGAGACATCCCAGTCAGTCATTTTGGGGAGACCTTCATTACACTTCTCAAAAAGTAAAAGCAAAATTTGCTAACCCAGGGCAGCAGTCAGACTTACAAACGTAGGAATGGTATGAAATCAGTGTTGAAGAAACTCAGTAGGTCTGACAGTGTCTTTAGATACAGCCTGAGACCATGTTTTGAGTCTGCTAAGTCTCTTAGGTCATGACACTGTGTTTTCTTAGATTCAAAAGAAAATCATTTCAAAATGTTCACTTTGACTTTCTCTCCACGGAAGTCATCATACCTGCTACATTTCTCCAGCGCTTTCAACAGTAATTTGGAATCTCCACCACCTGCAGTACTATGTTTTTCTTTAATATAGGAATGGTACTCGTTCCTATTTAAGGACAGGAGCGGAACCTAAATGGCCGTCAGTGTTTTTGGTTATTGTGACTAACATTTGCACTTCTTATAGCTACAATCTGATTCCTCTCGTCTGCAGAAAGATGATCTAAAATTTCCAGAAAACATTGTTGTGCCCAGTTTTATGTTTTTATACTGAGGCTCTGTGCATTTTATCGGCAAACAGCAAAATGTAAAAATCATGAGTCAAATAATAGGAGATTCACATCAAAACTCACAGCCTAGGGAAATAAGAAAGAACCATGCCATAAGTTTTATAAAGTCCTGCAAATGTAATGAAAAGGAAAGCTTGAAGCCATCAAATTTATACTTGTGGACTTTAGGCACAGTATTTCTTAAGATAATACAGTCATGGAAGGTTTTGAATGTGCAATATGAATCATTCTGATGGTGTAAAGAAAATAAACTATCATTGTCAGTGAGGAGAAACTGGAAAAAGAAAAACATAATGTACATTATCATACAATGACTTTGTGTCTTGTTACGCTTAAGATTATGGATATTTAAAACTGGCATCTTGTCAGGAATTTTGCAACCTAGCAAAAGGTTGTGGGACTGTGATATTAGCTGGTATTGTGGTATGGTGCAGTCACTATTAAAGATCAATCAACTTCAGGTGTAGTATGAAATTGAACAGAATTTACACTCTGATCTCTGCAGATCTTTTTCACTGAAGTTCAGCAAAGCACCACTGTAAGACTATGCCTCCTGCATAAGTTTTCAGCTGAGTTAGGTGAATGTGGGCAGAATTGAATTACACTGAGCATCATGTAATAAAGAGTGCATCACACAGGAGACTGACTTTCCGGCAGCACAGGATATACACAAGTATTTTTGTGTACCAGTCAGAAAAGCTCCAGACGTCAACTAAAGCCAGTACATAAACTGGCTGGTACAATGGAAGTTTAATTGTTCAATTCAATTACTCAATTGATTTTTTAGAAAATTAACCTGTTAACTGTGCTAGGACATACTGTAAAACAGGTAGGACTTGAATCCAGGCTTTCCAGCCCAGAGGTAGGAATACTAATATTGCACCACATCAGCCAGAACATCATAAGACATAGGAGTAGATTCATCCCATCGAATCTACTCTGCCACTCGATCATGGCTGAGTTGTTTCTCCATCCCATTCTCCTGCCTTCTCCATGTAGCATTTGATCCCTTTACTAAATCAAGAAGCTAACTATCTCTGTTTTAAATGCACTCAATAAATTGAGCTGCACAGCCCTCTATTTTGTCCTCATCTCAGTTCTAAAGGGTTGTCCCTTCACTCAGAGGTTGTGCCCTCATCTCCTAGTCTCTCCTATTAGTGAAAACATCTTCTCCATGTCCATTCTATCTAGGCTTCTCAGTAGTGAGAAGTTTTAATGACATACCCCTCATCCTTCTAAACTCCATCAAGTACAGAACCAAAGTCCTCAAACACTCCTTATATGACAAGCCCTTCATCCCTGGGATCATTCTTATAAACCTCCTCTGGACCCCCTCCAATGCCAGCATATTCTTCCTTTGATTATGGGGTCTAAAACTGCTTACAATATTGCAAACATGGTCTGACCAGAGTCTTATACAGCCTGTGAAGTACATCCATACTCTTATATTCTCGCCCTCTTGAAATGCACACATTGCACTTGCCTTCTTAACTGCCAAATGAATCTGCATGTTAACCTCAAAAGAATCCTGATTTAGGACTCCTAAGTCCCTTTGTACTCGAGACTTCCGAAACCTTTCCCCATTAAGAAAATAGTCTACATCTCTTCTTCCTACCAACACGCATAACCCCACCGGTTCCTGCGTTGAATTCCATCTGCCATTTCTTTGTCCACTCTCCTAGCCTGTCCAAGTCCTTCTGCAGCCTCCCCACTTCCTGAACATGACCTGCCCCTTCACATATCTTTGTGTCATCTGCAAACTTAGCAACAATATCCTCAGTTGTTTTGTCCATAGTCAATTATTACGTGAATAGATGTGATTCCAACACTGACCTCTGCAGAACTCCACTAGTTACCAGCTGCCATCCTAACAAAGATTCCTTTATGCCCACTCTCTGCCTCCTACCAGTCAGCCAGTGCTCTATTAATGCCAGTACCTTGCCCCTAAAACCATGGGCTTTTATCCTATTTTAGCAGCCTCCTGTGCAGCACCTGGACAATGGCCTTCTGGAAATCTGCAATCTTCTTCTATGTTACTACCTAGCTTACCCTCGTATTACATCTTTTTCCCGCTTACTGCTTTAGTTGTCCTCTGCTGATTTTTAAAGGCTTCACAATACATGGTTTCCCACTAGTCTTCACCACTTTGTGTACTTTTGTTTTTATGCTGTCCCTGACTTCCCTTGTCAACACAGTTGCTTCATCACCCTTTTATTATGTTACTACCTCCTTGAGATGAATTTATGCTGTGCCTCCTGAATTATCCCCAGAAACTCATGGCATTACTGCTATAGTGTCTTTCCTGCTAGAGTCCTCTCAACTCTGACAAGTTCCTCCCTCATGCCTTTGTAGTTACCATTACCTGATAGACTGCTATTACAATCTGATTCAAGCATCTCCCTCTCAAACTGCAGGGTGAGTTCTATCATATTATGGTCACTGGTCCCTAGGGGTTCCCAAATCAAGTCTGCTTCATGCAACTGACCCCACCAGTCCATTTAAAAAGCATTTAATTATCATAGTCAGAACATGTTCATGATTTGAATGTAGCACTTCTTGCACGTTCATTCATTATATATCCTGAAGAAGGGTCATACTCCAGTTCAACAAGCCAACTGCTACCACTAAGACTTTAAAACCAAGGTAATCTGGCTGTGATCCGAGAGCATTAATTTAACAAACAGAAAAAGAAAGAATTGTGGATATTGGAAATTTCAAACAAAACCAGAAATAGCTGAAGAACCTCAGCAGTGTCAATGTTTTGGTTCCAGTAACCCTACTTCTGAACTGCTAAAGTAAGGTCACTGGACCCAAAACGTCAACTCCACTGTTTCTCCACAGATAGAAAAATAGAAAACAGGTGCAGGAGTAGGCTATTTGGCCCTTCAAGCCTGCACCACCATTCAATACGATCATGGCTAATCATGCAATTTCAGTATCCCACTCCCGCTTTCTCTCCATTAGCCGCAAGGGCTGCCAGACTTGCTGAGTTTCTCCAACTATTTCTGTTTCTGGTAGATTTAATTTACTGTTGCTACCAATCCTGATTTCAAGATTCAGGTCCATTCTATATAATACACAGAAGTATTCACACTGCTACAGCTAGAAGGGGAGGGAGGTCACCAAATTCACAACATCCATTCCATGTTCTCAAGAAGATTTCTTTAAGTTCACAACATCCAAAAGATTTTTACTTTCTTTGTGTTTTAAAGAATATCAATTCTTGCTTTACCCTCAGATTGTAAATAATTGAATAAGGCGGGAAAACTTACCTGCAGTCTGTAACTCCACCCACTTATTAATCTCTTGCCTTATTTCATTTGCAGCAGATCGGAAATCAACTGCAGACATCTTTTCTCCATAGAATTTCATGGAGGACGTAAAGAATTCCTGCACAATAGGTAATGGAAACACTTATATACATTTTGGAAGATTTCGAAGATTTGATTTAATGATGATCAAATAGTTGACCACTGGACTTGCTAGAAATTGGTGTATTGTCTGCATGGCAACATTAAAGCAGATTTTAAACATGTTTGATCCTGAGATGTAGGTGTTGCTGGCTAGACCAGCATTTATTACCCATTCTCAACTGCCCTTGAGAAGGTGGCAGTGATGTCTAGAGAAGGCAGATCAAATGACAGTGAAGGAGTGTTGAAATAGTTTTCAATCAGGACGTTGTGTAAGTTACCCTCCAAGTCACAGGTGGTGGTGTTTGCACGCATCTGTCCTTGTCCTTCTAAATGCTGCAAGTCATGGAGTTTGGAAGGTGCTGCCAAAGAAACATTGGTGAATTACTGCAGTGCATCTTATAGATAGTACACACTGCTGCCGACTCTCGGCAGTGAAGGGAATGCATGTTAAAGGTGGAGTGCCAATCAAGTTGAATGTTTTGTCCTGGGTGGCATTGAGCTTATGGGATGGTCATGGGAGCAACATTCATCCAGGCAAGTCAAGGCAATTCCATTACACTCTTGATTAATGTCTTGGAGAGAGTGGACAAGCATTAGGAAGACTGCAGGTGAGTTACTTGCCTCAGAATTCCAAGCCCCTGCCCCACTGTGAGAGCGACAGTATTCTGTTGGTTGATCGAATTTAGTTTCTGGTCAATAGGAACCTCAATATGTTGAGACTCAGATTCAACAATAGTAATTGTGATAAAAGGTGTACAGTGTATTATTGTTTGGAAATTTGGATTGCTAAAATAGAAGCAGCTAAGTTTTGCTTTCAGTTCTGTGAAGGAAAATGAGACTTGATTTCTTAAAAAAAAAATGCAAAAGAAAGATTGTTTGTAATCATGACATATAAACATTACTTCCAAATAAAACACATGATATAGTCAAGTACCCAGCAGGATATCTGTCTGTTAGTTCATGAGGTATTTCTAAAGTGGAACTATTATAATATACAGAAAAAAGGTTCCACCTTCATCCTAGGAAAAGGACCAAAACTTCAGTTCAGGAAGGAACAGTTTCATCTGAGCATCTGAGTTGTCTGCTGGTTTGTGAAGTCTCCAAGCCATGAGATTTTGTACAGAAGGGTTCAAGTTTCGGCCATCAGAACTGGAAAGAAGTGTAAAACTGTCCCAGAGGGAGAACCAGAAAGAGCCAGTCAAGGAAAGAAATTAAAGCAATGGGATAAGACTGATAGTTCTCTGGGATGAGTATCCGAAAAGGATATTTCTGGCGAAGAAGACTGAAACTTTACTGTTATTTTAACTGCTTTCTAAACCAATTATAAAACATTGTTTGTTATTATTTCTTTTATGTAATAAAGTTGTATTCTTGTGTTAAATCACATTGGCAGCCTCAAGATAATGTGTTGTGCTTAGTCATTGAACACAATTGCAAAAACAATAAACTTACTACCTGTCAAGCCAGATTTCATTTTGGGATCCGACTTGTTCAGTATTACCATCGGCTGGGATCATAACTTAATGCCATTGAATGCCAAATGGTGATGGTTAGATGTTCTCATGTTGGAGATGGAAATTACTTGGCACTTGTATGGTGCAAATGCCACTTGCTAGATAGCTGTAACTCTGTCTTTGAAAGGGTTGTTGTGAGAATCCACGTGCAGCACAACTGGAATGAAGTCTTCCAACCTAGTTACAGAGAACTGGAAGAATGTGGAAACAGGTGACCAACTCACAACTTACTTCTAGGAAGCTGTAGCTCTTCTCTCCATATAGTCGATTGGCCACTTTCAACAGATATGAAAAATCAGCTCGATTAATCTCAGATTGCATTTTCTGGAATCCAGAGTGGACATCTTGAACTTGATCAAAATGAAGAGTCTGTTATCAGAATAAATGCAGAAAACAAACATCACACAGGGAATTGTGACAGGGGCTACAAGTTATCATCACCTATTTTTAAGATCAGCTCAAACAGGAATGAGGAGGAATTTCTTCTCTCAAGGGGTAGTGAATCTATAGAATTCTTTACTGTAGAGGTAGAGTTGTTAAGAATATTCAAGGCTGAGGTAGATAGATTTTTAAAACAGTAAGATGATCTTGCATTATGGGGGTGAGGAAGGAACATAGAGAACACAGAGATCACATCAGCCATGATTTCATTAAATGGACTGAATGGCCTACTTTTGCTCCTATAGCTCATGGTTGCATGGTCTCTCTCTGTCATTTTGGTTCCTGCTGGTTTCCTTTGCCCCTTTCCTGCAGGCATTTATTCTGTGCTGGGATGCTATTCTGCACTTGCTGATCACCCTCCTGTAACTCATTACGAAGCCATTCTACAGGTCTAAGACTAGAGAGCAGTTGACAGTCACGTACTCAACCACAGGGCAAGTCAGGTAAAAAACAATTCTGCTCTCAGCCAGCATCCACCCATTCACAGCAGTAGAGATCATTCAGTAGTGATTAGAAGCAGGAAATCCTGTTGATGCTCCCATCCATAACGATGATGATTCCACTTAGATCGGGTAACAGCATCAACCAAGCATTGAATAGGATCCTCTTGTTCTGGGAGGCTCAGCCCCCTCGCTTTCTGCTCTAACCCACTGATTTAGCAAAAGCAAAAAAAGTCATTTCATACATACTTTTGCCATTTGAGATGCAGTGTTATTTTTTGCTCCAAGGTAAACCATGGCCAATGCGGCAGAGATGCTGAATGGAGAAAAAAAGATATTGCCATCTCGATTGCTTTCAGTCAGCTTTCTGAATAGGTCAAGAGTGAAAAGGCAATTTGCTTTGCTCAGCTCCTCCATGGTGTGTTACACTGCAAAGAAAATAAATATAAAACACAAATGCTGAGAATAACAAGGTTCTCGAGAAGGTTAAATGAAATACGAGGCTGTGAAACTGAAGAAAGAACTGGCTAAAGAAATCGTAATCTGGGTGTTTGCAATGAAATGTTTAGAACTGTGCTATAAAACTGGACACAGGCTTTTACTTTTTATATGTCCAAGATGAAATTGCTGAAGTCACCTGAGTTAGTTGATGAATACTTGATGCAAAAGTGTCTGTCTTCATTGCATTCATATTGCAACACCAGCTTTTAAGTCAACATTGGCTAACTGCAAAGTACAAAGTAAACTGCTTCACTTTAGGTGAAGTAGATGATGTGTCACATTAATTTTGGCAGTTATTGGGAAACAAAAAGGTGAGGCGCAAATGCAGATTCTTGGAGATAGCCATGGTAAATAACACATTACATGTGGTTAAAAATTAAATGTTAAAGGCATTAAACACCATGTTTGTATCACGAAAGAGATACAGACCTCGCCCAATTTTTTTTCTAGTACTGTATTTTAAAACAGAAAATATCTTCTAAGACAATGTTCTGATAGATTTATCTATAGCAGCTATGAATCCTAAACTGGCATTAGTCAGTAAATTATAGAAGGTAAAATGCACAAATGGAAAGTTTCTTCTATTCTTTGCTCTTTTACCACAGACCACACAAACATGGATCATTTTAACCAGATCCACCAACTCCATAAAACAATGCAGAAAGATTACTCAAAATTCGGAAGATTAATAAAAGGCATTGGAACAAAAGTGATTGATTAGTATAACAGGTGAGGGGCTGAACAATCAGGTCATTGTCTTATCTTTCAGCATTAGGCCATTGCTTTTAACTTCTTTGAGTAGTTTATTAATCTGTGGTTATAAAACAAGTTACTGAACATGCAGTATCACATAAGAACGACTCATCTTTATTATATTGTGTTCCATTGTCCATCATTATCACCACTTCAGTCAATGGTCAACCACTGTTATTCATGTTTCACCTCTTGCCAAGTCTGAACAGCTAGTAAAGGAAGCTTTGAAAATGCTCCAATTCTGCTTTTGTCTGGTGAGCTCAGTCATGTATTATCTTGAAGTTAAGGGTGTTGAACGAATACATGCAGAAGCACACATTGCTTTTTAGGCTCTGTAATCCCATGTTGCTACACGTCATTCTGTTCATAAAGCTTGTATCAACCATTGACCTTGATTTCATTGAAAAGAAACCACAAAATGGGATGCAAACACTTGATCATCCACTGATAGTTTCTGAGTTTCCATCACTACCTTCAAATATTTTTCCTTTAGCAAATATTACGTTATGACAAGATACATCAACAAATAACCAGATAGTTCCAGATAAAGAAAACCATTCAATCCTTATTTATTCGTTCATCCATAAATGTCTTACAGTTTTGAAATCTTAAATGCATCCTGAGTTTTCACATGCACCACTTTGCCTGGAAATTTATACTTACTGTTCATCACTCACTTTCTAGTTCCCTTGCTGTCTGACTTGTAGCTATTTCCATAGCATTCACAAGACACCTATGTTCGTTATTTTTGCAGAGGACTGTATAGCACTGAAACAGTATTTGGCCCACACAAGCTTCCTCCCATCTTACTTCCCCCTGCCCTATCAATACAGCTTTCTCTTTCCTTCTTCATCACTTACTTGTCTGGCTTCCATGTAAATACATCTGTGCTCTTTTTCATGATCACTCCATGCTGCTACACATTTCATGTTCTCACCACTCTGAGTAAAGAACTTCTGCCTGAATTATTATTTCTCATTCACAGCATCCTGGTTTTGAACTCCCCTACAAATGGAAACATCCCAAACACCTTCAAAATTTGAACTAACTTTCTTCTGTAACCTCTCTAGCCTCATTTCTGGGGAATAGACATCCCTGATAGTTGCACCTTCTGCTGTAGTACCACTCCTGTAACTTTAGAAAATGTAAAAGTAAAGGGCTTCCAGGTCCTTTGAAACATGGAGACTAGAGCAGCACACAGTCCTTCAGGTGTGATTTCTCCAAGTTCTATAAATATTTGATTTGATTTATTGTAGTCACATGTACCTAAGCAGAGTGAAAAGTGTTTTTTTGCAAGCAGTACGTGCAGATCATAGCAAACAAGGGCATACAGATCCTAGGGTACTTCGACAGAGCAAGGTATATAAGGTTATAGCTGCACAGGAGATGCGCAAAGCAAGATCAACATTATCAAGAATATTAATGCTTTGAATTATATTGCATCTGTTGCTTCCTACCTTCAATTTGATTAGAATTTATTTTGACAATTTACTCCGAATTCCCAGATTACTGAATTCAACTCAAAAGTTCACGAGGAATTTGTTTCAAATGTGTTTTAGAATCCACGTGTACGAGACCATGTTGCATTCTGATCTGCATTTGAGATGTTGCTTCCACCAAGCAGGTAAGCATAATAAAACGTGATCATTCCTTTTATATTGTGTACTTTTCATTAGCTTGTGGACAGATCCTCAAATATACTTCTGCAGTGTGAACAGAGTTTTAATTTCCTGTCTAGTTTATCCCCTTGTTTGAATACTGACCACCTAACAGCCTCCCCAATGTCTAACAACTCCCTCAAATGCCCCAGCATCTGCAGTTCCTGCTATCTCTGAGCCTCTCTGCTCCTATGATGCTGCTTGGCCTGCTGTGTTCATCCAG
>NC_063333.1:136832477-136838567 GCF_021869965.1 Rhincodon typus
CACCTTGTTGACTCGGATTCGCCAGCATCTGCAGTTCCTACTATCTCCCCTCAAATGCATTACTGCCTCAAAATATTCATCCTGGACTCTCATTATTTTGGGAAAAGAATACAATCCCTATGGTGCAGAAAGAGGCCATTTTGGCCCATCAATTCCACACAGACTCTCTGTAGAGCATCCCACCTAAACCCAGCCCTCCACTCTATCTCTGTAACCTCGCATTTACCACGGCTAATCCACCTACTCTGCACATTACTTGTCACTACAGGGCAATTTATGGATTCCTTGTGATTTATTTATTGAGTTTTGTTTTTAAGAAAACATAAGTTGCATTTTGTGTTATTTGCATTAAAGTGTATGAGTTTTACTTTATTTCATTTTCTCCTGTGTTTCTCAAGATCTTCCCACTGGTTGGATACAGAACAGAATGTAGCCAGCCCAGTTTGCTTC
Organism: Rhincodon typus; assembly: GCF_021869965.1. Classification (NCBI taxonomy): domain Eukaryota; kingdom Metazoa; phylum Chordata; class Chondrichthyes; order Orectolobiformes; family Rhincodontidae; genus Rhincodon; species Rhincodon typus. Next base: position 136,832,928 of record NC_063333.1, read on the forward strand.
TACATATATCTTTCAGAGATTATATTTCTCTCAGTCTGGTTACTGCATAAAGCTGGTGCTATTGCATTCAGCCACTGTTGCTGCACTTTGTGAATTATCCACGTCAAACTCACCGTACGCCCTTTGGGGAATTGCAAGTGTCATCTTTGCTTATCCGCCGTTTAAAATTAAAAAATTAACATAAAAAATTTGAATGAAAATCTTACTTCCTGAGGTGGATGAGACATTAACCAGAGGCTGCATCTGTCTTCTCGTGTAGGTGTCATCATGTTATACATCTTATATCTGTTTCTTATTTTTGTTATTGTATTATTTAGTTTCATTTCCTCTATATTATCACTATTTCTTATTCTGACCATTTGAATTAGAATAGGTGTTTCTTCCTGGCTTATACAATTAATGGTAATGCTTTGGGTAGTGTGGTAGAGCAGAGGGACCTAGGGGTACAGATATATAATTCTTTTAAGTTTGTGGCATGTACAGACAGGGTGATTAAAAAGGCGTTTAGCATGCTTGCCTTCATTGCTCAGTCCTTTAGAGTATTGGAGTTGGGAAGTCATGTTGAGGTTGTACAGGACATTGTTGAGGCCACTTCTGGAATACTATGTCCAGTTCTGGTCACCCAGTTATAGGAAGGATATTAATCAAGCTGGAGAGGGTTCAGAAGAGATTTCCCAGGATGTTGCCAGGTGTAGAAGGTTTGAGTTCCAAAGAAAGGCTGAATAGGCTGGGACATTTTTCCACTAGAGTGTAAGAGGTTGAAAGGGAATCTGATAGAAGTTTATAAAATAATGAGAGGTATAAATGGAGTTAATGGTAATTGTCTTTTCACTAGGATGAGGCATTTCAAGAATGGGGATACATTTTTAAGGTGAGGGGAGAGAGATTTAAAAAAGGCATGAGAGGCAACTTTTTTTTTAAAAACAGAGGGTGGTTCACGTGTGGAACGAACTTCCTGAGGAAATGGTGGATGCAGGTAGAGTTACAACATTTAAAAGACATTTGGATAGATATGTGAATAGGAAAGATTTGGAAGGATATGGGCCAGGAGCAGGCAGGTGGGACTAGTTTAGTTTGTGATTATGTTGGGCATGGACTGTTTGGACTGAAGAGTTTGTTTCTGTGCTCTATGACTATCTGGTCAATATTTATTCCTCACTAACATCACGGAAGCAGATTGTCTAGTCATTTGCTTCATTTCTGATTCTGGGACCTTGCTGTGCACAAATTGGCTTCTGTATATGTGACATCATAACGGCAACTACAATTTAAAGCACATCATTGGCTGTCAACCACTTTGTATCAGCCCAAGATTGTGAAAGTTGCTTATATAAATGGAAGTTCTTTCTATCTATCAATTAAAGATCCCTGTTGGAGTTCACATGGTTTAAAAAAAAAACAAAACCACATTTATTTAGCTTTGCATTTCCTCTACTCATGACACACCCCAAAGTGCCTACATGTCATTAATACTGACAACTTTCTTCAGATGCAAGTACGAATCTCTCTATTTTTAGTACGCTACAGTGATGACATCTCTCAGAATTGTCAGGGGTAATGACTATTATCACGTTGCTGTATGTAGGGTCTTCCTGTGACCAAGTTAGCTTCCTTGTTTCCTACATTACCCCACTTCAAAAGCTATTCCTTAGCCGCAGTGTGCTTTGTCACATTTCAAACCCATAAGATTGGGAGTGGGGGAATTCATACAAACCTATAAACGTCTAACAGGGTTGATGCAAGAATGAAGTTCCTGAAGACCAGGGAATCTAGAACCAGGGTCACAGTTGAAGAATATGGGACAGGCCATTTCAGACTGTGAGGAGGAGAAATTGCTTTGCCCAGAGAGTGGTGACCCTGTAGAATTCTGTAGAAAGCGGTTGAGACTAAAATTTTCAATGTTTCCAAGGAGTTAAGCAACATTTTAAGGGCTAAAGGGTTCAAGGGGTATAAGACAAAAGCACAAATAGTGTACCGAGTTGCTTGATCAACCATGATCATACTGAATGGTACTACAGGTTCAAAGGGCTGAATGGCCTATTCCTACTCCTATTGTCTACAGAATTATAAAATTGTACAGCAGAGAAACAGACCCTTTGGTCCAAGTTGCCTATGCCAACCAGATATCCTAAATTAATCCAGTCCCACTTCCAGCATTTGGCCCATATCCCTTTAAACCCTTCCTATTCATATTCCCATCCAGATGCCTTTTAAATGTTGTAATTGTACCAGCCTCCACCACCACCTCTGGCAGCTCATTCTAAACACGCACCTGACTCTACATGAAAATATTGGCCTTTCCGGGTCCTTTTTAAATCTTTCCCCCTCTCACCTTAAACCTGTGCCCTCCAGTTTCGGGCTCCCCAATCCTGGGAAAAAGACCTTGCCTATTCACCCTGTCCATGCCCTTCATTAGTTTATAAATCTCAATAAAGGTCACTCCTCAGCCACATACGCTACAGAGAAAAAAGTACCATCCTATTCAGCCTCTCTCAAACCCTCCAACCCTGGCAACGTTCTTGTGAATCTTTTCTGGACTCTGAAGTTTAACAACATCTTTCCCACAGCCGGAAGTATGTTTCTACGTTTCTACAAAAAGCGCTTTGGTGCTGACAGAGTTCCTGCTTGCGTTCTGAGGAACGGTCACCGGACCCGAAACGTTAACTTGGATTTTTTTTTCCCCACAGGTGCTGCCGAGCTTTTCCCAGCAACTTCTGTTTTTGTTCCCGCTTGCTTTTATCTGGTTTAAGTTTCCCTGTGTTCGCGGATAACACACTGACTTGTTTCCAACTCCCTAGCCTGTTTCCAGGAAAACTGGAATCACGACGATCTTTTCTGAACTTCTTCAGTAATCCGATAAAAAAAAATACAGACCCGTAATATCCTCACTCGTCTCCCTTTTTTTTTAAAAAAGGTCGTGACTTTTACTTGGCTTCAATCTACATCGGGCATGTTTTGCAGACATCCCCGCATAAAATATTTGCAGCAAGTAAGCACGCAACATTTGTCAGTCCTCGGGTTTGCTTTTGCTTAGGCATTTTCAAGATTTCAGATATGAAATGAACGCAGCGCAGACAGGGCGATATCGGGGTCACTGAGTAGTCAGGTTGAGATAGAAAGACCCTTACCTGATGCGCCGATACCTTTCAGTACTGTCTGGGCACCCGCCTATGGGGCGGTGTTTTATCCCGTGTTCCCACCCACCGTCAGCCTCGAATTGACTGTTGTCCTGAGGCTTTTCTTAGTAGTGCACCGGAATTGCTTGCTTCTGATTTCTGCTTCTTTTTTGAAAGTTGCTGCCAAATTGCAGAGATTCTAAGTAGTATACATGTCCCTAGCGCAGCCTCAGAAACCCTCCTGAATACAGGTCGGTGAGAGATACTCGCACTGGAAATGCAGCGCACAGGGATGAACATAGAACACAGAACCTGGAACAGTGCAGCACAGGAACAGGCCCTTCAGCCCACCATGTCTGTGCTGACCATGATACCATTCTAAACTAATCCCGTCTGCCTGCACTTGGTCCATATCCCTCTATTTCTCCACCTGTTCATGTGTCTGTCTAAATACCTCTTAAACATTGTTATGGTATCTACTTCTACCACCTGCCCTGGCAACACATTCCAGGCACCTACCACCCGCTATGTAAAACACTTGACTTGTGCATCTCCTTTAAACTTTCTGCCCTCACCTTAAACTTGTGCCCCAATTTTTTTTAACATTTTCACCCTGGGATAAAGACTCCAACCATCCACTCTATCCATGCCTCTCATAATGTTATATACTTCTATCAGGTCACCTCTCAGACTCTGACACTTTAGCAAAAACCACCCAAGTCTAACCTTTCCTTATGGTTAATACACTCCAATACAGTTAACATCCTGGTAAACCTCTTTTGCATCCTCTCCAAAGCCACCATGCCTGGCTATAGAATGGCGTCCAGAACTTCACATAATACTCCAAATGTGGCCAAAATAAATTTTTATCCAGCTCCAACATGACCTACCAACTTTTATATTCATTGCCCAGTCTGATGAAGGCAAGAAAGCTGTAAACCATCGCGAGAGGTTTTGAGTACAGGAACAGGGATGTGTGTTGCAGTTATACAGGGCCTTGGTGAGGCCACATCTAGAATATTGTACATAGAACATAGAACATTACAGCGCAGTACAGGCCCTTCGGCCCTCGATGATGCGCCGACCTGTGAAACCAATCTGAAGCCCATCTCACCTAAACTATTCCATTATCATCCATATGTTTATCCAATGACCATTTAAATGCCCTTAAAGTGGGCGAGTCTACTATTTTTGCAGGCAGGGCATTCCACGCCCTTACTACTCTGAGTAAAGAACCTACCTCTGACATCTGTCCTATATCTATCACCCCTCAATTTAAAGCTATGTCCCCTCGTGCTAGCCATCACCATTCGAGGAAAAAGGCTCCCACTGTCCACCCTATCTAATCCTCTGATCATCTTGTATGTCTCTATCAAGTCACCTCTTAACCTTCTTCTCTCTAACGAAAACAGCCTCAAAACCCTCAGCCTTTCCTCATAAGACCTTCCCTCCATACCAGGCAACATCCTGGTAAATCTCCTCTGCACCCTTTCCAATGCTTCCACATCCTTCCTATAATGCGGTGACCAGAACGGTACGCAATACTCCAAGTGCGGCCGCACCAGAGTTTTGTACAGCTGCAACATGACCTCATGGCTCCGAAACGCAATCCCTCTACCAATAAAACCTAACATACTGTACGCCTTCTTAACAACGCTATCAACTTGGGTGGCAACTTTCAGTGATCTATGCACATGGACACCGAGATCTTTCTGCTCATCCACATTACCAAGAATCTTACCATTAGCCCAGTACTCTGTATTCCTGTTACTCCTTCCAAAGTGAATCACCTCACACTTTTCCGCATTAAACTCCATTTGCCACCTCTCAGCCCAGCTCTGCAGCTTATCTATGTCCCTCTGTAACCTGCAACATCCTTCCACACTATCCGCAACTCCACCGACTTTGGTGTCATCCGCAAATTTACTAACCCATCCTTCTACGCCCTCATCCAGGTCATTTATAAAAATGACAAACAGCAGTGGCCCCAAAACAGATCCTTGAGGTACACCACTAGTAACTGAACTCCAGGATGAACATTTCCCATCAACCACCACCCTCTGTCTTCTTACAGCTAGCCAATTTCTGATCCAAACTGCTAAATCACCCTCAATCCCATGCCTCCGTATTTTCTGCAATAGCCTACCATGGGGAACCTTATCAAACGCTTTACTGAAATCCAAATACACCACATCAACCGCTTTACCCTCATCCACCTGTTTGGTCACCTTCTCGAAGAACTCAATAAGGTTTGTGAGGCACGACCTACCCCTCACAAAACCGTGTTGACTATCCCTAATCAAATTATTCCTTTCTAGATGATTATAAATCCTATCTCTTATAATCCTTTCCAACACTTTACCCACAACCAAAGTAAGGCTCACTGGTCTATAATTACCAGGGTTGTCTCTACTCCCCTTCTTGAACAAGGGGACAACATTTGCTAGTCTCCAGTCTTCTGGCACGATTCCTGAAGACAATGACGACATAAAGATCAAAGCCAAAGGCTCTGCAATCTCCTCTC
>NC_063333.1:136843567-136844947 GCF_021869965.1 Rhincodon typus
GTCCAGGCCCGAAATGTCAGCTTTCCTGCTCCTCTGATGCTGCCTGGCCTGCTGTGTCCATCCAGCTCTACACCTTGTTATCTTAGACTGCAGCATCGGCAGTTCCTACTATCTCAAAGAATAGAATGCTCTTTGTTTTGTTGTGAGGGACAAAACAAAACTGCAGATGCTGGAATCCAAGGTAGGCAAACAGGAGGCTGGAAGAACACAGCAAGCCAGGCAGCATCTAGGGGAAAGGAGCAGTCAACGTTTCACATAGTACCCTTCTTCAGTCCTGATGACAAAGAGGAAGGGATGATCAGCAGTGAAAAACCCTTCATCCATCACCATACAGAATTGAATCATCACTGCTGTAGCTCCTGCTGCTTCAGTTCCCTCCTCATTCACCTCCACAAAAGACTTGTGCACAACTTTGGAAACATATAAGTCGTGGGTTGCAGACATTCCAGTTAGATTGGTCCTCGCACTGTCGAAAACATCCTCCATGCCTAAACTGGACAGCGGCGATTTCAGCTCACAGTCACCTTCCAGTTTAAATTTGGGCAGACAAACATGAACATCCAGCTTTCTCATACAGTTTGGATGTGTCCACTCTTGCAGTTTTCCTAAGGTAAGTTCCTGCTCCAGCTGATACACCAAAGCGAAGAGATACAAGTTAGTCACAAAGCAAAAAAATGCTTAGTTAAAAATAACCAGGTGCTGTGAGTTTGCTTCCACCTGATGTGGCAATGTTTAAATTGTCACTTGTAATATAAGAAACTGGGAATGAATAATATGGCATTAAAGAATCCAACAGACACTTATTACTGCTAACTGTTCTGAAAAAACATTACATTCCTCAGGCACATACGTGTCTGGGTTAATATTAAACTGTTAGGCTAAAACAGAGAACAGTATGCTTCCAGTAGAGTATCCTGCTTCAAGTGATTCCAGGTAAGATGCAATATGATGCCTTAACCTCATGAAGCCTTAGATCAAATGCTAATGCAGTGATGATAGCATGAGGATGTATCTTAAAGGCATACTGATATCCTGACTCAGATACATAACACAAAGAGTCATAGAGATATACAGCACAGAAATAGACCCTTCAGTCCAATTCATTCATGTCAACCAGATATTTGAAACTTGTCTAGTCCCATTTGTCAGTATTTGGCCCATTTTCCTCTGAAACCTTCCTATTCATGTACCCATGCAGATGCCCGTTAAATGTTGTAATTGTACCTGCCTCCACCTCTTCTTCTGGCAACTCATTCCATACACTCCCCACCCTCTGCATGAAAAATGTACCCCGGAGGTGCTTTTTAAATCTTTCCCCTCTCACCTTATACCTATGCCCTCTAGTTTTGGACTACCCTACCCTGGGGAAACAGACCTCGC
>NC_063333.1:136844957-136897189 GCF_021869965.1 Rhincodon typus
AGCTCAAATCCTCCAATCCCTGCAAGATCCTTGTAAATCTTTGCTGAACCCTTTCAAGTTTAACAACATTTTTTCGATTGCAGTATTCCAAAAGTGGCCTGACCAATGTCCTGTGCATTCACAACGTGACCACTGAACTCCCATACTCAGTACACTGACCAATAAAGGCGAGCATACCAAATACATTCTTCACCATCTCCAGTCGCTGTGATTAACCTCACAAAACTGAAATACACAAGGGTGTATTCTGCAAGTAGAGACAGCAAAATAGTGTGAACATTGTACTGAGTACACAATTTACCAGCTCTATAATAAAATTCAGTCTGAACATTATGTAACTTTGGGTCGTTTGCTCCTCGGTTCATTCCGCTGTTTCTCTGCCAGCAAGCAATATTTTAGAGAGAAGTACCTCTCTGAGCTGCCACTTATTATGCCAACAAACGAGGCCAGAATTAGAGCAAGGCTGTGAAGTGGTGACCTCTGGGGCTGGTGGAGACTACAGGAAAAGAGTGGGCCAAAGCCAAGCAGGGGTTTGCAACCAATGAGGAGAATTCTAATACTGAGGTGTTGTGTGACTTGAAGCCACAGGCATGACACAGGGTGAGAGGTGACTTGACAGCAGAATTTTGGATGGCTTTCTATTTCCACAGGGAAAATGTAGGGCACTAGCCAGGAGTGTGATGGAATCGTCGTATCAAAGGTAACAAAGACAAGGCTGACAGTTCCATTAGCAGATGGCCTGAGGTAGGTGGGGAGCTGGGCAATGCTACAGAGGTGGAAATAGGCAAATGTATTGATGACACAGATATGTGTTTGGAAGCTCACCTCGTGACATCAAGACTGAAGAGTCTAGTTAAGCTCAGACAGGTGCCAGAGTGAGGGATGGAGCCAGTGGCTAGAACTGAAAACAATTTTCTAAGTGTCCTTCCAGCATCAAAGTGTACAACAGATCTCTTTCACCACCAATTAAATGATTCAGCTCCTCTATAAATATTCTTCATTACCAAGAATATCTTTGAACCTCACAGTGAGCATTTTCAATATTTCTAAGTGAAAACCCTAACTCCATATAAAATATGTACAGCTGGACAGACTAAATGCAGGAAGGATGCTCTCCTTGGTTGGGGAATCTAGAACCAGGGGATACAGTTTCAGGATCGGGGGTGTAGAACATTAGGACTGAGGGGAGGAAACATTTCTTCATTCAAAGGTGAGTGAACTGATGGAATTCTCTACCACAGAAAGCTGTGGAGACAAGATGCTACATATATTCAAGAAAAAGATAATTCTTTCTTAGATTTTAAAGGCATCAAGGGCTTTGGGGAAGAAGTGGGAATATGGCATTTAGATAGAGGAATAGCCACAATAGTATTGAAATGCGGAGCAGGCCTGAAAGGCCAAATGGCTGATCCTGCTCCTAATTTTTATGTTAACTTTAAATGATGAAAAAAATTGAGTACCTGTTTCACATCCATGGAATTATCCATGATTATATCTGGCAACAAGATGTTCATGCTTAAGTCATTACCAACGTATGGCAGCTCAAGAACTTGGAGTTTAAATTCTTGAATATGGAAGATATAGAACTTTTTCTTTTGGTGCATCGTTTTCACTGGCTTCCTTTCATTTTGTGAAAAGTAATTGAAGCACTTTATTATTTTGCAACTCAAGTGTTTCAAAAAACTGTGATGAATGAAACAGTTATGAGAACCTTTTGAAAATAAGTCATGGGATTATAAAAATGGGGGCAAACACAGGGAAGGCAGTAACTTACAAAAGGAGTACTTTAGGTATATATATACGTGTGTGTGTGTGTGTGTGTCTCTGTATAATACACTTATTGTTGCGTAGAATAATGTATAACTTGAAGCACTTACACTTTGTACTTTCTTGTGTTAAGAAGACAGGGTCATTTGATGTCATTTTTAGACTTGTTCTTGTGAGCTTGGAGCCAGGAGGTATGGAGGCTTGTCCATGTACAAGGCATTTTAATAATAACCCTTCAAATGAAGAGATTGGATTTGGTCGTTTAGTACATTAAAGGAATTTTTAGGTCCAGAGACAGGTAGAAACTCACGACAAATCCATAAGGTTGTGTTTGTGTGTGCATCTCAATATGCATGTGTGCCTGTGTGTATATAAATGTATATACAGCACGTAATGGATACTAGTGTTGCTGTCTCCAAGAAGCTGAGTTTAGGGAACTCCTGCTCGTTCAGAGATTGAAGTGATAATGAGGTTAGTTTGCACTTTGTTTTTAGGTGTATCTGGGAGAGATACTAACTGAAGGAAAGCATCATGTAACTGTGCAGGAGTTTACAGGGACTAAATTGACCACAGCTGTGGCAGCCTGTCGAAGAAGCTTTTGTATGAAGACTGTGGTAAATCTTTTCTGGGCTTTGGTGTTTTTAAGGATATTGCTGGCAAGTAAGGAATATTATATATTTTGGGGGCAGTATGGTGGCTCAGTGGTTAGCACTGCAGCCTCACAGCACCAGGGACACGGATTTGATTCCAGCCTTTGCCAACTGCCTCTTTAGAGTTTGCATATACATATCCTGAGGAAGGGTCATACTCCAGACCAACAAGCCATCTGCTACCACTAGGACCTCAAAACCAAGGTAATCTGGCTCAGGTCTGAGAGCATTAATTTAGTAAACAGAAAAGAAAGAACTGTGGATGCCGGAAATCTCAAACAAAAACAGGAATTGCTGGAGAACCACAGCAGAGTTCTGAACTGTAAAGAACAGTCACTTGATCTGAAACTTTGACTCTGCTTTCTCTCCATAGATGCTGCCAGACCTGCTGAGTTTCTCCAGCTATTCCTGTTTTTGTAACAGTTAATTTACTGTTGCCACCTGGCCTGAAATCAGGATTCAGTCCCATTCTATATAATACATGGAAATATTCACACTGCTGCAGCTGGGCATTGGGGTGGAGAGCAACAAATTCACAACATCAACTCTATGTTCTCAGTAAGATTTCTTTAAGTTTATTGATCAAATTCCAACATTCAAAGATTTTTACCTTCTTTGTATTTTAAAAATATCAGTTCTTGCTTTACCTTCAGATTGTAATTGACCGAATGAGACAGAAAACTTACCTGTAGTCCGTAACTCCACCCACTTACTGATCTCCTGCCTTATTTCATTTGCAGCAGTTTGGAAATCAACTGCAGACATCTTTTCTCCATAGAATTTCATGGAGGAAGTAAAGAATTCCTGCACAATAGGTAATGGAAAACACTTATATACATTTTGGAAGATTTCGAAGATCTGGTTTAATAATGATCAAATGGTTGACCACTAGATTTGCTAGTAATTGATGTATTGGCTGCACAGCAACAAATTTTAAACATGTTTGATCCTGGGATGTGAGTGTTGCTGGCTAGATCGGCATTTATTGCCCATCCCTAAGTGCTCTTGAGAAGGTGGTTGTGGTGTAGAGGCACCCAGAGTGCTGTTAGGAAGGTAGTAAAAGAATTTTGATGAAGTGACAGTGAGGGAATGGCAAAATAGTTTTCAATCAGGATGTTGTGTGACTTGGATGGTAACTTACAGGTGGTGGTGTTCCCATGCATCTGTTGCCCTTGTCCTTCTTGATGTTGAAGTCGTAGTGTTTGGAAGGTGCTGCCAAAGAAACATTGGTGAATTACTGCCGTGTATCTTGTAGATGGTACACACTGCTGCCGACTCTCAGTGGTGAAGGGGATGAACGTTAAAGGTGGAGTGCCAATCAAGTGGGATGCTTTGTCTCGGGTGGTGTTGAGCTTATGGAATGTCATGGGAGCCAAACTCATTCAGGCAAGTGGGTGCAAATCTATCACACTCCTGTCTAATGCTTTGTAGAGAATAGGGAAGCACTGGGGAGACTGGGGATCTCAGAATTCCTACCCTCTGACCCACTCTAAATGCCACAGTATTCTTATGGTTGATCCAGTTCAGTTTCTGGTTAATAGTAACCTCAATATGTTGAGAGTCACAGATTCGAAAATAGCCATTGTGACAAAAGGTGGAGAATATGTTATCGTTTGGGAATTTTGGATTGTTAAAGTAGAGGCAGATAGGTTTTGCTTTCAGTTCCGCGAAGGGAAATGAGGTTGTATTTAAAACATGCAAAAGATTGTTTCTATTCATGACCTATAAACATCATTTCCAAATAAAGCACAAGATTCAGTCACGTATCTAGCAGGATATCTCTATGAAAGTTGATGAAGTATTTCTAAAGTGGAACTATTCTGATATACATTAAAAACAAATCGGGGTCTCTTTTTTTTTAAACTTCAATTCAGAAAAAGGTTCCAGCTTCATCTTAGGAAAAGAACCAGGAGTTCAGGAAGGAAGGAACAGTTTCATCTGAGCACCTGGTTTGTCTTTTGGTTTGTGAACTCTCTGATCCATGAGATTTTATTTGGAAGTGTTAGAGCTATCAGAACTGATAAAAGGTTCAGAACTGGAAAGAAGTTGTAAAACTGTCCCAGAGGGAGAATTAGGAAGAATCAGTCAATGAAAGAAATTAAAGCAATGGGATAAAAGCGATAGTCTCTGGGATGACTATCTCAAAAGGATATTTCATAGAATCCCTACAGTGTGGATACAGGCCCTTCGGCCCAACAGGTCCACACCAAACCTCAGAGCATCCCACCCAAACCCATCCCCCTGTAACCCACCTAATCTACACATCCCTGAACACTATGGGCAATTTAGCACGGACAGTGTACCTAACCTGAACATCTTTGGACTGTGGGAGGTCACTGAAGCACCCGGAGAAAACTCACGCAGTCACAGGGAGAACGTGCAAACTCCACACAGACAGTCGCCCGAGGGTGGAATTGAGCCCAGTTGCTGGCGCTGTGAGGCAGCAGTGCTAACCACTGAGCCACCATGCCGCCGCTTTCTGGGGAAGAAGACTGAAATTTTGCTTTGCTTTTTATGTTAACTGCTTTCTAAACTACTTTATGAAGCATTGTTTATTGTTAAGTTCTGAGGAAGAGTCACTGGACCCGAAACGTTAACTCTGATTTTTTTTCTTCACAGATGCAGCCAGACCTGCTGAGCCTTCCCAGCAACTTCTGTTTTTTGTGTTTATTTATTTTGTGTAATAAAGTTGTATTCTTGTGTTAAATTACATTGGCAGCCTCAAAAAAATGTGTTCAAAGACTAAACACAATTGCAAAAAAAAAGCTTATTACCTATCAAGCCAGATTTCATTTTGGGATCCGACTTGTTCAGTATTACCATCGGCTGGGATCATAACTTAATGCCATTGAATGCCAAATGGCGATGGTTAGATCTTCTCATGTTGGAGATGGGAATTACTTGGCACTTGTATGGTGCAAATGTCACTTGCTAGATAGCTGTAACTCTGTCTTTGAAAGGGTTGTTGTGAGAATCCACGTGCAGCACAACTGGAATGAGTCTTCCAACCTAGTTACAGAGAACCGGAAGAATGTGGAAACAGGTGACCAACTCACAACTTACTTCTAGGAAGCTGTAGCTCTTCTCTCCATATAGTCGATTGGCCACTTTCAACAGATATGAAAAATCAGCTCGATTAATCTCGGATTGCATTTTCTGGAATCCAGAGTGGACATCTTGAACTTGATCAAAATGAAGAGTTTGTTATCAGAATAAATGCAGAAAACAAACATCACACAGGGAATTGTGACAGGGGCTACAAGTTATCATCACCTATTTTTGAGCTCAGTTCAAACAGGGATGAGGAGGAATTTCTTCTCTCAAGGGGTAGGGAATCTTTAGAATTCTTTACTGCAGAGGTTGGGTTGTTAAGAATATTCAAGGCTAAGATAGGTAGATTTTTAAATCAGTAAGGGGATCTAGCATTATGTGGGTGAGGAAGGAACATAGAGATTAGGATTATCAGATCAGCCATGATTTCATTAAATGGACTGAATGGCCTACTTTTGCTCCTATAGCTCATGGTTGCATGGTCTCTCTCTGTCATTTTGGTTCCTGCTGGTTTCCTTTGCCCCTTGCCTGCAGGCATTTATTCTGTGCTGGGATACTATTCTGCACTTGCTGGTCACCCTCCAGTAACTCATAAAGAAGCCATTCTACAGGTCTAAGACTAGAGAGCAGTTGACAGTCACTTACTCAACGACAGGGCAAGTCAGGTAAGAAACAATTCTGCTCACAGCCAACGTCCACCCATTCAGAGCAGTAGAGATCATTGAGTAGTGATCAGAAGCAGGAAATCCGGTCGATGCTCCCATCCATAACAATGATGATTCCACTTAGATCGGCTAACAGCATCAACCAAGCATTGAATAGGATCCTCTTGCTCCTGGAGGCTGAGCTCTAACTCACTGATTTAGCAAAAGCAAGAACATATTGGAGTCATTTCATGCATGTTTTTGCCATTTGAGATGCGGTGATATTTTTTGCTCCAAGGTAAACCATGGCAAATGCAGCAGAGATGCTGAATGGAGAAAAAAAGATGTTGCCATCTAGATTGCTTTCAATCAGCTTTCTGAATAGGTCAAGAGTGAAAAGGCAATTTGCTTTGCTCAGCTCCTCCATGGTGTGTTACACTGCAAAGAAAATAAATATAAAACACAAATGCTGAATATAACAAGGTTCTGAAGAAGGTTAATAAATTACCAGGCTGTGAAACTGAAGAAAGAACTGGTTAAAGAAATCGTAAGCTGGGCGTTTGCAATGAAATGTTTACAACCGTGTTATAAAACTGGACACAGGCTTTTATTGTTTATATGACTAAGATGAAATTGCTGAAGTCACCTGGGTTAGTTGATGAATACTTGATGCAAAAATGTCTGTCTTCATTGCATTCATATTGCAACACCAGCTTTTAAATCAACTTTGTACTACACAGTCAGTCAAAGTAGATTGCTTCACTTTAAGTGAAGTAGATGATGTGTCACATTAATATGTGGCAATAATTGGGAAACAAAAAGAAAAGGTGAGGCGCAAATGCAGATTCTTGAAGATAGCCATAGTAAATAACATATTACATGTCGTTAAAAATTAAATGTTAAAGGCATTAAACACCATGTTTGTATCACAAAAGAGATACAGACCTCGCCCATTTTTTTTCTAGTACTGTACTTTAAAACAGAAAACATCTGCCAAGACAAACAATGTTCTGATAGATTTATCTATAGCAGCTATGAATCCTAAACTGGCATTAGTCAGTAAATTGTGGAAGGTAAAATGCACAAGTGTGAAGTTTCTTCTATTCTTTGCTCTTCTACCACAGACCACACAAACATGGATCATTTTAACCAGATCCATCTACTCCATAAAACAATACGGAAAGATTACTCAATCAAAGTTAGGAAGATTAATAAGGCATTGAAACAAAAGTGATCGTTCAGCCTGTAAACCTGTTACACTAATCAATCAGGTCATGTCTTATTTTCGACGTTAGGCCATTGATTTTAACTTCTTTGAGTAGTTTATTAATCTGTGGTTATAAAACAAGTTACTGAGCATGCAGTATCACACAAGACGACTCCTCTTTATTATATTGTGTTCCATTGTCCATCATTATCAACACTTCAGTCAATGGTCAACCACTGTTATTCATGTTTCACCTCTTGCCTAGTCTGAACAGCTAGTAAAGGAAGCCTTTGAAAATGCTCCAATTCTGCTTTTGTCTGGTGAGCTCAGTAATGTATTATCTTGAAGTTAACGGTGTTGAACGAATATATGCAGAAGCACACGTTGCTTTTTAGGCTCTGTAATCCCATGTTGCTACACGTTATCCAGTTCATAAAGCTTGTGTCAACCATTGATCTTGATTTCATTGAACAAAAACACAAAATGGGATGCAAACACTTGATCATCCACTGATAGTTTCAATGAGTTTCCATCATTATCTTCAAATGTTTTTCCTTTAGCAAATATTATGTTATGACAAGATAAATTGACAAATAACCAGATAGTTCCAGATAAAGAAAATCATTCAATCCTTATTTATTAGTTCATCCATAAATGTCTTAGTTTCTCATTACAGTTTTGAAATCTTAAATGCATCCTGAGTTTTCACATGCACCACTTTGCCTGGAAATTTATACTTCCTGTTGATCACTCACTTTCTAGTTCCCTTGCTGTCTGACTTGTAGCTATTTCCATAGCATTCACAAGACACCTATGTTCATTATTTTTGCAGAAGATTGTATAGCACTGAAACAGTATTTGGCCCACAAAGCTTCCTCCCATCTTACTTCCCCCCGCCCTATCAACACAGCTTTCTCTTTCCTTCATCCTCACTTCCTTGTCTAGCTTCCCTGCAAATGCATTTGTGCTCTTTTTTCATGACCACTCCATGTGGCCACAGATTTCATATTCTTACCACTCTGAATAAAGAACTTCTGCCTGAATTATTATTTCTCATTCACAGCACCCTTGTTTTGAACTCCCCTACAAGTGGAAAAATCCTAAACACCTTCAGAATTTGAAATACCTCTCTTCTGTAACCTCTCTAGCCTCTTATTCCTTGGCAACACTCATCCCTGATCGTTGCACCTTCTGCTGTGGTACCACTCTTGGAACTTTCTTTTTAGATTTTCTAAAGGTCTTCCAAATGCTTGAAACATGGAGGCCAGAGCAGTGCACTGTCCTCCAGGTGTGATTTTTTTCAAGTTCTATAAATGCTTATACCATTGTATTGCATCTGTTGCTTCCAATCTTTCAATTTGATTTGAATTAATTTTGGCAATTTACTCTGAATTCCCAGAGTACTGAATTCAACTCAAAAGTTTACATGAGGAACCTTTCCCAATGTCTTTTGGAGTCCATGTATACTGGACCATATTGCTTTCTGGTCTGCATTTGAGATGTTGCTTCCATGAAGCAGGTGAGCATAGTAAAACATAATGTATTCTTTTGTGTTGTGTACTGTGCATTAGCTTATGGAGAGATCCTCAAAAGTACTTCTGCAGTGTGAACAGAGTTTTAATTTCTCTGTATATTTATCCCTTTTTATAAACATGAGCCCCACACTGACCACCTTCTAACCTACTGGTGTCTCTCCAATGTTCAAAAACTACCTCATGAATCATTACTGCCTCAAAATATCCTTCCTGGACTTCCTTTTCATTTTACAAAGGGAATAGAATCCCTACAGTGTGGAAAGAGGCCATTTGGCCCTTTCGAGTCCGCACTGACCCTCTGAAGACCATTCCATCTAAACCCTGCACCCACCCAATTCTTGTAACTTTGCACCTACCATAGCTAATCCACCTAGCTTTCACATTCCTAGATACCACAGGGCAATTCAGCACGGCCAGTCCACCTAACCTGCACATCTTTGGTTTATGAAAGGAAACCGGAGCACCCCACAGAAACCTATGCAAACAGGGGGAGAATGTGCAAACTCCACACAGTCACCCAAGGCTGGAATCAAACCAAGGTCCCTGTGCTGTGAGGCAGCAGTGCTAACCACTGTCTCACCGTGCCGCCAATACCACATGGGGTCCTTGTGATCTATTTATTGAGAGTTTTTGTTTTACAAAAGACAATCGATTTCATGTTATTTCTATAAAAGTATGAACGGGTTTTACTTTGTTCCATTTTCTCCAATGTGTTTCTCAAGATCTCCTCACTTGCTGACATTATCATGGAATATAGCCGTTCCACAGTTTGGCTTCTGAATATATCTTTCAGAGATTATACTTCTTTTCTAACTGCCCAGTTCCTGCAAGAAGCTGGTACTATTGCATTCAGCCTCTGCTGCTGCTTTCTGTCTGGGCTGACATGTCAATCTTGAGCCTACCAAAACAAAAGGCAGCTCGCCTGCAGCCAACTTATGCTGGGAACAGAGCACATGGCCTTGGGTTTGGCTCCTCCCCCTTTTGTGGGGTTTGGGGTGTAACAGGTACAAAGTGCTGCTCTGTCTCTCTGCCCCTCTGATCTCTGTGCTAACTAGTTTCTGAAATTCATTACAGTCAAACGCCACCCATTCATGTGACTGCCCTTGAATTATTCATGTTACACTCACTGTACACCTTTTTGCGCAATGCGAGTATTATTTTTACTTATCCATTGTTTTAAACATTGAAAATTTGAAAGGATATCTTACTTCCCATAGTGGAGAAGACGTTAACCAGACACTGCATCTGTTTTCTCACGTGGATGTCATCATATCATATACTTTACTCCTGTTCCTTATTTTTGTTATTGTATTATTTGAATTGTTATTTTTACATAAATTATCACTATTTCCTATTCCTACCATCTGAAATAGAGTAGGCATTCCTTCCCAGTCATCTGGTCAATATTTATTCCTCACTAACATCACAGAAGCAGATTATCTGGTCATTCGCTGCATTTCTGATTTTGGGACATTGCTGTGCGCAAATTGGCTTCTGTATATTTGACATTATAACGGTGACTACACTTTAACGCGCATCATTGGCTGTTAACCACTTTGTATCAGCCCAAAATTGTGAAAGGTGCTATATAAATGGAAGTTCTTTCTATTTATCAATTAAAGATGCCTTTGGAGTTCCTCAAAATCTTCACATGGTAAAAAGAAGAACAAAACTGCATTTATTTTGCTTTCCGTTGCCTCCACTCGTGACACACTCCAAAGTGCCTACATGTCATTAATACTGATACAACTTTCTTCAGATGTAAGTACGAATCTCTCGATTTTTAGTACGCTGCAGTGGTGACATCTCTCAAATGTGTCAGGGGTAATGACTATTATCACATTGCTGTTTGTGGGGTCTTCCTGTGACCAAATTAGCTTCCTTGTTTCCTACAATACTTGACTTCAAAGGCTATTCCTTGGCTGCAACATGATTTGCCACATTCCAAACTCACAAGATTGGGGAAGTCGGCAGTTGGGCGGTGGGGGGCTCCTGGGGGTGGGGGGTGAGTGTGCCTCATACAAACCTATAAATGTCTAATAGGGTTGATGCAGGAATGAAGTTCCTGAAGACCAGGGAGTCTAGAACCAGGGTCACAGTCTAAGGATATGGGATAGGCCATTTCGGACTGAGATGAGGAGAAATTGCTTCACCCAGAGAGTGGTGACCCTGTGGAATTCTATACCACAGAAAGCAGTTGAGGCTAAAATATTGAATTCTTTCAAGAAGGAGTTTGGCATTGTTCTAAGGGCTAAAGAAATCAATTTTTTTTTTTATTCATTCACAGGATGAGGGCTACGCAGCATTTATTGCCCAGAGGGCAGTTAAGAGTCAACCACAATGCTGTGGGTCTGGTTGTCACATGTAGGCCAGACCAGGTAAGGATGGCAGTTTCCTTCTCTAAAGGGCATTAGTGAACCAGATGGGTGTTTCTAACAATTGACAATGGGTTCACAGTCATCCTTAGACTTCTAATTCCAGATATTTATTGAATTCAAATTCCACCATCTGCTGTGGTAGGATTTGAACCCAGGTCCCCAGAACATTATCTGGGTCTCTGGGTTAATAGTCTAGTGATAATACCACCAGGCCATCACCTCCCCTTAGATCAGATAATTGTATTGGATCCCCTTGTATCAGACAAAAGCAGAATGGGGTACAGGGTTAGTTGATGAGCCATGATCATATTGAATGGTGCTGTAGGTTCAAAGGGCCAAATGGCTTCCTCCTGTTCTTATTGTCTACAGAACCATAGAGTTGTACAGCATGGAAACAGACACTTCGGTCCAACTCATCTGTGCAGACCAGATATCATAAATTGATTTATTCCTATTTACCAACATTTGGCCCATATCCCTCTGAGCACATTTTTTCATGCACCCATCCAAATGCCTTTTAAATGTTGTAATTGTTCCAGCCTCCATCACTTCCTCTGGCAGCTTATTTCATACATGCACCATCCTCTGCATGAAAATGTTGCCCCTTGGTCTCTTCTATATCTTCCCCCTCTCACCTTAAACCTATGCCCTCTAGTTTTGGACTCCCATATCCTGGGGGAAAAAAACCTTGGCTATTCACCCTATCCATGGCCCTCATGATTTTATAAACCTCTATGAGGTTGCCCCTCAACCTCCAACTCTCCAGAGAAAATAGCCCCAGGCTATTCATCTTCTCCCTTATAATCCAAACTCTCCAACCCTGGCAACATCCTTGTAAATCTTTTCTGAACCCTTTCAAGTTTCACAACATCTTTCCAATAGAAGGGAAACCAGAATGGAACATAGCATTCCAAAAGTGGCCGAACCAATGTCCTGTACAGCCGCAACATGAGCTCCCAACTCCTGTACTCAATGTACTGACCAATAAAGGCAAGCATACCAAACGTCTATTTCACTATCCTGTCTACTCAACACTGCAGTTTCAGGGAACTATGAACCTGCACTCCAAGATCTCTTTGTGCAGCAACACTCCCCAGGACCTTACCTTTAAGTGTATAAGTCCTGCCCTGATTTGCCTTTCCAAAATGTACCACCTTACATTTATCTAAATGAAACTCCCTCTGCCACTCCTTGCCCATTGGCCTATCTGATAGGTCAGCATGCAACAGTGTCAATCCTCAGGTTTGGTTTTGCTTGTGCCTTTCATGGTTTCAGATAGGAAATGAATAACTCCGTGTCAATTCCCAAAGTGGCACCATATTGTTTTTCTCCCCTCTGGATTATGTTTGTTATCAGTACGAGAGGAAAAGGGCAGATCAAACATGGGTGCAGTGACTGGATTGTCTCTCCTGCGCTAATACGGATTACACGAAGGTCTGCAGCGTTGACAGGGCGATGTGGGGGTCACTGAGTGGTCAGGGTGAGATAGAAAGACCCTTACCTGATGCGCCGATATCTTTCAGCAGCCACGACTTCCTTGTACTGTCTGGGCACCCGCCTATGGGGTGGTGTTTTATCCTGATGTTCCCACCCCACCCCGAGCCTCAAATTGACTGCTTTCCTGAGGCTCTTCTTAGTAGCACACAGGAATTGCTTGCTTCTGATTTCTGCTTTTTTTTGAAAGTTGCTGCCAAATTACAGAGATTCTAAGAAGTGTACATGTCCTAGTGCAGCCTCAGAAACTAAGAAACCTTCCTGAATACACATCGGTGAGAGATACTCACATTGGAAGTGCAGTGGCACAGGGATGAACATATAACACAGAACCTAGAACAGTATAACACAGGAACAGGCCCTTCAGCCCACCATGATAGCATTCTAAACTAATCCCGTCTACCTGCACAAGGTCTATATCCCTCTATTCTCCACCTGTTCATGTATCTATCTAAATGCCTTTTAATCCTTTCCAGTGTATCTGTTTCTACCACCTCCCCTTGCAACACGTTCCAGGCACCTATCACCCTGTTTAAAATGCTTGCCTCTTATATCTCCTTTAAACTTTCCCCCTTTTACCTTAAACTTATGCCCCTAGTTTTTGATATTTTCACCCTGGGAAAAAAACTCCAACTATCCACCCTATCCATGCCTCTCATAATTTTATATACTTCTGTCAGGTCACCGCTCAGCCTCTGACAGTTTAGCGAAACAATCTGATGTACACTAGTATGGTGACAGTCTGACAAGTGGAAAATCCAAGCTAATAATGCTTGTTTCTCTCGCTCCACAGATGCTACCAGACCTATTGAATTTCTCCAGCCGTTTCTGTTTTTATGACAAATCTCTAGTATCTGTTGTATTTTGTTCCTGAAATGACTTACTGGTCTCTGAGGTTTGCAAGGTTGATCTCAAGAATGGAAGAATTTGCTTATGAGGAGTGGTTGAGTATATTGGGCTTGTGCCCACTGGAGTTGAGAAGGATCAGTGGGTGACTTTATTGAAATATACAAGACTCTTCAGGGCCTTGGCACGGTAGATGCGGAAAGGTTGTTTCCTCTTGTGGGCGAGTCAACAACCAGAGTGAGGAGTTACCCATTTAAGACAGAGATGAGGAGAAATTTTCCTGTCTCAAAGAGCTGTTATATGTGTTATACTTGTTCAAATGCTCACTGTATAATGATGGTGTGTTGCAGTTCATTCAAGGCATCAGAGTTATTGTGACAACATGCAGTTTTAGAAGCATGTTGAAGTCAGGAGCTCCGGAGCATGATGGGAGAGCATCCAAAGTTCAGCCCATATGGCTAACCAGGAATCTCTCCAGCTCCTACCGCCTGCCATAGGGATGTGTTAGAAGGATTGGCAGAGTGATACTCAACTTGTATGTTCTTCCACTAATAATGACTTTGAACTGGGGGAATCTGTAGTCATCTGGTTTCTTGGTCTTTTTTTTGGGAGTAAGAGAATAGCCATCTGTAATTCTTTCATTCAAAAAAAAAGCATGATTCTTGAATCATGGGAGATTTGGAATACGACTAATGCATTTTCAACCAACACTTAAGCACCCCAGGTAGAAATCATCAGGTACTGAACACACACCATCAAGTGCCACCTTTTTTTTTCAATTTGTATTAAATCAGCTCAAGTTCCTCCTCTTTGTCATGTTAATGATAGTAGCCCAATAATAATTAGTCATTCTTCAGAGATTGATTAACTTTGTGGGCCAGTTTTTTTTTTAAAAACAGGTTATGAGGCAGACTTCAAGTAGCAAAGTTTTCTGGTGGAGTAGACCATTCGGAACCAGAGCAGACTGAATTAGCAGGCAGAGTTGTACCATTGTATACACTCAACGTATGGTGTCCTTAAAGGCAAAGACTCTTAAAAGGAACATGTACACGATCTGAATATATTTTTCAATATTTCCTGGGCAATTCTAGTACTACATTTTGTGTCTGTGCTGAAAGACTGAAAAGTTACTTGGAAACTAGTGAAAAGTTGATAAACTGACTTCAAGAGCTGTGGGAAACCTAAGGAGATAGTTCAAAAATGTTACAATCTCTGCAGACACTGATAATTGTTCAAAGAGATATTCGAGATTCAGTTATTAGCTGAGAAGGATGACAAAAGATATCCCATCTTAAATGCAAACTTTTACTTTATCAAAAGACCAAGGACAAAACACTTTACTTTTGCAGGCAACTTGTAGTTAAAATAACTGAACAATATTTGTGACTTTTTACAATTACAGACAATCCCAATTTTGTCTCATTTCTCAATCTCTGAAATAGACACCCACTTTTTCTGAAACCAATGCAAAATGTTTTGCAGTTCTCAAGACCTTTACTTCTTTGCCTTTCCCGACACTAATCAACCACAATGAGCGTGTTCCTGGGGAGAGTCCTCAGCTCAGAAAATGTTCCAATTGCGTTAACTACTGCCATCCCTCGAATTACAAACTAAGCGACTGCTCCCACTCGCGTTCTGCATGGTGCATGCTAAAGTCAGCATCTTCTCTGCCTAATGTGTGGGCTACTATCCATCTCATGATCTCATTCACTGACCTGAAATTTAAAGATACTGACCAAAACACTTAAACCAAAAGGTAGTCCAAAAGTAACAATAAAAATGTACAAACAAAAATAGTGACCTCCTTGTTTAAAAGAAAGGCCTTTTAAGATTCTGATTGTGTACTTGCACTGGTTTACTACCTACGTCACATATCGGTGAACAAAAAGAAGAAAGCATGAGGCAGGTTCAAAATGTTTTATTTTGACATCCATTACACTGCATCAGTGATATTTTTTAAAAATTGCAGTCTCCTGTGTATAGGTTTAAGCTTAAAGAACAAAAACAAAGTTGCTGGAAAAGCTCAGCAGGTCTGGCAGCATCTGTGAAGGAGAAAACAGAGTTAACGTTTCGGGTCTGGTGACCCTTCGTCAGAACTGATGGTGCTGGGAAAACGTCAATTTATATGCAGAAAATAGGGAGGTGGGTGGGGTAGGGAGTAAACGATAGGATAGAGCCCAAAGAGAGAGACAAAGGCAGTTAGACAGATAAAGGAGTTGTTAACGATCAGGCTGGGAGGGTGAATAGTTGTTAATGGGGACCGTCAGTGACTCACAACAGGGGGTGTGTAGTGGCAGGCTATGCAGTAACGAGGCCTGGTGTGTGGGGTGGGGCGCTGGGACATGGCAGCGTTAGGCCCTAAAATTATTGAACTCAATAATTGAGTCCAGAGGGCTGCAGGGTCCCTAAGCAGAAAATGAGGTGTTGTTCTTCCAGCTTGCGTTGGGCTTCACTGGAACACTGCAGCAAGCTAGAGACAGAGATGTTGGCCAGGGAGCGGGGTGGTGCATTAAGCTTAAAGACATTGCATGTAGCAAAAACATCATATATTTTGGCCTGAAATGTTTCATTCAGAAGGTTAAATGATTCTTGCAATGAAAGCTCATTCCCTTACATTCGGACATGGCACAGCAAAAGTAATTCATAACGTGGAGCACTCTGATTTTTGGAATTTTTTTAAATGTCTGGACAGAAGCAATCGTACACGTTCTTGGAAGTGTACAAGGCAGATGAGGGAATAGAAAAGGTTAACCCAGGAAACTATTTGCATTTAATATAGTGAGTAGGATATGGGGATGTAGGTACAAACCACGTTATTAAAAAAGGTAAATTATAAGTGATTCACAAACTGAACAGAATTTGAAGCAGACTTCAGACAGTGAAATAAGAAGTCAAATCATTTACAAAATCCATAAGTACTGAAATGGGGTTTGGGTGTGGTCAAGAGACAGTGTATCATGTGCCTGGATGAATGAAGGCACTGTAATTACTGTTGGAAGTAAACAGATGGGGCGACAAAGTTAAAGGATCAACTCCTTATTTTAGTCCTCTTGTTATATCACAAAGACAGATGAAGGGAAAAAGGGCTCCTTTATTCCAAAATGCCTGGACAAATGGCTTACGAAAAGCTTTTATTTACAGCCCTATTTCCTTCACTACCATCAACCCATTGATGTCAGTTTTGGTAAGTGTAATTTGCAACGTAATCCCTCCAAATAAGAATGAGGGGACATCTTATAGAAACATACAAGATTATGAAGGGAATAGATAAGGTGGAGGCAGGGAGGTTGTTTGCGCTAGCAGGTGAAACTAGGACTAGAGGGCATCACCTCAAAATAAAGGGAAGCAGATGTAGGACTGAGGTCAGGAGGAACTTCACCCAAAGGGTTGTGAATCTGTGGAATTCCCTGCCCAGTGAAGCAGTTAAAGCTACCTCGCTGAATGTTTTTAAGGCAAGGCTAGATAAATTTTTGAACAGTAAAGGAATTAAGGGTCATGATGAGTGGGCAGGTAAGTGGAGCGGAGTCTCAAAAAGATCAGCCATGATCTTATTGAATGGCGGGGCAGGCTCGAGGGGCCAGATGGCCTACTCCTGCTCCTGCACCTAGTTCTTATGTTCTTATATTCTCAGGCAAGACCTATTTCTATAATTTCTATTTAGCTACAGAAGTGTTTAAAAAAATTAAAGTACATCTAATAATTAAAAATTATTTTATCCCATTCTATCTATCTCTCCCAGCTAGCATTAATCTGTGCTCCCTTGCGGATCTCTAGATTGTCAAAAGCTTTGGATTTGGAAAACCATTTGCAAGGATGTCATCCAACCAGTCTGAGCATTGTTGGATGGCAATAGCTGCGTGTTGAGGGGGTTCAGTATTTTCTTTAAGGGGAGGACAGCCTTCCAAAGAACAAAATGTTGCGCGTCTTGTTGTGCCTGATGAAGAACAGAAATGGGTGGTCAGCCACAAACTCAAATGGAATCATTGCACAACGCAACATAACGACAGCTGCTGTGGCAGCGGCTGCCTCCGTGCCCTCCTCATTAACTTCTACAAAAGCTTTATGAACAACCTTCGACAAAACCAGATCATTTTTCCCAGTCATTCCAGAGAAGTTAGCTTTTGGAATACTGAAAGCATCTGACATTCCCATTTCTTTAAGTGTTGCTCCAAGGTCATATTTCTCCTCTAGCTTGAATTTTGGCAGCACCACTTTTACTTCCATATTATCCATCTTTTCTGGGTTGGACCAATCCATCAGATTATCAAAAGTGAGTTGACTCTGAAGCTAAAAACAAAAGCAAAAAATCTATATGTTAAAATATCTATGCATGTCAATCTTTATACAGAATGTTGAGAACAAAATGCCCCTATCAACTAATATTCAGAGTGACACCATGTGTCAGTCTTTGTTGCCTGTCATCTGTAACCTTACTTGGGGAATTTAGTCAGTTCATAAAATAGATAGTAAGGTGGGAAAGCACAAGAACAAACCAAGGGAAATAAATTTAAAAGAAAACCGAGATCTGGAACTGCAGTTTCCATCAAGCAAGCAGTCGTCTGGTTTCACTGTTACATGATTGAAGCATCAATGATAATTTGCAAGAGTATGTTTGCAGAAGCCCCTCAGTGTCTCCTCACCCAAACTAACCCCTATCCAAATTACTCATCTCGCAAATGCACTGTACCTTTCATTTCAACCATTCTCTTGCTAGCAAGTTCTACATTTTCACTACTCCTTGGGTGAAGTTTCTGCTGAATTCCCAATAGGACTTTTTTAGCCAACTGTCTTATATCAATGGCTTCTAGTTATGCTCTTCCCCACAAGAGGGAACCATCCTCCTTTTACCCTGTCTATCAAAAACTTTCATAATTTTAAAGACAACCATTAGGTCACCCTTTAGCATCTCCCTTCACCCCTTATCCTCAACTCAAGCCCAGGATAAAAGAACCATGTCAATGATTTCCTGATATATACACCTATGGGTTTCTGACAGAATTCTTGGAAATCTCCTCCTGACCCTCTCCATTCCTACATATCCATTGTATAACATGACAACCAGAATTACATACTTTGTTCTCAAGGTTTGATACCGGTCCAACATAAAACTTCCCCACTTTTCAAATAATCCCTCTAGAAATAAAGGTCAGTTTTGCCTTTCTTGTGGACTGACTTCTGGGGGAGAGACATCAAAGAGGAGTCTGGAGTTCTACGTTTAGCAGCACAATCAATCTTTATTTGGAGATCTTTTATCCGTGGAGCATGGGAGAGGTTCCTGGAAGTGTCCACTGAACACTCCCAGTCATGTACAGCATTACAATAATTACATGCAACATATTTTGCCATGAACCCCACATCTATACATCCAATCCTGTAAACACACGATCAATGATGGACATCTTTATGGACAGCCCTAGGTTCTCCATGATCTCACAATGTTTACCTGATATTGTTACCTTCAAGCCTTGGGATCTCTCAACATACCCCACTAATTTACATTCCAATGTTAACAGTTCTACTCTCTCAGACATTTGCCAGACTTGCTTATCTCGAAGAAATGTTTGAATTCTGTTATTCATTGCTATACTTATTAAATTCTGTTTCTCATCTTATATTTCGTACTACCCTAATCACGGAAGATTCAAAAAGATGCTAATTCTTACTAATTGCTATAAAATTCATTACATCAGTTCTAATATAAAATTAGTTATATATAAAAAGTTATATGGTTACACCCAACGTTAGAATTCTTAAGCCAACAAGATAGGAGTAGCTTCTGTCCCACTTGACCTTGTGAGCTTAGATAAGCACTCACCCTCCACTTTGTAGCTGAAACTATGAATCCTTCTATTCACACGCTGTCTACAAGTGTGCTTTAAACAGGAGATTGCTTTCAGATGAAACTTACCGTCCCTATTCTAAATATTTCTACACTAACTTTTTAAAATTGATAATACAACATCTATTCGAATTCCATTCGTAAGATTGAAACTCAAACACTTTCACAGCTCAATAAGCTTGTCTGAACTTAAGGTTTTACAAAAAAAATTCTCGTTTCCCTTTTACTTTAACATCTGTCTCTGTCCTTCCTCCCTTCATCTTTGAGTCTATGGATTCATTTGAGCTGTCTCCATCATTATTATTTAGGCTTGTTTATTTACGTTAGACCAAAAGACATAGGAGCAGAAATTATGCCATTCGGCCCACCGAGTCTGCTCCGCCATTCAATCATGGCTGATAAGTTCCTTGACCCCATTCTCCTGCTTTCTCCCCATAACCCTCGAACATCTTGATAATCAAGAACCGATCTCTCAATCTTAAACGTACTCAATGACCTGGCCTCCACAGCCTTCTGTGGCAGTGAATTCCATAGATTCACCACTCTCTGGCTGAAGAAGTTTCTCCTTATCTCCGTTCTAGAAAGGTCTTCCCTTTACTCTAAGGCTGTGCCATCAGGTCCTAGACTCTCCTACCAATGGAAGCATCTTCCCAACAACCATTTTGTCCAGGTCATTCAGTATTCTGAAAGTTACAATTCTTCCTTTTAAATTGCAAAGAGTATAGTCCCAGAGTCCTCAAAAGTTCCTCATATGTTAAGTTGTGAAGCTGCCATTGTTCACATTCTCAAAGTCAGTCTGGTGCCCGTGAGAAGTTATCAGTTTTCCCCATTTGTCATTCAGTTCCCCTCTCTGATGAAATGAGACTCCTCTCCTTTATCTATAGCCTTTTGTTTAGCCAAATTCAGCCAAATTTCTTAAGCGTCAGGTGTAGACAGAATTTCTTAATTTCGCAATACTCAATAACCTAAAGAGTCTTTACTATTGTGGGATCATACTTCTGTTTTAATTCTTGCTAAACTACAAAGTTCAGGCTGTCTTTTCTTATTCTCAGAGACATCACTGTCTTCACTTATGATCTCAACCTAATGCTGAATTATAGAAGCTATTTCTGACACTACCATTTAAAATGGTCCAATTTCCATTGTAGCTTATTTTACACTGAGGAATCTGCAAGATATTTTACTGTCTTGTGTTCCTTGATTAATGTAATTGGTACCACAAACCAAACACCTTGCTTTTTTTTTTAAATTCACTGATAGGATGTGAGCGATGCTGACTGGACCAACATTTCTTGCCCATCCTAGTTGCTCTGGAGAATGTGGTGGTGAGCTGCCTTCTGGAACTACTGCAGTCCCCTTGGTGTAGGTACAACTGCGACAAGGTTGGACTGTACTTTTAGCCTAATAATGAACGTAAATATTACCGAGAGAAATATGTCAATCATCAAACTAAAGGTGAAGGTTTCCCTTAGATGTTGTCATAGATTCTGCATACTTGTCCTGGAGGGTATTTTTAAAAATCATTTTAAGCACTGGAGTGAAAATCTCCAGTGTAATACAGACTCTTGTCAAGCTGCAGACATTTTATTCTCATGAATTATTCCCAACGCGTTGCATTCCTCGCTCTAGAGAAATGGAGGGAAACATTCAGATTCAAAATGACATTTTTGATAGATGGTCAGCCATTTACTTATTGGTTGTTGGCAAAAATGCTGTACACGAAGACTGGTGAAATTCTGCTCTTGTATTATAACAAGTCAGGCTTGTTCATACCAGAACCAGCTAGCAATTTGCCCAAATGCTGGATGGATTTAAATGCACGCACATCACGTCTGCAAAGTCAAGCTTCCCTTTTCACAAATAATTCAGTCAATGTATTTTAAACTCAATCATAAACTATTGAACAGATTCGCTTAATAAAAAGCGAAATGCTGCAGATGCTGGAAATCTGAAACTAACACAGGAAGCACAGCAGGTCTGGCAGCAAATGAGGAGGGAGCATTAACATTCAGAGTCCGATTATGACTTCTTCAGAACTAACTGGACTTGAAAGGTTGACTGTTTCTATTGCCACAGACAGTGCCAGACTTGCTGAGTTTCACCTACAGATTCCTTGTCTGCATTTTACTCCCATTTACTCATGAGATTTATATTCATTGTTTGGATTCATTTTTGGGTGAGACATGCTGAATTAATCTTTTTCTACCCACCCCTACCTCCCCTCCCCCCCCTTAATGGTTTGGTTTCCTTGGAATAACTTGAAGCATTGTTTCATGTTAAAGCTTACAACTTACGTTTTCCAGTCCACTGAAGTTGTCATCAATATCTGGCAACAGGATGATCATACTCAGCTCATTCTGAACATAGGGGAGCTCAAGTATCTTAAGTTTAAATTCATGAATGTATGCCATGTTAAACTTGGCTTTTTGCCACATCATTTGCACTGGTTTTGTTTCATTCTGCAAGTAAACAGAGATTATTAGTGAAACTAGACAGCACCATTTATCCAGAATGGAAAATAATTCCAAGGGCAGGAGGTTTCAAAATGAAGCTTCCTTTCACAAAGCAACAATCTGTTCAGAGAGCTTTCAGATATTGATCACTTCTTGATGTCAGTGTGGTATATAGCCCCCACGATCTCTGCTTCATCTGAAGTTGCACAAGCCCATAGAAATTGGCAGCTTCAGGAGCAAACAGGCCACACACAAACAAAATGCTCCCTTTAAAAATGTACAGCCGCGTGCAAGTATTGAAGAGAACATACAATCTAACAAGCTGGCCACATTCACCAAAGAGAAATTAGAGAGAACATCTGCTATGGTACAAGACGAAAATAAGACAGTAAGATGTAGGAGCAGAAGTCTATTTGGCCCATCGAGCCCACTATACCATTCAATGAGATCATGGCTGATGTGATAATCCTCAACTCCACTTTCCTGCCTTCTCCCCATGACCCATGAGTCCCTTTTGATTAGAAATCTCAGTGACAAATATAATCAACAACACAACCAAGCCAGCCCTCTGTGGTTAAGTATTCCACAGATTCACCACCCTGCGAGCTGTCACCTGACTGGAGCCTTCAACAGTTTTAGCAAGACCTCCCTATTTTTATAAAAATTGAAAGAACTGCAGATGCTGGAAATCAAAAAACAGAAATTGCTGGAAAAGCTCAGCAGATTTGGCAGCATCTGGCTTCTGAGAAAGGGTCACTGGACTTGAAACATTAACTCTGATTTCTCTCCACAGATGATGCCAGATCTGCTGAGTTTTTCCAGCAATTTCTGTTTTTGTCCTGATTTTTATACACCATTCCCTTTGAAATACAGGCTAACATTCCTTAGTTTGCCAATCTAACATTTACCTTCCCTATAACCTTCTGAACTCAGACATTAGCTTTGAGATTCATGCATTCGGTCCCCCTAATTCGTCTGTCACAGATTTCTGCAGTCTTTCCTCAAGTAAATAACATTCAATTCTTCCTTTCTTTCTCACATTTTATTCCATCTGCCAAGTATTTTCCCACTCACTTAGCTGGCCTACATCACTCTGTAGATTCAGATCATCCTCACCATTTTCCTTCCCACCTAATTTTGTCATCTGCAAACTTGGCGAAGGTCCACTCTCTTTCCTCATCCACGAGAGTAATTAATGCAAAGTAACTGTGGTCTGAGCACTCACCCCTGTGGCACTCCACTAGGTTCAGGTTGCCATCCTGAAAATACCATCTTTATCCCAACTCTGCCTTCTATTAAATAGCGAATCCTCTATCTGTTATAGCATACGCCTCCAACACCATGGTCTCTTATCTGAAGTAGCCTTATGTGTAGTACCTTATTAAATGTCTTTTGAAAATCCAAATATATTACATCAAATGGTTCCCCCTTATCCATCTTGCTTGTTACCTCTTCAAAAGAACTAACAAATCTGTCGAGATTGATTTCCCCTTCATGAAGCCACGTTGTCTCAGCTTGATTATGTTATATGCTGCTAAATCTCTATTTCGTCCTTTACAGGATATAACATTTTCCCAATAATACATGTTAAGCGAACTGGCCTAAGTCGCCTGTTTTTTGATTTCTTCCCCTTACAAATAAATTTTGCTAACCTGCCTCCCCCCCCTCCCTCCCCCCAACACAAATGTAGTATTTTTGGTATGCTGTTTGTGTCCTCTACAGTGAAGAATAATGCAAAGTATTTGTTCAACTCCTTTGCCATTTCCTGGCTGCCCAGTATTTCTCTAAGAGTCCTGTTGCCTCTTTTCTTTTTATATATTTAAGGAAGCTCTTACTGTCTGTTTTTTATGTTACTTGCTAATTGACCCTTAATTTAATTTCTCATCTTTTCAAAGTACAAAAAGACTTTCCCAATCCTCCGATTTACCATTGACCTTTACCACAATGTATGTTTTTCAATTTGATTTGATACAGTCTTCTACTTTCCTGGTTAATCATGGTCAATTCATCCCCTTCCTAGAATCTTTCTTTCCCACTGGGGTATATCTTTGCTAAGAGTCATTTTTTTTTTTTGGAAAACACATCTCCCATTGTTCATCAACTGCATCTTCGGCTAAACTCAGCCAGCCCATTCCAGCCAACTCATACAACTATAGTGTCATAGAGCTATATGGCATGGAAACAGACCATTTGGTCCAACATGTCCATCCCAACCAGATATCCTAAATTAATCTAATTCCATTTGCCAGCATTTGACCCTTATCCCTCTAAACCCTTCCTATTCAGATATCCATCCAGATGCCTCTTGAATTTTGTAATTGTACCAGCCTCCACCACTTCCTCTGGCAGTACATTCCATGCAAACACCACCCTCCGAGTGAAATCGTTGTCTCGCGGATCCCTTTTAAATCTTTCCCCTCTCACCTTAAAGCTATGCCCTCTAGTTTTGCACTCCCCCACCACTATTTACCCTATCCATGCCCCTCACGATTTTATAAACTTCTAAAGGTCACCCCTCAGCCTCCAATGCTCCAAGGAAAATAGCCCCAGGCTTTTCAGCCTCTCCCTATAGCTCAAACCCTTTAACTCTGGCAACATCTTTGTAAATCTTTTCTGAACCCTTTCAAGTTTCACAACATCCTTCCTATAGCACGGAGACCAGAATTGTCTGCAGTATTCCAAAAGTAGCCTAACCAATGTCCTGTACAGCCACATGACTTCCCAACTCCTATCAACAATGCACTGACCAATCAAGGCAAGTATACCAAATGCCTTCTTCACTATCCTATCTACCTGCGATTCCACTTTCAAGGAACTATGAACCTGTACTCCAAGGTCTCTTTGTTCACCAACACTCCCCAGGGCCTTACCATTAAGTATATAAGTCCTGCCCTAATTTGCCTTTCCAAATGTAGCATCTCATGTTTATCTAAATTAAACTCAATCTGCCACTACTCAGCCCATTGGCCCATTTGATCAAGATCCCATTGTACTCTGAGGTAACTTTCATCACTGTCCACTACACTTCCAATTTTGGTGTCATCTACAAACTTACTAATGATACCTCCTACGTTCACATCCAAATCATTTATATAAACGACAAAAAGCAGTGGACCCAGCACCGATCCTTGTGGCACACTGCTGGTCTCAGGCCTCCAGTCTGGAAAGCAACCCTCCACCACCACCTTCTGTCTTCTACCTTCAAGCCAATTCTGTATCCAAATGGCCACTTTTCCCTGTATTCCATGTGATCTAACCTTGCTAACCAGTCTACCTTGAGAAACCTTGTTGAACTCTTTACTGAAGCCCATAGAGATCACTTCCACCACTCTGCCCTCAATCCTCTGAATTTTTTTGAAGAAATAATGAAATCAAGTTAGTGAGACATGATTTCCCACATACAAAGCCATGTTGACTATCCCTAATCAGTCCTTGCCTTTCCAAATACATACAAATCCTGTCCCTCAGGATTCCCTCCAACAACCTGCCCACCACTGATGTCAGGCTCAGTGGTCTACAATTTCTTGTCCTTTCCTTACCACCTTCCTTAAATAGTGGCACCACGTTAGCCAATCTCCAGTCTTCCGGCACCTCACCCATGGCCATCGATGATACAAATATCTCAGCAAGGGGCCCAGAAATCATTTCCCTAGCTTCCAACAGAGTTTTAGTTTACACCCGATCAGGTCGCAGGGATTTGTCCACTTTTATGTGTTTTAAGAAGTCCAGCATCTCCTCCTCTGTAATATGGACATTTTACAAGATGTTGTTATTTATTTTCCCTTGTTCTGTATCTTCCATATCCTTCTCTATAGTAAACACTGTTGCAACCTGTCCTCATTCCCATTAATTACCTTTATTTAAGTTTCACATAGTTGTTTCTGATCCAAGTTTCTCCCTCTCAAACTGAATGCTAAATTCTACTATACTGCGGTCACTATTTTTAAGAAGATCTTTTATTTTGAAATTAATTAAACCTACCTCATTACACATCACCAGCTCAAAAGTATCCCAATTTCTGACTTAAACAACATCATATTAGTCTAAGGAACTATCCCAAATATACTGTGAACTCTCTCTCATGGAAACCTCTGCCAATTTGATATTCCTACTTTACAAGAAGATTAAAGTCACCTATAATTAATCTATTGCCTCCTTTATATCTGCTCATTTTAGGATTTATTTGCTTTTACAGAACAGCTACTGCGAGGGGGCCTCTAGATTACTCAGTGTCTTCTTCCCCTTGTTACCTATTATCTCCATCCATATGGTTTCTACATTATCATTTCCAAGATCATTTCTTGCCAGTATACTAATTATATTGCTTGCTAACAAAGCCAACCCACCACTCTTCCCTTCCTGCCTCTGTCCTTTTGAAAGGTCACTTACACCAAAGTATTTAGCTTTGAACTCCTTGGAACCATGTCGCCCTACTCAGTATATCATATTCATAAACTTCTATTGTGCTATTAATTCATTTATTTTGAGATTTTAAAATATCAAAGTTCAGACCAATTTAAAGCTAGAATAAGGACCAATATTCTATTACTCTAGATTTTTCTGTACTTGTCCATTACATTTCGAGAACCAACATTCTCTTTACCTCTGCTGTTTCCAGGTACTCTCCATTTCAAAACATACTCGGTTTTTTGGTCCAAGATGGATGATCTGACTTGTATTCAAATCCATCTAACACAGTTTTTCTCCATTTAGTTTGATCTGTTATTTTATGATCTGTATTTATTCTAGTTATTGTACAGCCTTATTGTTGTGATATTTGTAAACTCTAACTCTTTATTGCACTTTCAAAGTCATTAAATCAATAGGTGGTGAATACGTGATTCCACACAAACACCACCAGCCACTTCCTTCCAATTGGCCCACATACTCAATAATTCAGGGTAAAATGTGGATGTCAGTGCTGCTGAGTTATATTCAACGGGGGAACAACGATAGCCTGGGATGCACAAAGAGGACAGATTTAAAGAAATACAGATTTTGAAAAGATGGCAGGCTATTGGATAAAGATGGAAAGAAAGGGGTGAGGCTTCCGAATAATTTTAAAACTATTTTTCAAAATAAGGGCATAGTTGGAGCAGGGGGCCAATGTCGGTCAGCAAGCACAAGGGTGCCAGGTAAATGACTTGGAGAGAGATGGCATCCAGATAGCAGAACCTTGGATTAGCTCAAACTTCAGCAATCACTAAAAAGCTCACATCAAATATGAACGGTAATGAGGAAAGTTAGACGGATTTGCAACAGTGTAATGCCAGAGGACTGAAAATCCATTCATTCTGTAATGCTGCTAGCTGCTAAACCATTATTCCAGAAGTCTAACTTTAGATATCATCGATGAGCAAAAATTTAAATAAATTTTGTGAAGGCCACTTTCTCCCAAGTTTGCATCACAGCATGAAATAAAGTCATCATGCTGCATTTACTCCAGCAGAGTTAGTGTGAAAGGCTCCGTGTCAAATTTTATTTTAATAACATTCCTTCTGTGTTCCTTTAAATCTGGCCTCTTTGTACCAGGCTATTGTTGTTCCCCCGTTGAATATAACTCAGCAGCACTGACATCCACATTTTACCCCTGACTTATTGAGTATCTGGGCCAATTGGAAGGAAGTGGCTGGTGGTGTTTGTGTGGAATCAAGTATTCAACATGCATTTGGACACTGTTTTGGAAAGGTGCTTGGAAGTTGTCATAATGAACTCTCTGTATATATTTACCAAGTATCATAACGTTAAGTTTTGCTCAGGTTATTTTGAAGCAGCAAGTTAGACCTTGCAATCCTTTCCCTCACTAAAAATAACATGGCACTTTGTGGATGTGCTGGAAACATAAATTCAGGGGCTTAACAGGGTAGAATGTTTGAGGAGGTTTCCATTCACGGGTGAAACCTATAACTAGGGCCAAATTGTAAAAATAAGGGAGCTCCCATTTAAGATGAGGGTAGAAGAGGAATCTCAGCATCTTATGAAATAGAAACACTTGAATCTCTAAAGGAAGCAGTTACCCTCCAAGGTTGTACAGGCATAATCACCTCGTGGGGTTACCCACACCAAATTAGAATAGTTAGGTGATTATGTTTGTGCTGGTCAAAAACAATGGGCCAAAAGGCCTTTTTTCTGTGTTGTAGATCTCTAGGACTCAAAAAGGGACTGCAGTGATTCAAGGTGGTAGCTCACCACAAACTTTTCCAGAGTAGCTGGAGATGGACAATAAATGCTGGCCCAGCCAGTATTGCCCACATCTCATGAGTGAATTTAATCAAAAAGGGCTATAGGAAGGATGTTGTGAAACTTGAAAGGATTCAGAAAAGATTTACATGGATGTTGCCAGGACAGGAGAGTTTGAGCTATAGGGAGAGGCGGAATAGGTTGGGGCTGTTTTCCTTGGATCATCGGAGGCTGAAGGATTACCTTATTGGATGATGTTTATAAAATCATGAGGGGCATGGATAGGATGAATGGCCAAGGTCTTTACCCCAGGGTAGCAGGGTCCAAAACTAAATGGCATAGGTTTAAGGTAAGAGATGAAAGATTTCAAAGGGACCTAAGGCAAATTTTCACACAGAGAGTGGTGTGTGTGTATGGAATGAGCTGCCACAGGAAGTTGTAGAGATTGGTACAATTACAACATTTCAAAAGGTATCTGGACGGGTAAAAGAAAAGGAAAGGGTTAAGAGGGATATGGGCCAAATGCTAGCAAATGGAACTAGATTAATTTAGGATGTCTGGTTGGCATGGACAAGTTGGACCGAATGGTCTGTTTCCATGCTGTACAACTCTGATTCTATGATTGCTTGGTTTTGGAATTTTCTTCCACAGACAGCAGTGGCAGCTGGCTCATTAGTTAGGCTGAGTTAGAAGATTTATGATTGATGATGATTTAGTGGTGGAAGGAGGAACACAGATAGGAGCAAGCAGTCAAGGCTACAATCAGGTCAGAAGTGATTGTGTTAAGTGGCAGAACAAACTCGAGGGCTGAATGGCCTCTTCTTATTTCTTATGTTAACTGTATAAAATTGCATCGTTCGCACTGGCCCAGCTAAGGGTGGCATATACAGTTAGGTACATTTACATCATGAAGGAGAGGAACTTAAGTTATATTCAGCACAAGAGCAACATTCTTCAGGGCTTCCAATTCAAGTTTTAGCTGACCAAGCAGTGGATAAGCCACTATTCAAACTTTCTCTCCCATTTTACCTGGTTTATTCGGAATTGTCCTTCTTGTGTGTTTTTTTCATCAAATTTTCGTTCCCAGTTTCCTTTAAAATAAATGGCATTCACGAGGACAAGCCTTGTGTACTCGTCAATAATGCGTTCCCTTAACAAATTCGTGATCTTGCCTGGACGATATTGGAAAAAGAAACACAATTACAGGTGAAGGATCAAATGAAGAGAAAAAAAAGGCCAAGACCACAAGAAATGGCGAACTAAAGTCTTATATCTTGCAAAGTGTAGGACATAGTGACTGGGCATCCCGAAACCAGACACTTGATACATTTCCAATTGATGCCTTCCAATGGTGGCTGTGACTGCATTTCAAATGAGACCTTTTTGGGAAGCATTAGCCATTCGAAATATCTATCATTACCATTACTGTTCATGCAAGATGGTAACAAGGGTTTCACGGACACAAAACAAAATGGGACTCCAAGCCACATGGAGATATCAGGTCAGACATAATGAGATAAATTTGAAGGAATGCTTTTCAAAAAAAAAAAAAAAAAAAAAAGGAATGAGAGGTGGAGAGGCTATCCCAGAGATTAGATCCCAAGCAACTGAGGCACAACCACCACTGGTGGAATGATTGAGATCAGTGACATTCAAGAGACCAGATTTAGAGGAGCACAGATCTCTCAAGAGAGGTTGTGTGGCAGGAAGGTCATAGGGGTAAATAAAGACAAGATCATGGAAGGAATTGAAAACAAGCATAATTTTTGTTTAAAGAAAACAGAGATTGGCTCCCAGTCAAACAATATAAATCAACAAGCACCTGGACAATGTGGGAACTGGATGCATGTTATGGACCTCCTCAAGATTACAGGTGTACCAGACAGACTGCGTGTTGGCAGTCAAAAGTCTGGAAGCAGCAAAAGCTTAAATAAGGGCTTCAACAAGTTAACTGAGACATGGATGAAGTTATGGAGTTGGAAATTAAGTGCCCTTAGCAACGATACTGAATGTGGCAGCAAGTTTGAAAACAGCCTGGTTTAAATTGCAGATGGTTGAGTGAATTTAACAAAAAAAAAACAACACAGAAGTGACAGCTGGTTAATTGAACTTATTCGAAGCTGTGTTAGAGAGATTTATGATTGATGGTGATTCAGTTGGTGAAGAGGGCATGTAGAAGTGGAAAAGTGGAACATGCAATAAAGGCTACAATCAGATCAGAAATTATCTTAATGAATGGCAGAACAGACTTGAGGACCATATGGTAGCAAGGGAAAGAGGTTGGGAGCAGGGAGTGAAAAATAATAGTTTAGTCTTCCAATATTTAAAAATAGAGAAGATTCCCGTTTATCAGGAAACAATCTATTATGTTAACATGGGGAAGCAAAGTGGCAAGGTAGAGCTGGAAAGACTTTCCATTTCTTCATTTGGATGAATTACTCCACAGCACTTGCCTTCAGTTTGTGCTTCAGTCCAGGAGTTGATCTGTTGTCTGACTTCTTCAGCTGCATTAACAAAATCCACAGCGGCTAATTCTGCCCCGTAATATTTACGAGTAGATGCAAGGAAATTCTGGAGAATTAACAGGCAACACATCAAAGATAACTAGTTTGCTAATATTCCACTGCACGAACGTTAATTTTACAAGTGGAACAAAGTAACAGTGCAGTTTTAGGGGAGGGGTGGAGCAAGGGAAGGAGATGGACAAATACATTTCTGCCAGCCCCCAGCCCACCCCCATCCCAGGCAAGCGATGTTCATGGTTTACTGCACACAAATCACAAACTTCAGCTTTACACAAAAGACCATGTTGAAATGTTGGGCAAGTCACCAAAGTGCTTACCAACTCCACAGAAGACCAAATGAATGCGGATTGACAAGGTAATAATTAGTGTGCAGGTACAGTTTAGAGTAATCAGTCACTTCCCAAAGTAATTCAAGGTTGGAGAGTTAATCTTATGCAGGAAAAAACACCCTAGTTTCTTAATATTTTTTATACTTTTATCCATCAGCACATTAAAGTGACAACAGCATTTTAATACTGCTGGAGAAAGAGAAATACATGAAACATCAGTAACATCATTAATCAAGATAACACACAAGAACACCAAATATCCAAGAGAGCTAACAAAGCAGAGAAAGGAATGCTGGTTGGTTGGTAAGTCAACCAAAACAGAGCAGGCTGTTTGGCCATGCTAAGGAAAAGACAACATTCACAAGTCCATTTGCAACCAAGTTTCAAAAAGACAATAAATCAGAATCAGGAACTTAATTGGACTCTCCTTTGCAAAGTCCAAGGACTAAAAAGTAAGTGTGTGACTCCTAATAACACTGCCCTGATCTGCTCATTGAAAATAAAAACTACCAAGCTTGGTATTTTATTGGTCTGTGCAATTCTGTCCTATTGGACTTGATGCACCAGCTGAGTTTTACCCCAACCAGTTTACCGAAAGAAAGTTGTGGCTCTTCTCTCCATAGAGGCGATTGGCTAGCTTCAACACATAGTTTTCATTCGGCTTGTGGATTGCAGCTTGAAGTTTCTGAAATTCAGAATGAAGGTCTTGTACCTTGTCAAAAGCAAGTACCTGAAAGAGAGTGAGAGAGAGAAAGATGCAACAAAAAGATTTAGAAACTAACCTAAATTTGACACAGAGAATTCCAGTTGTAAACTGGGGAAACCAGACCAGCTCTTTTGGGAAATTATACCAAAAGGACACCAAGTTGGCACCAATTGGTTTCTTGTTCAACAAACAACTTCTGCATCATTTTGTTTCAATTTTTTTTTGATATATAAACACGCTCATTCTTCTGCTAATTGGTTTGGACAGAGGTCCTGTATATCACAAGGTTTCTTATGTTATATTAAGTGTAGTTAAATCTGACTTTGAGAGACATGCTAATATGACAGGAAGTATTGCAGCGTCATATGATCTTGCTCTCCGAAAAAAGACTGAAAGAGTATTGTGGCCACTTGAAAAGGTAATAGAGGGGTAGGGGCGGACACTGGACTGCTGGAAAATGAGGCTTGTGAAGTAGCAATAGGGAACAAAGAAATGCCAGAGGAACTGAATTTTTTTTTTCTTTATTTCATGTACGGGATGAGGGCATCGTTGGCTAGACAGCATTTATTGCCTATCTCTAATTGCCCAGAGGGCAGTTGAGAGTCAACCACATTGCTGTGGGTCTGGAGTCACATGTAGGCCAGACCAGGTAAGGATGTCCTTCCTTGAAAAGGACATTACTGAACCAGACGGGTTTTTCCAACAATCGGCAATGGATTCATGGTCATTATTAGATTCTTAAATACAGATATTTTCCTCAATTCAGATTCCACCATCTGACATGGCAGGATTTGAATCTGGGACCCCAGAATGTTTGCCGGGTCTCTGGATTAACAGTCCAGCGATACTATCGCTAGGCCATTGCCTTCCCCACCACCTTATGCACTGAAGACTGTCAGTCTTCATGGAGGAAGACATCGGTAGCATACTGGAAATTCAAGAGAGTCGGGGGTAAAGGTGAGCATAGTGGCCGTTGCTAAGGAGAATTTTCTGGTGAAGCTGAAAGGTCTGAAGGTGGTTAAATCACCCAGATCAGATGGTCTACACTCCTGGATCCAAAGGTGATAACTGAGGAGGTTGTGGAGGCATTTCAGAATCATTCTAGTTAGGGAGGGTTCCAGAGGACTATGAAACGGCTAATGTAACATCCCTGTTAAAGAAAGGAGGGAGGCAGAGGATGGGAAACTTATAGCTGGTTAGCATGACCTCAGGTAAGATTTTAGAGTTCTTTATGAAGTATGAGGTTTTGGAGTACTTGAAAGTGCATAGTAAAACAGGGCTGAGTCAGCACGGCTTTATCAAGGGGAGGTCATTCATAACAAATCTGTTAGAGTTTTTTAAGAAAGTAATGAGCAAGTTAGACAAAGGGAACCCAGCAGACATGATCCATTTGGGTCAGAAGGCCTTGGACTAGGTGCCACACAGGAGGCTGCTCCTAACACCATGGGCTCTTATTTAGCAAGGTACTGGCATGGATAGACGATTGGCTGACTGGCAGAAGGCGGAAAGTGGGGATAAAAGGGTCTTATTCAGGATGGCAGCCAGTGACTAGTGGAGTTTGGCAGGCGTGCATATTGGAACCGCAACTATTCATGTTAGGTATTAATGATATGGATGAAGGAAGCAAGGGTATTGTTGCTAAGTTTGCAGATGACACAAAGATAGGTGGAGGGACAGGTAGTGTTGAGGAAGTGGGGAGGCTGAAGAAGGACTCAGACACGTTAGGAGGGTGGATGGAGAAGTGGCAGATGGAATATGATATGGGAAAGTGTCAGGTTAAGCATTTTGATAGGAAGAAGCAGCATAGACTATTTTCTCAGAGATAGTAGGAACTGCCGATGCTGAAGAATCTGGGATAACAAGGTGTAGAGCTGGATGAACACAACAGGCCAGGCAGCATCAGCGGTGCAGGAAAGCTGACGTTTTGGGTCTGGACCCTTCTTCAGATTTTCTATTTTTTTTACTGAAGATTGGGGTGGGGGCAGTAAGGAGTAAATAATGGGTGGAGATAGAGTCCAAAAGAGGGAGAGGAGAATAGGTGGACATACAGAGGAGTGGATAACAATCAGCCTGGAAGAATGAATAGCTACTAATGGGGACCATTCGTCACGAACAATGGGGTGTGTGTAATAGCAGACCATGTAATAATAAGACCCAGTGGGGGTTGGGGTAAGGACATGGGGCAAAGTGCCTCAAGACCTAAAATTGTTGAACTCTATACTGAGTCCAGAAGGCTGTAGAGTTCCCAAGCGGAAAATAAGGTGCTGTTCGTCCAGCTTACGCGGAGCGGTGCTGCAGCACTGCAGCAAGCCTGAGACAGAGACATTGGCCAGGGAACAGGGTGGTGTATTGAAGTGGCAGGCAACTGGAAGTTCAGGGTCTTTTTTGCAGGCAGAATGTAACAGTTCTGTGAAGTGGTCACCCAGTCTACACTTCATTTCCTCAATGTAGAAGAGACCACATTGTGAGCAGCGAATGCAGGAGACAAGATTTTTTGTGAAGTGCAGGTGAAGTGCTGCTTCACCTGGAAGGTGTGTTTGGCCCCTTGGATACTGAGGAGGGAGAAGTAAACAGGCAGGTGTTACACAGTCTGCGGTTGCAGGGTAAAGTGCCATGGGGCTGTGGCAGTGGTGGTGGTGGCAGGGCTAGGGTTGTTGGAGTGAAGGAGGAGTGTAGCAGGATGTCCCGGAGGGACGGTCCTTATGGAAGACTGACAGGGGAGGTGAGGGGATTATATGTCTGATGGTGGCATCCTGCTGGAGGTGGCAGAAATGGTAGCTAATAATCCTCTGGATGTGGATGCTGGTGGGATGATAGGTGAGAACAAGGGGGACCCTATCACTTGTTGTGGGAGGGAAGAGAGGGGGTGAGGGCTGAAGTGCAGGAGCTGTGTCAGATCCAACTAAGGGCTCCATCAAGCACTGTGCTGGAGAATCCTCAGTTGAGGAATGTGGCGGACATTTTGGAGGCCCTCTTGATGAATTTGGCATCATGAGAACCGGTGCAGAGGAACCGAGAAAATGGAATAGAGTCTTTACAGAGAGCAGAATGTCAGGACGTATAGTCAAGGTAACTGTGGAAGTTGGTTGATTTGTAGTGGAGCCTGGTGGTCAGCCTATCGCCAGAAATGAAAACAGAGATAGACCAGGCGAAGGTGACAGTGGGGTTGCTACACAAGTTGGAGAGGTAGACTGTAGGGGTGTGGAAGCTGGCCCTTTTGCTTTCAGGTGTAAATTCAAAAGAAAAAGCAGATAAACAAGGTTCTCAAGGTGTATAAGTGATTGAGGCAACTACAAACCCCACACCCCTGCCTAGATTTTAAATAGAGTGTTACAAATGGAGATAGAGAGGCTGATCACAAGCCATAAAATGGGCCAGATGTCCTATCCTGCTTCTTACACAAATGCACTGGACACCAGAAAAGGACCAGAGACATCACTGCACTGTTGCCCAGCAGGGAGCTCAAGATTAGTCTGTCCTGACTGTAGTATCAGCAACAGCAAGGCAACAGGTT
Organism: Rhincodon typus; assembly: GCF_021869965.1. Classification (NCBI taxonomy): domain Eukaryota; kingdom Metazoa; phylum Chordata; class Chondrichthyes; order Orectolobiformes; family Rhincodontidae; genus Rhincodon; species Rhincodon typus. The sequence goes on from NC_063333.1 coordinate 136,880,076, forward strand.
GCATTTCATCACATCAGAAATTGCAAAATTTTAGGCTATTACTTTGATAGTTCCTATGTTGCTACAGCAGGCCAAGCAGCTTATCTGGACAGCAACTACGATTCAGATCTGTGGTCATTTGTTTACTTCCACAATTAAAAATTGCAATACAAAATCAATACAAATTCCATATTTGGAATTTATAAATGGAATGCATTATTTAACTAACAGATAGGGAGGCAGCATGTGCCTATGTTTTTGAACAGCATAATGCAATTGAGTTATTATGCTGAATTCACATTTGTTTTTAGCTTTGAAAATGCTGTTCTAAAGACTGCAATCCAGAGTTGGCACTCATCACAAAGCATTTAATTCATTTTATGTGCCAAGCCCATATTAGATCATGTGTTAAAAGCTGCTGTTATTCTAAATGACTGCATTTGCTGATTACACAGAAACTCATCTTCCATTAATCAACCCAGTTAGGCAGTTCCAAAGGTTGTTGAAAGATAAAGAAATACTCAAGATCAAAAAAAACATCATTACAGTTTAAAATTGTCAAACTTTAATTTTTTTAAAAAAGCACTATTTTTGTTGCCATGGGTTAAGACTGCACATCACACTGTGGAAAATTGTTTTTTTTTTGTTACAATGTGACTCAAACTGTGTGACCAAAAAGAAACAATTTTAACTAAAGCCATCCACACAAAGGTGAATTTTTTAAAAAAAGCTCTTTCTGTTGAATAATCAGCTTTGTCATTGCAATCTATTGCTCAAACAGACCGCATGGTAAGATTGTGCTCCATTCTTAACTTCGCTTATGACAAATTTCAGTAGATTAGTTTATCTGATCACTGATATTACATTTACTTGGACAATGACAGCTGTTCTCTGAAGGCCTTAGCCTGGCAAAAGATCCTAAGACACATTACATTTTTAAAACACAAACAACTTCTACCCCCTCTCCATTCCTGTGAGTTTCTTAAAAGTATTTTTTTCAGCTAATATCAGCACAGTAAAGTTACAATGATCTTATGGCAATCAGTCAGGTTCAGAGGAGAAGGTTTCATCAACTTCAGAATTAATTTACATCAAAATTAAAGCATTACACTGAATGAACATTCCTCCTGTTTCTTATTTCCTGCTAATTCTAGACGGCTGCCTTACTTAGTTTTCTGTCCTGTCCTATTTGTAAACACACTATTTTTATATTAGAAACCATCAATCTATGCAACTAACCATCACCTCTTGAAGAAAACTGTACAGGTTCACCGTTCAATGGAGCTAATGATCTTCTGAAATACAACTTCTTACAACCAGGCCACTGACTTCTCCTTTGCTGACAAAAAAGAAGCCAGGAGGGAGACAGGGGTAGAAAAAAAGACAGGTGCATTGTAATCATCTGAAATGCATTGTCTGAAAGGGCAGTGGAATCAAATTCAACAGCAACTTTAAGAAGACAGCTGTATGGATAAATTATTTTTAAAAATGGACTACAGGACGTGCTGGGGAGTGGCACCAAAAGGTGCTTCTTTTAAACAGCTGGCATAGCCAAGATAGCCCAAACAGTCTCTGCTCATGCAGGCTCATTCTCTATGATTCTATAACTGCTACCAAAGTCACAGATGGAGAGAGAAAACAGATGAGTGCAGCAATGTGATAAAAGATAGAATCACTTGCTACAACCAGCATTTATTTCTTATTTGTTTTTCATAGTTAAGCATATTGTCTGTTCAGTTTAGAAGTCCAAAAGGGGAATAAATAGGTGCAGACAAGATTTGTAATTACAATATAAAAATGTATGGACCTACATATCAGGAAAGGATGAACAGATTGGCTCAGTATTCTCTTTGTGCTGGAAGAGTGCATGCAAGTGGAAGAATGACTTGTCATGAGTTATTTACAATTATGAATGTTTTTGATTGAATGGACACACAGATAACATGTCTATCTTGAGGGGAAGAGCAGGACTAGAGGCCACCTGTTGAGACACAGTCACCCAGCAACCCAAAAAGGAACTCAGAAAATGTAATGTATTCCCCTAAGAGTGGTGAGAAATGGAACTCACTACCAAAGGAAGTGGCCGAGTTGACGAATCTAAAAGCATTTAAGAGAAAGCTACACCATCATTTGAAGGAAATGGAAATAGAGGGGATACAAGGATAGATTCAAATGAAGAAAGATCGAAGGAGGCTCAAATGGAGCATGAGCATTGACAATGGTCTGATTGGGTCAACTGGTCTGTTTCTGCACCAGGTATCCTCTACCAATAAAAGCATACCTTTAATATTGCAATTATCATGATACACCCACCTCAGCCATCTGAGTGGCCGTGTTTCCTTTAGCACCAAGATACACCATGGCCAGTGCAGCTGATATACTCAATGGAGATACAAAGATATTGCCATCTTTGTTAATTTTATCCAACTGTTTGAAGAGATCAAGAGCAAACTTGGCATTTGAAGCACTCAGAAGATCCATTCCTGATGTATCTAGAGGAGGAGAAAAGAAAAACATTGAATTGCAGTTTGTTCTGCTTCACCTTCCAGGCAGCATCAGAAAAGACACTTTGTCAAAATGTCAGTCATTTGGGATTTGCTCGAGTTCCAAGGGGTAGGGAAAGCTTTAATTTTTTAAATTGCAAAAATATGCTTTATTCATTAAAAAAGTCATTGTTAAAGTACATATAAACGTTCTAAATCATATCTGTACAATCTTTGCAGAAGAAAAAAACTGCATTGGAATTTTGACACTTCTCAGAGCTTCTCTACAATTGCAAAATACAAAGGCATTTCCTACTTAAAGCAACTAATTATCTATGTCCACCAAGAGGGCCTGACAACTGAACAGACCTCGGTTGTGGTTTGGCAGAAAGACCTTAGACCGTGGTCTTTCTCCACTGTGCCCTGGCAGCAGTTGCCCCAAGCTTTAGTGAGTCCCTCGGCACATAGTCCTGGGCCTTGGAACGTGCCAGCCTGCAACACTCAGTTGAGGTCAATGTGTCATACTGGAAGACCAATGGGTTTGGGCAAACAAAAGAGTGTCTTTCACTGAATTGATGGTCTTCCAGGCACTTTCGACATTTGCCTTGGTGTGTGTCCTGGGAAACAGCAAAGTCCTCTGTCATGGAGCTGCTCGGGTCGAACCTTGACAAAAACTGATGCATCTCTCTTTAGATCATCTTTGCAAAGGCACATTCCAGAAGGAGATATGTGACAGTCTTGTCTACAGCTCAGCTACTTCAAGGGCAGTGTGCTGTGGCGCACACAGAGACTGGGCATGCATGACGGACCTAACGGTTAGTTGGTGCTTGTTAGAATGTTCTGGTGATGAGGCATTCTGCCAAATGACTGACAGTCTGCTCAGGGAATCAGGGATCCACCCTCTCCTTTTCTCACAGGGCTTTAAGGACATTATGTGCTAACCACTTCCTGAAGGACTGACGGTCAAAGATGCTTCTCTTTGCAAATTTTTCCACGAGGGACAAGTGACATGGAACAGTCCAAATACTTAGGAGCATTCTGCGTAAACGAGGCTCAACCCATCCTTTGCAATATCACGGACAGGTAGAACCTCAGTACACAGTGACACTTGGTATTTGTGCTCAGTGCTTGCTGAGTAGATAGGTTGATTAAATTCTGAGCTAACAGTCTATTTTTTGCAGGGGAGGGGGGGCAGGTGGAAGCGACTGTGGGAAGCATCGTAATGTTTCAGGAGCAGTGTTCCAGTTTTGCATTATAATGGAGTGACAACAGATTTCAGAAGCAAAGAGAGTGGCCAGAAATTTCACCAAATGTAATACCTTAGTAATCTCAAAATCACGATGTCTGCAATTATTACATTAGCACGTACATTAACACGTTCTTGAAACACAATTTCCTTGAAAGTGTGTATTGCTTCATGCAGAACGAAAAAAAAAAATCACTAAAACCTGAAAGAGTTGGTTGTACATGCACCAGCCCTTCAATTAAAATGGCAGTCATTGCAAATTTCCTGGACTTGAGATAACTTTCTCACTTTTTGCAGGAATACTGTCAAAATTCCAGTTGGCTCAGGCTCTAGTTTCCATTGTTTTCCTGGCCAACCTCCGACACTGAACCCTAGGCAAATTTGAACTAACTCACAACTCTGCTGTCCAAATCCTCACTCACACAGAGTCCCCCATCATCCCAGATCTCACTGGCTTATAATGATCGGAAAGGGCTGACCACCAGTCTCCACTACAAATCAACCGACTTCCACAGTTACCCTAAATACATTCGAGGGTGAGTTAGACCTATTTTTGATCGATGAGGGAATCAAGAATTATGCGGCAAGTAGCAAAATGGAGTGGAGGCCACAAGTAGATCAACTTCAATCTGAGTGAACGATGGACTTGAGGGGCCAAGTGGCCTACTTCAAATCCAATTTACATCATGTTCCAATAGCACCTCCATGTTAAAATTCTCCTCTTTGTCTTCTAACCATTACTTTCTCAAGTGTAATTAGGGATGGGCAATAAATACTGGCCAAGCCAGTGACACCCACATCCTGCAAAAGAATCCTTCCATAAATTCCTTCCATGACCTCACCCCTCCTTATTTAAATTCATTCTTCCCACAGTTCTGCAACCTTCAGATTTCTGCACTCCTCCAATTTTAATTGTCTTATCTCTGATGGTTCTCAACACCACCTCCTTAAAATCCTACTTCTGACTGCCTGTTTTAATACTGTGTGTGATTGGTGCCAAAATTTCTTTGAGTACGCTTTGCAAAGATGCATGGGACTGAAAGATAAATACAAAATTATTATCCCACTGCACACAACATTATGGTGACCATACCAAATGATCAGCAAGGATAAAGGATTAATGCATTTACCTGTGACTAAGTAACATTAATCAGTAAAATCATTTAATTGCACTTGCAGGCTAAGAATGCACGACACACTTATTTTCAATACTGACAACACATACTTTTGAAGGTATAAACTGAAGACCGGATTTATAGGACGATCACAGAACTTGGATGTCAAAATGCCACTGCAGCTGCAGAATTAGCACAGGGTTGAAAGAAATCCTTCTGAACGTTCTGTTTTTCTCCTGTCCTCACTGCAGCACATTCAAATCAGCTTTCCAGTGAAACTTAACTTACGATAAAGGTCACTATTACAGCAATATACTATATTGTTACAGAAAAAAAAAAATCAACAAGGGCATTCCAAACTCAACAACTGCAATGAAATTAATACTGTATGACTATTGTTCATACAATGCCTGATTCACAACCATTGAAGTTCAACCATTCTGATGACACTATATTCCCCCATTCCTCAAACTGTTTTCAAAGGTTAGTTGAGCCTTGACCTTAGTGTCAAATAACAGAAACAGACCCTTTCGCCAACTCGTATGCGCCGACCAGACATCCCAATCTCACCTAGTCCCATTTACTGGCATTTGGCCCATATCCCTCTAAACCCTTCCTATTCATATACCCATCCAAATGCCTTTTAAATGTTATAATTGTACCAGCCTCCACCACTTCGTCTGGCAGCTCATTTCTCACACCCACCACCCTCTGCTTTAATTAGTGTTTTATGACTATGGTGCAAATGAAAGCTTAATCAGCATCGTTTTGGAGAAAGATTTCAGGAATTTTACATTCCAACGTATCACACAAGCACACACAAAGTGATTTTGTGAACAATTAAGAGCACAAGCCGATTTCTCCTCATGTAACAGATTACTGCAAATAAAACAACTTTACTTATACTATGCATAATTATGGTAGAGAAGGTTATTCTGGGCTTGTATAATAATAAATGTAAGAATTCTCAATTAAAACTGGACCCAACTGGAAATAAACAGTGGTTAGTATCCCAGCGCAAGGCAGGTTGACTGATTAAGCTTGAGGGATGCTAAAGGTTTCAATGTAAAGTGTTCAGAAATGGCTTTTCAGCTCGAATCAACAGGTGGTATAGGCGTTAGATCATTCCAGAGAATTAATAAAGAACACTACAGCCAAACCCAGCCACGGTTCCCTTTCACTCAATGAGTCGGCATTGAAGCATTCAAAAAGCTAGGAAAATGAATCACAGTCGCGGGTGTGGTTATGTTGTTTTAAGATTACAGGAGGCGGAGCAGTTATGGGTCAGATGACTGAACCATTCATTGTCGAGGCCTGGCCTAACAAGCTAGAGAAACCCCAGCGCACCTAACATTTTTAACTCCCTGAATTCGATCGAGCTGTAAGAACCAGGTTAACAAATATCATAGAATAACTTAAACTATCACAGACTACATCCAATTATGGCAGCAACAGCCAAACCAAAAAGAGGGAGAGAAATGTTCAGGAAACAGCTTTTAGCTTGTTTCTGCCTTCTCAATGCACATAACGCCAGCTGAAGATCGGCTTTGGCGATGGTTGAACGCTATCCCCTCCCGCTCGGTCTGTCGAACAGCAGAAGTTCCTCTTTGCTGAAGCGCAGCAGCGGACAGACCCACCCGAGTAGCGACTGAGCCAGTGAGAGCCGCAGTGCTCGGGTTCACTGAGTGCTGTTGCTGAGTTGTGACAGAGGACAGCGCTAGCGAAACAGCAACAGTATAAATACCAGCTGATGGTAAGCATACTCACTACGGCGTGACTGGCAGCACAACGAACACTCGAGCATAACATCAGCCCGGCCACGGTCCCTCCTATTTTATTAAGTCCAGTTAGCTGACGAGGCGGGTCCTGACAGCCTTGGCACATGACGGTGTGGATGGGAGGGGTGAAGTTCAAACCTTTACGCTCCTTCCTTTTCAACACTGTTCCACCTCAATGCTCCATTGGAATCGCTTTCCAGAAACACAAATCGCTGGCGAAGTTCAGCAAGGTCTGGCTGGGTCAGTAGGGAGAAAGCGGAGTTAACATTTCGAGTCCGGTGCCTCCTGTTCTTACTCGGAAGCAAAATCGGAAATGTCGAGTTTTCGCAGCAATAACTGGTTTTTGTTTCTGATTTCCAGCATCTTGCGGTTCTTTGTTCTATTCTTATTCTCTACCTTAACAAGAGCCCATTGAGATCCCAGCTGTCAACTTTTAAAAAAAAACCGAAAAGAAAACTGCGGTAGCTGTTAAATCAGAAACAAAAAGAGAAATTGCTGGAAAAGCTGAGCAGGTCTGGCAGCATCTGTGGAGACTAAACAGAGTTAACGTTTCAGTTCTAGTGACCCTTCCACAGAACTGCATTTTAATATTGTTTTTAATCAACCTCTTCAGTTTCCTGATGGTGGTTAATAGATGAACAAAATATCACAGGTGATTTTGGTGACTGGAAGAAAAAAACTGTTTAGTTGTGTTTAAGAATGCTTTTGGATACAGAGGGAAAAAATAACCTCTTCAGTCCCAGGAGGCTTGGGTTCAAGCCCCACTTTCTCCAGAGGTGCATCATAATATCTCTGAACAGGCTGATTAGGAAGAAAAATCTACAAGATTCTCGGGGGAAACAAACACAAGAAACTGTGGATGCTGCAAATCTGAAACAGAAATTTCAGGGGGAAATTCAGCAGGTCTCGCACAATCTGTTGAGAGAAAACAGTCCAGTGATCTTTCTTCAGAACCGAACCTGCTAAGACTCTTAGGGAAATTGACAGGGTAGGTGTGAATAAGGTTGTTTCCGCTTGTGGAACTGTCTAGGACCAAAGGGTATGAGGTCAAGATTAAAGGGTCGCACATTTTAAAAATAACTCAACCTCTTCAAACAGATTAAGAATGCTACATTCCCCCATGGAGTGTGGGTTTGGAACCCTGACCTTCCGGCCCAGTGGTAGGGATGCTACCATTCCATTAAAGACCCCATTTATGAATCGTGTATTTTTATAATCACCCTGTTCAACTACAGAGAATGCTGTGTCATCACAGTCAGAGACTATTACTCGTGGCTTTGTTTACATCCATTAGACAGGGAACTGGGGGAGAGCTGAGCAGGAATATGCAAGCCAACAACATGTTCATAGACATTAGAGTAGATAGAGTCAGTGATAATTATTCATTTGTTGTCACGTGTATCTTGTTACAAAATAGTGAAAAAGTGTTGTATGGTGTCACCACTCTCTGGCGCCATCTTAACGCATAGAAAAATGAACCAAAACACAGATTATAAAAGGCAGACAAATGAAAAAATAAAGAGTGTCCAACTTTACAGTCCTTCTTGTTAAGTATTTGGTCATGGGCCGAGTGGCCAGGCACGAGTCACCTATGCTGCACCGTTACTGAAACAAAAGTTACCACCATTCAGCACCATCTTGCCTCCAGCAATACCCTCGCTACTGCGAGTCCTCTCTGAACCTCACCAATGCAGACACCACTGATGCTGATGAGTACTGAAACAGCTGAAACACAACTCTGCCACTGCCATGAGTCCATTTCAGGCCCAGCCACAGGAAGGCTGGAGGAGTTGATGATGATTTTACTGAGGAAACTGACAATTACATAAGCTTCGCAAAAGAAGGCACTGTCTGAGAAGAGGGAACCATTTGAAATCTCAGTGTGCAAGGAGTCAGGAAGGGAAACAGGTCACTCAGAATCTTTATGAGAAAGAGGCAAAGAAGCAGGAGGCAGGTATTGTTGATGACATGAGTTTGGAGAGGGTTGGGGTGGGGCAGGAAGGGGTTGGTTGAGGGGTCAGTAACGAGAGTGACAGGATCCAAAAGCCGGCTTGCTATGGCTTGACTTGGAAATGAAGAAAGTTTTGACAATATGAATTGTGAGGGATTTTACAAACTATTTTGAGAAAGAACTGTCACTAATCAATTCAACAGCGACAGAAAAGGCATGAGAGATGACAGGTTCTGAGGGAATGGCCAGGCAACAGAGGTTGGACCATTTACTCAAGGGTAAAGTTTCCAGAGGATGGTGCATTTGAAGAAACAAGGTGAGCAGGAAAGAATTTAGAAATTGTTGAGGATGAGAAGTCATTCTGTCCACTCTGGGGGCCACTGAAGTGATTGGAATCAGGTCAGCCATGTGGACCTCATAGAATATGAGTTCCCTGATTGGGGCTGTTAATCTGGTCCAATCAGGGAGCCCTGGCTGATAGATATAAACAGGAGTGTCAAAGGTACTGTTCACTCTGAGAGCTGGCTTTGAGGAAGCTGGATCAGTGGCAAGTACCATGCACAAGTAAATAAAGGGTGACTTGGTGATGGAATACTGGCTTCTGTGGAGTTACTTCAGTGGTGACAAGAGAAAAGCGTTCTCCTGAAGAAATTCACTCGCAATAGTCGTCTTTGAAATGGGGTAAGCATTTTAGGCATCATGCCATTATTTTGGAAGCTTGACTTGTTCGATCCAGCCGTCGAAGACTGGATCCAGTATGTGGAAAGAATGTGTTATTTTTTCCAGGCAGCTGAAACACAATGAATAATTCTCTTGGTAATTAGGAGCCTAACTTTCCCTGATGCAACAGGTACTAAGATCTTTTTCAAGAGTTGGCAGGTTTAGTTAAGGAATATTATGACCCCAAGCTTCATTTAATTCTGAGATGGTACTGTTTTTGCCCAGGAATGCGAGAACCAGGGGAACCCATATCGCGATTTTTGACAAGATTAAGATGGCTGGCAGAGAACATGTGATTTTGGTTTAATTCTTAATGACATGCTGAGAAACCATTTGATATGTGGGATTAATGATGTAACCATGCAAAAGCGCCTAATAGCTGAAGCCTACCTGGACTTCAAACAGGCACTACAACTGGTTTTATCATTGGAAAATGCGGCAAGTGGAACATATGAGTTGCAGGGTATTCCGATGGAAGTGGACACCCTCGGCAGTCTGAGTGAGCTTGGGGAACACTGCCTGAGTGAAGGCAATTGCATAGCCTCACTCAGGACATTTCCTGAACAGAGGGACTCTAGGTCATCCCACAGCAAAACCCTAAAACAATGCCAAGCCTTGGCCAAACAGTTAAAATTTTCTTCAGGATCTGGGTCGGCAAGTCATTGTAGTTGCTGCAGGTATGCGGGCTCGAGACAGCAAGAAAGTCCTGTTAGACCTAAATTGAGTAAGAGAAGCAATAGGCCAGTATCCAGGAGAGTGCAGACACTGGAAAGTCCACCTACATCTGGTTGGAACAGTTACATTGCTTAACAACATCCAAATCAGAACCAATCAAAATAAACGTCTGGTTAAATGGTCACTCAGTTCAAATGGAGATCAATATCTGTGCGGCTGTATCAGTGATTTGTGGAGCCAGCCTTTTACAAAATTTGCTCTGGACTCCAACCCTTGAGTTTGCCTAAGACCTTGGCTAGACTGAGCACCTATACCGGGAAACCCTTACAGATTAAGGTGCAACGTTGGTTCCAGTCTCTTATGAGAAGCAGCTGGTTCGGTTGCCACTGATTGTAGTAAAGGCTTGGGGCCCAAGCTTGATGGGGGCGAAATTGATTGAGAAAGATTCACCTTGATTGGCTCAGCATTTTTCAATTAGAAAATGGCTGCCTGAGCGAAGTCCTAATTAAATAGCTGGACGTTTTTCCAGAAGGTCTAGGGACAATCAAAGGAGCCAACGCCACCTTCATGTTGCCCAGGAAGTAATTCTGTGATTCTGCAAAGCCCACCCAGTGCCATTTGCCTTGTGGGCAAAAGTAGTGTCAGAAATCAGGAGGTTGGAAAGTGAAAGAATCATCAAATCAGTGCAGTTTGCAGAACTGGCAGCATCGGTCATACTGATTGTGAAGCCCAATGGGTCAGTTCGCCTTTGTGGGTGCTTTAAACAAACAGTCAACCACTTTTCGCAGCTGGGTTAATACCCAATCCCTTGTGTAGAGGATTTACACACAAAGCTGGCAAAGGGACTGTCCTTCACGAAGCTGGACATGCATCATGCGTATTTGCAATTGCAGTTAGATGAGGATCCCCAGAGGTATGCTACAAATCTGTGGAATTCCCTGCTCAGCGAAGCAGTTGAGGCTACCCTGTTGAATGTTTTAAGGCAAAGACAGATTTTGAACAGTTAAAGTAGTTAAGGGTTATGGTGACTGGGTGGGTAAGAGGAGTTGAATCCACAAAAAGATCAGCCATGATCTTATTGAATGGTGGAGCAAGCTCGAAGGGAGAGATGGCCGACTCCTGCTCCTATTTCTTATCTTCTTCTGTTAATACCCATAAGGGTTTGTCCCAATATATGAGACTGCCATTTGGGGTATCATCAGCATATGCAATTTTTCAACAGATGATGGAGAACATTTTACAAGGCCTATCCCGAGTTGCCATTTATTTAGATGATGTACCAATAACAGGGAAGATCAATAAAGAGCACTTGGACATAATCCTTAGACATTTCTCCCAGGTGAGCATATGCCTTAGAAGGGAAAAATGCGTGTTCCAGGCACCTGAAATGATCTATTTGGCTGCAGAGTCAACAAGACTTGGTTACACCTATTGGAAGGTAAAGTGAGGGCAATCAAAGGTGCCCCAGCTCCCACATCCGTACCAGAGCTTAGGTTTTTCCTTGGGCTAGTGAATTATTATGGAAAGTTCATACATAATCTGGCCTCCACCCTGGCTCCTGGCACCTTTGCACCAACTCTTAAAAAAGGGTCAACCTTGGAAATGGTCACATAGCCAAGCCATAGCTTTCAGGGAAGTGGAGAAACAGCTATCATCCTCTAAGGTGTTGGCAAACGATGGTCCCAAGCAAGATCTCGTATTGACATATGATGCCTCCCTGTATGGCATGGGGGTAGTATTAGCTCATAGGTGGCCCAATGGAGAAGAAAGCCCAATACTGTATGCAGAGTATGGCTAATACACCCAGATAAAGAAGGAAGGTTTGGCTGTTATTTTTAGTCAGGAAGTTTCATCAATATGTTAATGGAAGTAAATTTGTGATAATAACATACCACAAACCCCTGCTATGTCTACTTAAAGAAGACAAGGCAGTGCCGCCCATAGCTTCAGGCCAAATTCAGCGGTGTACTCTAATACTAGACCATCATCATGCTGGTACCAAAGAAAACTCATGTAGCGTGCCTCAATGACTACTACCCAGTGCCTCCGACCTCCATTATTATGAAGGGCTTTGAAGGTTACGCATGGCTCATATCAACTCTAGTCTCCCAGCCTGCCTTGATTCTTTGCAATTCGCCTACCGTCACAACAGGTCCACGGCAGACACCATCTCCCTGGCCCTACACTCGTCCCTGGAATATCTGGATCACAAGGATACCTATGTCCGGCTCCTACTCATTGATTACAGCTCCACCTTCAACACCATAATTCCAACCAAACTCCGGACCTAGGTCTCCGCTCTGCTCTCTGCAACTGGATCCTTGGCTTCCTGACCCACAGAGCACAATCAGTAAGGAAAGGCAACAGCACCTCCTCCACATCAGCAATCCTCAACACCAGCACCCTGCAACGCTGTGTACTCAGCCCCTTATTATACTCCCTGTGCACTCATGACTGTGTGGCCAAATTTCGTCCTAACTCCATCTACAAGTTCGCCGACAACACCACCTTTGTCTGATATCCGGCCTGCAAAGATGAGGCAGAACACAGGAAAGAGAGTGCTTGGTGATGTGGTGTAAAAATAACAACTTCTCCCTTAATGTCAGCAAAACAAAAGATCTGGTCACTGATTTAAGGAAGCAAGGTAGAGGGCACACACCTGTCTACATCAACAGAGCTTATGTGGAGATGGTCGACAGCATCAAGTTGCTAGGAGTAACGACCACCAATAATCTGTCCTGGTCCACTCACATTGACATGATGGTCAAGAAGGCAGAACACTGCCTATACTTCCTTAGGAGACTAAGGAAATTCGGCATATCGGTAAAGACTCTCACCAATTTTAACAATGCACAACAGAAAGCATTTTATCTGGATGCATCACAGCTTGGTACGACAACTGCTCTGCCCAGGACTGTAAGAAACTACAGAAAGTTGTGAACACGGTCCAGTCCATCACGTAAGCCAACATTCCATCCACTGACTCCCCATCTATACTTCTCACTGCCTCGGAAGAGCAGCTAACATAATCAAAGACCTCTCCCATCCCGGTTATAATCCCGTCAAACCTCTTTTGTCAGGCAGAAAATACAAAAGCTTAAACACACGTACCAATAGATTCAAGAATAGCTTCTTCCCCCCGTGTTATTAGACTTCTGAATGGACCTCTCAAATTTGAAATTTTTGTGCTCCTTCTCTGCAGCCATAACATTGTACTCCTTTCTCTGCAACCATAATATTGTATCCCATGCTCTGTTCTATTACCCTGATGCACATTTTTGGCTGACTACCTGGCCCTCTTTCACAGCTATGTGTTTCATCAACAAGATACATTGCAGCAATTCACTATGGCCCTTTCAACACTACCCTCCAAAACCCACAACCTCTACCACCCAGAAGAACAAGGACAGCAGATACATAGGAATGCCACCACCTGCTAGTCATACATCATCCCGATTAGGAATCGTTCTAATGGTCCTATACGATCAGCACATTCGCTGTTCCTACATCAAATGGATTGCAGCCATTCAAGAAGGCAGCTCACCAACGCCTTCTCCAGGACAACTGAGGATGGAGAATAAACAACTGACCAAGCTAGTGACACATGAATAAATAACAGCAAAGGAAGAACGATCCTAGGATGAATTGTGAAGGTGGGTTTGGGCTGTACATATGGTTGGATACCAAAGTGGACACAAAGTCTAAGAGGATGAGTTTATTGTTCAAAATGTTTCCCCAATTTCTCCTAATATTGATTTGAAAAGATTAATTATTTCAAAAGTCTTCTTGTACCAACTGACAGGATGGTTTGTGACAAATCTATATTTCTTCCAGTATCTTGCCACATAAGATCAAGAACATGGGCCTGTTTCAGTGGAAATGCGGACCTATTTAGAATGTTAGATAGAGATGATGGCACTGACTTTAGGTAGACTAAATGCAACAATGCCCTCTGGTGGAGTGCAATTGATTCAAGCCTCCGTTAAACATCAATACACAAATATACATAAATGGAGAGGCACAGCTTAACTAGACTTCAGAAAACAATTTGTTTCTGTCTGTCAACAGGAATGTCCCATATTTTCACACAAAGTTTCAACCTTTGTTGGCTTGATGCATTGCATTGCATGTTTAGCCTCCCTGGGGCTGGAAACAGTGTGGGCTGGTCTGGAATTTTGCACTTTAGTTCCCCAGCTCCAACACACTGTCCATACTTGGGTGGCTGGCTACAAGGACATTACTTTGATTTAAACTGTACTAAGTTGGAGGGAGGGCCTCTCTATTTTGTAATGCACTCTTCCGCAGTTCCGTTCAGTCACACCCAGTCACAGCATCAGAGAAGTCTTATAGTGCAGAAGGAGGCCATCAGGCCATCATATCTGCACCAGCTTTTTAAATGAGCATCATTACCTAGTGTCAATCTCCTGCTTTTCCCCAATACCCTAGCACATTACCTGTATGTAAATAATCATGCATTGCCCTCTTGAATGCCTCAACTGAATGTATCTCCAACACATTTCCAGGCAGTACATTCCATAATCTAACTACTTGCTGAGTGAAAAACAAAATTCCCTCATATTACCCTTGCTTCTTTTGCACATCAACTTAAATTTATACACTCTTGTTCTAGTTCCTTTTAAAAGCAGGAACGGTTTCTCTTTATCTACTCAATCAAGCCAGCTCATGATTTTGAAAACCTCTATCAGCTCTTCTCTGAGCACTCTTCCATCTAATGAGAACAGTCCCAACTTCCTCAATCTATCCTCATAACTGAAGTTTCTCATCCCTGGGACCATTCTAGTAAATCCCATCGGCACTCTCTCCAATGCATTTGCATCATTCCTATAATGTAGCGCCCACAACTGCACACAATACTCCAGCTGAGGTCTAACAAGTGTCTTGTACAAGTTTAACATCACCTCCTTGCTCTTGTACTCTACATTCTGATTTATTAAGCTGACAATACTGTATGCTTTACTACTGTTCTCTCTACTTGGGCCGCCAGCTTCAATGATCTGTACACATATACACCCAGATCCCAGATTCGCTTCAACTGTGATGATTGCATGATTAAATAGCCCTTAAAATTCTCAGTGCGCAGGTTCAAACCTAAGCAATGGACATGCCCATCCCATGAGCTACTGAAAAATATTTGTACCCCAGTGAAGATTGTCTTTAAAAGGAGAGAGAAGAAAATTGTTGAAAAGGGGAACAAGTACAAAGTAAAAAAACAGACAAAAACATGCACGTATAAGCTGTCTTTTGCTAATTAGCAGCTAACGTCAAATGCTGCAGGAGTGGTCAAGCCTTTTTATTTGTGAGGCATATGTACAAGCACTTTAGAGTGTTGGGTGCATCCATAGTGTAAGTTTTAAAATTTAAATCTGTGTTCCCATTCATTTCTGTAAATCTTACTTTTCGCCTACCAACAAATTAGTGTTCTGACTTAGGATTTATCAATCAACACTGTTACTATAGCAAAAGCTCATTCCAAAACATCCCTCTACATTAAATTCAAACAGGATAGATCTAACAAATGCAAAATATAAATGTTTTTAATATTTGAGGTCTGAACTGTCAGCACTCAGGGATTCTATGTGCAATAACAAAGTTTGGAGATAGAAAGTCAAATGCAGAGATAGATCACACATTGTACTTTTTGACTGATCCTCATGGAATTATAGGACAGGAAATTTGGCCCATTGTGTTGGTGCTGGTTCTTTTGAAGAGCCATCCAGTTACCTCAGTCTCCATCTTACCCCATATATCCGCAATTATTTTTTCTTCAATTATTTCTCCACTTTCTTCTTTAGGACTGCTTCTGAATCTATAACCACGCACCCCACCCCCATCCCCGGAATCAGGCAATGCAATCCAAATCCTAAACACGCTTGCGTAAAAATAGTGTGTAGCCTCTGCAGAACTGATGATGCTTTGGCAATGCATGATCTCAGTAGCACCAATCACAATCTTTTGTTGTTGTGATATTGAAGGGAAGAACAAAGGTGTCAGGTAAATTGGACATCTTTCATCAATATTGTGTTTGTAAGATCTTGGGCATCACATGGAGAGAAAGCATTATCAATGAAGAAGTGGCACATACAACTAGTAGAGGTACCAGCATGACATCATGGCAGAGGAAATAAACCCTAAATGGAAGAAGAAGGGTCCAACCAAAGACAGCTGGCAAAGTACATTCAATGAGAACTTTCAATACTGGGACATTACCTAGGTGGAGTGAAAGTGATTGTGATGGAATGGGGGCCAGTAATGAAGTCTTGCTACCCACTGTCCCATATGGGACTTGAGGGAACTCAGTCTAAGGTTAAGTAAATATTGTGGCTATGAGGCAGCAGAACCAACTCTCAACAATTCATGATAAAAACCGAAAGAACTGCGGATCCTGTAAATCAAGAGCAAAAACAAAGTTGCTGGAAAAGCTCAGGAGGTCTGGCAGCATCTGTGAAGGAAAAAACAGTTAACGTTTCGGGTCCAGTGACCCTTCCTCAGAACTGGAAATTCAGACCCGAAACGTTAACTCTGTTTTTTTCCTTCACAGATGCTGCCAGACCTCCTGAGCTTTTCCAGCAACTTCTGTTTTTGCTCTCAACAATTCATCGTGTTTTGCACTAAAACGGATATCACGCTGTGGCATCCACAAAATAAAGTGAAATTGCCTGCTCAACAATAAACAAATGGTTGGAGTCCAAAATATGCTCCACTCCATCTCCCTCACCCCCTCTACCTTCCAATTCGCTTGCTCTCTTCGTCCTCCTGACCCTGCCTTCCTCTCTCCTGTTGCTTTCCCCAATGCTCGCTCTTTGTCCTCCGTGTACTGTAATAAGAATTACTGTTAACTATGAGTGAGTAGCTGTTTTTGAAACTATTATTAAAGACAGTTTACATGCAGCACGATGAATATTGTAAATATAGATGGAGGCTTGTGATTACTTACAGATTTGAAAGCAGGGTAGTTCGACTTAAACAAAAAAACGTTTTTAGAACCCTTGCCCTGAAATATTTGACCAAATTGATCGGTATTGCACAGTACGCACTACCATATATAAAGTGCTAAGTAATCCCACCTCTACAAACCTTACCTGGGCCACACAAAGCAGCTTTAAATTGTAATATCAGATAGTGTAGAGCTGGATGAACACAGCAGGC
>NC_063333.1:136902189-136938798 GCF_021869965.1 Rhincodon typus
GGGTCTAGGCCCGAAACGTCAGCCTTCCTGCTCCTACGATGCTGCTTGGCCTGCTGTGTTCATCCAGCTCTGCACCTTGTTGTCTCAGATTCTCCAGCATCTGCAGTTCCTACTATCTCTGATACAGGAAGAAAATATACTTCTGTTTTGTTGCTTAGCACTGTGGAGTTTCTGTTGGAATGTTTCCATATTTGTCCCTACGAAACTACAGTAAGCAAACCAGTTTAACCAGCCTAGCTTCAGGGAAGAAACATCAAGCCGCACCCATTCAATCACTTCAATGATGTAGGTGTTGAGTTGTCACTGTATTGAAACCTGTGTTGCATGATGTGACCATTGAACCCCTGGCTATAAAGCAGCTATTGAGTTACAGCATAAGCATGTGATGTTGTGATGTGTTTTTCTGTCCGTGCCCTGTAGCAATAAATAGCAAAGATGTCTTCAGACATGAAGTTGTTTTTGTTCTTCCCAGGCAAAGCAAAATTTATCTAAGCAGGAGGATTTATTTATTTCTAAGCACTTGGCACAAATGGATTTTAAAGAATTCCAATTTTCCATTGAGTGGGGTTTGGTGGATGAGTGTTGTGATTTGGGAGGGGAGTGAGAGGTTCAGTGGGATTATGTGGAGGCTCCTATATCCATCTGATCCCATAGGAATTGTACCAGGTATGCTGCTCTTAGGCCCAGGATTTAGGACAGTTTAATGAATGAACCTATGATGGAAAATCTAAGTTGTCTTAATTCCAACTATCTTAACTTTCCAAACTGAATTGAGGTCTAACTTTCTAGAGTTTGTGGATTTCTGTTAAATGGTCTGTGTTTATTATGTAGCTAGGTGCTCTTCAACACCACAAGTTACACCAGATACTTATTCCAGCTTTCCTAGTGCAAGTCTAATTGCATTCCAGACTGCTTGGGAAACATGCTTTCATTGCTCATCACTGTGTAGGCAGCCTGCATTGTAGCTGTGAAAACTCAAAGGTTCTGTTTCACATGGTATCTGGTGTACTTGCATAGAACTGGAGAGCAATAACATTTAAGTAATTTGAAAGTAAAGGAACAGATTACTCACTAACATTTAACGAGTAACTGTCTGGTAATCAAGCATTAGTAAATCCTTGGTATCCACAACATCACGAATTGCAAATTCACCAATCTGTGCCAAAAAATAGGTATCAACAAAAATCAACATCCCAAGCATTTAACCTGCTTTTAATCAATTTTTAAATGAGCTGCGCACTTGCAAAATTGTTCATTCACAGCGGTTCTTGGGAGCAGAACCTTCATGGGTATGGAGGAATGATGATCTCAGTGCATGCAGTCCCATACATAATTTTTTTTTCGATTCATTTATGGGATGTGGGCATCACTGGCTGGCCAGCATTTCTTGCCCAACCCTAGTTGCCTTGGAGAAGGTGGTGGTGAGTTGTCTTCTTGAGCCTCCTGCTGTGGGTTGACCCACAATGCCATTAGGGAAGGAATTCCAGGATTTTGACCCAGTGACAGTGAAGGAACGGCGATATATTTCCAAGTCAGGATGGTGAGTGGCTTGGAGGGGAACTTGGAAGTGGTGTCTGCTGCCCTTGTCCTTCTAGATAGAAGTGGTCGTGGGTTTGGAAGATGTTGTCTGAGGGGCTTTGGTGAATTTCTGCAGTGCATCTTTTAGCTAGAACACACTGCTGCTACTGAGCGTCAGTGGTGGATGGAGTGGATGCTTGTGGATATAGTGCCAATCAAGCAGGCTGCTTTGCCCTGGATGGTGTCAAGTTTCTTGAGTGTTGTTGGGGCTGCACTCATCCAGGCAAGTGAGGAGTATTCCATCACACTCCTGACTTGGGCCTTGTAGATGGTGGACAGTCTTTGTGGAGTCAGGAGGTGAGTTACTGGCTGCAGTATTCCAAGCTTCTGGCCTGCTCTTGTAGCCATTGTTCATGTGGTGAGCCCAGTTGAGTTTCTGGTCAATGATAACCCCCAGGATGTTGATAGTGGAGGATTCAGTGATGGTAACACCATTGGATGTCAAGGGGTGGTGGTTAGATTGACGCTTATTGGTGATGGTCATAGCCTGATTGTCAGCCCAAGCCTGGATATTGTCCAGATCTTGTTGCAGTTGAACATGGACTGCTTCAGTATCTGAGGAGTCACAAATGGTGCTGAACATTGTGCAATCATCAGCGAACATCCCCACTTTTGACCTTATGATAGACGGAGGGTCATTGATGAAGCAGCTGAAGATAGTTGGGCCTAGGACACTACCTTGAGGAATTCCTGCAGAGATGCCCTGGAGCTGAGATAATTGACCTCCAACAACTACAACCATCTTCCTATGTGTCAGGTCTGACTCCAACCACCGGAGAGTTTGCCACCTGTTACCCCCCATTGATTCCAGTTTTACTAGGGCTCCTTGATGCCACACTCAGTCAAATGAAACCTTGATATCAAGGGCTGTCACTCTTGCCTCACTTCTGGAATTCAGCTCTTTTGTCCATGTTTGAACCAAGGCTGTAATGAGGTCAGGAGCTGAACATTGCTAGGTCGATACCAGTTTTATAACTGTACTAGAACAGCTTGTCTAGGGGAGCGGCACGTTCTGGAGCACAAGTCTTCAGTACTATTGCCAGAATGTTGTGAGGGCCCGTAGCCTTTGCAGAATCCTGTCTCCAACAGTTTCTTGATATCATGTGCAGTGAATTGAATTGGCTGAAGACTGGTATCTGTAATGCTGGGGATCACTGGAGGAGGCCGAGATGGATCATCCACTCGGCGCTTCTGGCTGAAAAGGCTGAAGCATTCACAGCAATCATCTTTTGCACTGATGTGCTGGGCTCTTCCATCATTGAGGAGGGGGATATTTGTGGAGCCACCTCCTCCAGTGAGTTGTTTAATTGTCCACCACCATTCACGACTGGATGTTGCAAGTCTGCAGAGCTTAGATCTGATCTGTTGGTTGTGAGATCACTTAGCTTTGCCTATCACTTGCTGCTTTTGCTGTTTGGCGTGCAAGTAGTCTTGTTTGGTGGCTTCACCAAGTTGATACCTCATCTTCAGGTACGTCCGGTGCTGCTCCTGGCATGCCCTCCTGCACTCTCAATTGAAACAGGATTGATCCCCTGGCTTGAGGGTAATGGTTGAGCGGGGGATATGCCGGGCCATGAGTTTACAGATTGTGCTGGAGTACAATTCTGCTGCTCTTGATGGCCCACAGCGCCTCCTGGATGCCCAGTCTTGAGCTGCTAGATCTGTGTGAAGTCCGTCCCATTTAGCACAGTGATAGTGCCACACAACATGATGGAGGTTGTTCTCAATGTGAAGGTGGGACTTGGTCTCCACAAGGACTGTGCATTGGTCACTCTTACCGATAATGTCATAGACAGATGCAACTGCAGCTGTCAGATTGGTAAGAATGGGGTCAAGTATGTTTTTCCCTCTTGTTAGTTCCCTCACCACCTGCCACAGACCCAGTCTAGCAGCAATGTTCTTTAAGAGCTGACCAGCTCAATCAGTAGTACTGCTGCTGAGCCACTCTTGGTGGACATTGAAATCTCCCACCCAGAGTACATTTTGTGCCCTTGCCATCCACAGTGCTTTAAGTGTTGTTCAGCATGGAGGAATACCGACACATCAGCTGAGGGAGGACAGTATATGGTAATCAGTAGGAGGCTTCCTTGCCCATGTTTAACCCGAAGCGATGAGACTTCATGGGGTCTGGTGTCAATGTTGAGGACTCCTAGATCAACACCCTCCCAACTGTAGACCACTGTGCCACCACCTCTGCTGGGTCTGTCCTGCTGATGGGACAGGACATAGCCGGGGTGATGATGGTGGTGTCTGGGACATTGTCTGTAAGGTATGATTCTGTGAGTATGACTATGTCAGGCTGTTGCTTAACTAGTCTGTGAGACAGCTCTCCCAATTTTGGCACCAGCCCCCAGATGTTAGTGAGGAGGACTTTGCAGGATCGACAGGGCTGTTTCTGCCGTTGTCTTTTCAGATGCCTAGGTCGACGCCAGGTGATCCATCCGGTTTCATTTCTTTGAGACTTTGTAGCATTTGGTACAACTGAGTGGCTTGCTAAGGCATTTCAGAGGGCAATTGAGAGTCAACCACATGGCTGTTGGTCTGGAGCCACATGCAGGCCAGACCAGGTGAGGGAGGCAGATTTCCTCCCCTGAAGGGCATTAGTGAACCTGATGGATTTTTCCGTCAATCGACAATGATTTCATGGTGATCAGTAGATTCTTAATTCCAGATTCGAACCCGAATCCCCAGAACACTAGCTGGCTTTCTGGATGCATAGTCTAGTGATAATGCAACTAGGCCATCGCATACCCTTAAATTAATTCCCCACCATTTGAGATTATCTGCAAGTGAGCATGAGTTTATTAAGATTTCCTGTATTTTGCCTCTTGCTGGAGTTCTTCAGCTTGTAGGTCCATCTTCTTCATATTTAAGTGTGTTTGTTTTCTCTTTTGGAATGAAGGATTTTAGTGCCATTTAGATAAAGTTTATTGTATTTCTACATATCGCAACTATGTCCAACTCTCTTGGTAGTGTAAGGGGGTTAACTGTGTGATGCTGGAAGAGCTGTTTTTGCAACTTTGAATTACATTTTCATACAAGGTAGAACAGTGGATGTGGTATATATGGATTTTAGCAAGGCGTTCGTTAAGGTTCCATATGGTAGGCTCATTCAGAAAGTAAGGAGGCATGGGATTCAGGGAAATTTGGCTGTCTGGATACAAAACTGGCTGTCCAATAGAAGACAGAGGGTGGTAGTAGATAGAAAGTATTCAGCCTGGAGCTCGGTGACCAGTGGTGTTCTGCAGGGATCTGTTCTGGGACCTCTGCTGTTTGTGATCTTTTATAAATGACTTGAATGAGGAAGTGGAAGGATGGGTTAGTAAGTTTGCCGATGACATGAAGATTGGTGCAGTTGTGGACAGCGTGGAGGGCTGTTGTAGGTTGCAACGGGACATTGACAGGATGCAGAGCAGGGCAAAGAAGTGGCAGATGGAATTCAACCCAGAAAAGTGTGAAGTGAGTCATTTTGGAAGGTCGAATTTGAATGCAGAATACAGGGTTAATGGCAGGATTCTAGGTAGTATGGAGGAACAGGGGGATCTTGGGGTCCACATCCATAGATTCCCCCAAAGTTGCTACCTGAGTTGATAGAGTTGTAAAGAAGGCATATGGTGTGTTGGCTTTCATTGGCAGGGGAATTTAGTTTAAGAGCCATGAGGTTATGCTGCAGCTCTATAAAACTATGGTTAGACCACACTTGGAATATTGTGTTCAGTTCTGGTCACCTCATTGTAGGAAAGATGTGGAAGCTTTAGAGAGGGTACAGAGGAGATTTACCAGGATGCTGCCTGGACTGGAGGGCAGGGTCTTATGAGGAAAGGTTGAGGGAGCTAGGGCTTTTATCATTGGAGTGAAGAAGAATGAGAGGTGACTTGATAGAGGTGTACAAGATGATGAGAGGCATAGATAGAATGGATGGTCAGAGACTTTTTCCCAGGGCAGAAATGACTGTTATGAGGGGGCATAATTTTAAGGTGACTGGAGGAAGGTATAGGGGAGATGTCAGAGGTAGGTTCTTCACACAGAGAGTGGTGGGCGTGTGGAATGCGATGCCGGCAGTGACAGTAGAGTCAGATACTTTAGAGACTTTTAAGCGACTCTTGGATAGGCACATTGGAGGATAGTAAAATGTAGGGTATGCAGGGTAGATTGATCTTAGTAGGATAATAGGTCGGCACACCATAGTGGGCCGAAGGGCCTGTACTGTGCTGTATGTTCTATGTTCTTGAAGAGGATGTTGGAAATCTGAAATAAAAACAATAAAGTGCTGAAGAAAGTCAGCAGGTCTGGCAGCATCTGTGGAGAGAAAAACAGTTAGCATTTCTAGTTCAGTACGATTTTTGGCAGTTCTGAAGAAGAGTCATACTGAACTCAATATTAACTCCATTTCTCTCTCTACAGATGCCAGACTTGCTGAGTATCTCCAGACTTTGTTTTTATGAACACTTTTGTTCTATTCTCTAAAAGGTGAATGAAAAGTTCTTTTGGTTAATAAGTCATAAGTAATTACTACAAAACAACTGGTTTCGTTTCTCCATAATTTTTAATGGTGTTTTCCAGTTTCATTCAACTAGTTAACCAAAGTACACTAACACACATTATGGCTTGAGTTCAAACATCTAAATATTGGTTAGTAAACTTGCTGATGGTGTATGGCTGAAATAATCTGTGTCGCTGGTATCCTAATTGCTGCAAAAGCTACTGTCTTCAACATACTATTTGAGCACTTTTGTATTTGAGATGCTGGAGATGTTCCCCTTGGGGAAACCAAAGTTGCAAGGCGATTTGACAGAGGGGTGTTGACAGAATAGATGGGGGGAAGAATTTGTGTTGGCGGAAGGTTTGGGAAGCAGATAATATCCATTCAAGGTAATTGGCAAAGAACCACCAGTGCCATAAAGGGGGAAAAAAATGTTTGTATTGCAGCAAGTACTTAGGATCTGGATTGCACTGGACAAGTGCGAAGTGGGCATGTTTAGTTCTGGCCACAAATGAGAATTAGGAAATGACCTGGAAAGGGAAAATTTGCAACGCCACAAGAAAAATGTCTCATTCTTTTGCAATGTATGATTTTTCTGCTGGAACAAGCATGAGCATGACTGACTGACTGAATTTCTCCTTTGCCTTCCATGGCCCTGTGATTAAGTGAAGAAGCAAGTGGTGGAATTAAATTCTAAAACTGGAGGGCATTGTCATACAATTTCCTCCTTTTATGAAAGGTGAATGTGGACTCTGGTGGAGCTAATGACCTGTTTCCATGTTTCAGCGTCAGTGCCATCCCTCACATCCTCTCCGTGGATAGAACAACTTGTTGTGAGTTCTGGAGGTAATATGGGACAGGCATCAATGATCATTGCATCACAGAGTCCTTGAAGACCTGAGCTCATTGCTGCATGCAAGTTAGTATGATCATTAAAAACACCAGCACTTCTTCATTGACCCAGCAGCAGAGGTCCCTCTCAAGGACAAACAGTGGACAGCTTTCAACTGAATCCATAGTGAACCTGCATGGTACAGCCACCTGCACCACATGTAAAAGACAGAGGAATGACCTGAAGTGTGGTTGTGGCCATGAGTCCCATGCCATGGAACACGCCACATTAATGTGTCCAGTAAGACCTGTCACTTGATATATCTCATCCTTCCACTGTGCTTCTTGTGAAGTCTTTGATTGGATAACCAACCAACGCATTGCCTCTAGCAACAGAAGACAGACACCCTAATGAGGAGGAAGATGTGCTGTACTTCATACACCTGCATAAAAGCTTATCAGTCCTGGTAAGAGCACTAAAAGTCAACTAAAGTAGATGCCTATATGCTGAATGAGGTCCTATCAGAGGAAGAGCAGAAACCATAGTAATTGCGCTTAGGCCTTCTTTTTAAGAGTGGGAAGGGTGGCAGTAGCATATTGTTGCAGTGCAATAGGAGTTGAAGGGCCAAGATAGATTCAGAAGCAGGAATGTAGTTTATATAGCAAAATCCTCCCCACTGTCAGGATGCTATATGTTGTGGTCATGTCCACTAGGTCTAGCTGAGATACCTGGGGTAGATTCAATGTCCCCAATCTTTCTTGTTGGTATTAGTCTGTTCCTAATACCAAAGTGGGGAAGAATGTTCTTCTGAAGTTTTGGCAAAAGATAGTCCAATTTTGATATACAGCAAAAGTTTTGTACTTTTAAAAAAAAATGTATATTCTGTCTGAGATGTGCAGTTGTCTCCTGTGAGATATCAGGCTTGATTTAAGAGTAGGTACACATGACTGCATACGGTAACACTGGAATTCACCTGATTAGCTTCTCCCAGGGTTGGTGCTTTTATATCCTGATGGGAGGAGCTTATCCTATGCTTCCAGTTAGAACCTGAAAGGGTTATCTGTCTATTACAATGCAATGGACTTTCATCATGATGGCAAAGCAGACAGGCTGTCTGAATGGAAACTACATTTTTTTGCAGTTCTCTCTGAACAAGGTTCACAAATGAGATTTGACTACAGTAATGTGTGCGGTTTCTTTTTAAAAAGAAACAAAAGTGCTCAGCCGTTCAAGTACATGTGGAGAGAAAAGCAAAGCTGATGTTTTGAAAGCATATAGTTTGAGCCTGTTCTCCTGAAAGGTCCACTTTGAAATGTTAAAGTCATGTGTTCTGTCCATGGATGCTCACTGCCCTGCTCAGCGCTTCCACCACTTTTCAGTTATTGTCTTGAATCTCTATAGCACCTTCATTTTCTTTTTCTTTGCTGTTTTAATATGTCCCAATCCTGAATGAAATTCTTCCACAAAAAATAAATAAATGAACCTATGGGTCATGTAAACTATATCTTGCTGTGTTCCATTGAATTAAAAAGTACCGATTTATAAGGCAAAGGTGATCAAAATATCAGATTCCTTTAGGATCGTGGTAGAATATCAAAAGCACAAAGTATTAAAACATTAATGCCTTAACAAGGTGTAGAGCTGGATGAACACAGCAGGCCAAGCAGGAAGGCTGACATTTCGGGCCTAGATCCTTCTTCAGAAAATCCTTAAATGCCTTAACAATCCTGCTTGAACTATTTATCTATTAAAACCATCTAATTGCCAATCTAAGTTTTTATAGCAATCTCTAGCTACTGGCACTTTACAATTAAAATGTTTGATTATATAGTGCCAGGTGGATTATTGTCTTACGCTCTTCCGCACTCCCTGGTCCTCCATTGTACCCTCTATTGATCTGTTGTGTTGAGGTGTTGGACGGGGTGCGCTCTATTCCTGCACTAACAACTTCCTCAATCTGCTTGTTGCAGGGTTCTTGGAAATGTTTGAAATCATTCTGAACCTGGTGGTGCTGATCTGTGCTGCAGCAACCCAGAGTGCCTCTGCTGGCTTCGATAGCATTGGAGGCTTCGGGAGTACTTACTATTACAACATGGGCTATGCAAACAGCGGATTTCTAAACCATGAAGTGCAGCAGATCGCCGAGCTGGATATACAGTACAACAGGATGAAGTCGGCCACTGTGTACTGTGCAGTGGGGCTAAGTGTCATTCTGTTTGCTTTTGCCATGGCCTTTCTTGTTGCCAGATGCATAATGCAACACAAAAGATCCTCTGTGCAGGACAGCACATTCTCAAACTTCCTGATCATGGAGTGTGTGGTGAAGGCTCTTGCAGCTGTCGTCTACGTTATAGGAGTGGCATTGTACCTTCACTTCATTCATAAAATTAATGCCACTGACACGTGCAAGCAGAGGGAATCACTCTACAATAGACATGGCTACAGCTCGGTGAAATGTGCCATACTGGGCACTGAAGTTGCTGTTTCCATCTTTGCCGTCATGCTGATCATTGTGTACATTGCTGAAGTGGTACTCGGAGTTCTGGCTTACCGAAAGGTGCAAGCAGCACGACCAGAATACACCAAACCTCTGGGCACCTCTATCATGCATCATGCTACATTGCCTGAGGTGACACCAACTGAAGCCCACTTATCGTATATATAAACTTGAGCTTACACACACACAACAATCTGGATGCTGGAAATCTGAAACAAAAACAGTGTGTGCTGGAGACGCTCAGCAGATCTGGTAGCATCTGTTGAAAGAGAGAGAGAGAGAGAGACGCAAGCTGACATATTGAGTCCAATGACCCTTCAAAGTAAGCTAGGGAAGGGTGAATTTAACCTGATGACAGGGTGGGGTTGGGGGAAGAGGTTAAAGGTAAAGTTGCCAGAGAGAGCTGCTCTCTCTCTCTGTCTCTCATTAGAGAGAGCTGACCGGTGGTGGTTTAACCTGAGGGCTAAGAGGAGAGTCCTTTACAGTGACCTGAGTTGATGTGGGAATTGAACCCATGATGGTGGCATGATTTAGCATTACAAACCATTTGTTCCACCAGTTGAGCTAGTGGAATACATAATATACAGAAAGAGAGAAAAGGGATAGGCAAACAAGGAGATTACTGCTAGGCTCCAAGAGAGATAATGGCTAGGTATTAAATCTCTGTTTTTGACAATCCGTTTTTCTCTTACTCTCTCTGGGCACTGTCTTGATGTACTCTATTCCCTGCATCCATCCCATCATCAGCGTAAATTTCAGCCTCCACCCCCCCCCACCAACCAAGCTATCTTTGGTGACTTGACTCAAAACGTTAACTCTGTTTTCTCTTGACAGATACTGCCAGACCTGCTGTGTTTCTCTACCATCTTCTGGTTATGTTATTAACGTTTGGACAGGAGATTCCAGTTATAATAATACCTTTTTAATAATACACACAGCAAGATATATTTACCTGATTTTTTAGGTTTCAGGGTCTACAGTCAGTTTTAGAAGCAAAAGGTACCAATTCTCACCAGTCTTGGGGTTAGAGAATACTGTAATCCATTGATGCAATAATATTTGTGAAATAATTTTTGAGAATGAATAATGAAAGCTTTGTGCATTCAGAAACTGTGGATCTGAATTCCTGTCTTGGACACAACAATTGGGACCTCAGTCTTAAATAATACTTTCATTTCGAGCTTCATCAACAAGTTTAATGTTGACCTTAAAGAACCACTGCTCCTGTGCTGCTGAAGAGTATCAAATAGAAACACAGTAATGTTGTATCTTAGTGTGTACATGGGCAGGAGCAGGCTAGAAGTGTAGCGGGGCGGGGGGTGGAGGGAAGAAAATCTAATGCCTTTGTTTTAGAGAAAAATGTCAGATTACACATTGGGCCCAGTCTAACCTCCTGGCGTTTCTACCATTGGCCACAATTAGCAGAAGTTAGAAATCATTGTGCATTTTCTTGTTTTTTGTTTGGAGAGCACAATGGGTTTTGTGCCTATTCCAGTCTCCAGGCATCCTCTTTTGCCCTCTCTCTTGCCGTCTCTCTCTCTCTCTCTCTCTCTCTCTCTCTCTCTCACTGCTCCCCCTCTCTTTGTCTGCTCCCCTAACCACTTGAATCCCTTCGCTCTGACTCCTAGTTTCTTACCCTTCCTCTGCTCAAGGTCCAAACTGCTGATGGCCATTCCCTGGCCTCCTAGTCTACTCCCCCTCAGACCTTGAGTCTTACACCGAGTTTCTGTCACATTCTTCTACGAGCAACAGTTCAGGCCCCATCATGTCTAGCTGAGTCCTGTTTACGTTGTACATTTCTCTCTCTGTGTTGGAAACAGGACCTGAAGACTTGACCCTTGGAGATTCAACACTACACACTGTGGGCTGCGCTCTTGACACCACAGTTAATGTCTACTGCTAGGGTCATTTTGCCCTTGGGTGCCTTGGAATATTTTATAATTAACACGATGACCTCTTGAGTCAGAAAGGTCGAGTCCACCTCTGGGACCTGAGGACAGAAATCAAGGCTGATGCTTTGCTGCAGTACTGAGAGATTGCTGCACTGTCAGAGGTGCCACCTTTCGCATGAGAAGTTAAAACTGTATGCCTTCTCAGGCAAACTTAAAATATCCTGTAATACTATTTTGAAGAAGGAGGAATGGATTTCTCCAAGGCCCATCCCAAGCGGGTTTACCAATATTTATCCCTCAATCGTCACCATAAAAACTCATTACTGTGATGCTATTTGTGGGAGCTTGCTGTGTACAAATTGGCAGACTGAAAAGTGCTTTGAGAGGCACAGCATGATTTAAATAGAACTCCAATGCCAACATAATGTAGCATTCACATTCAGACATTCTGTATTTAAAAGTTGAGGTGGTTAAGCTAGTGCAGGAATACACAAATCTAATGACACTATTTAAATACTCTCCCCATCTGTGTAGAATTTCCAACCTCTTTATGGACAGATTCTTCACAATGCTAAAATGGATAAAATAATACAATTATCAGATGACAGTAGGGAAAATAGCCAATTTGACTTGATCACTGTACTTTATTGATTCCACACAGTTCGTCTACACTTAATGTTAGACTTAATGTTGTGAAATGGGTACATTAGATACCTGTCCGTCTGTTTCAAGTCTACACATTTACATATGTGCTGGTAGCTTCTTGCATAGCTGCAACTTTTGTTGTGGAAATGATTGAACAAATTTAGATATAAGCTACAAGTTATACACGGGAAGCTGTATGGCATCCTAGGTTTGAAGCTTTTTGCAAAACATGCATTTCTGCTAAAGGATTAAATCTGGGAGATAGGTTAACAATTTGGGTCAAATAGCTAGAGAATATTAATGTAGTCTTTATATTTTATTGTGAGTTTATGCCATTACATTTATGATTGTAATGAGGTTTCTGTTTGAGAGGACAGATATCTGAAATAATGACCTATTTCAATCAATCCAATTGTTATAAACCCGCTGAAAGGGAACATTTGGCCTGATTATTGATCCTTTGTCATTTCTTAGATCTAAATTTGAGATTACTTTCGACTCTCCATCTTTTACTATATATTGCAAGAATGAGAGTATGTTAACGATGTGATGTTTAAGATGATGTAACGTTGACAGCAGTCATATGTTATTAAGACTCTGAGAAATCTAGAGATGTATAACATCGAGATCAGAATTGTGCATAACATCTAAATAAGAGTTTGGAACCCTTGAGTGTTAGACTGTAGTTACCTTTAGGTAAAGTAGAGATGGAGATGCACCAGTCTGACAGTGGGGACTCTAAGCATGGTTGACCAGGATGTTGTCTGGTTATGAAGAGAGATTGGATAGACTGGGGTTGTTTTCCTAGGAATAGAGGAGGCTAAGGAGGGGCATGATTGAGATGTATAAAATTTTCCCATTGGAGGGATCAGTGACTAGTGGGCATAGATTTCAAAAAGGGGGCAGGAGGTTTAGAGAGGATGTGAGGGTGGGAGTGGGGAGGGTGGGAATCAACTACAAAGTGGTGGGAATCTGGAACTCACTGACAGTAAGAAGAGCGGAGGCAGAAACCCTCAACATTTAAGATACAAGGCTCTGGGCCAATAGCTGGAAAATGGGTTCAGAATAGTTCGTGTTTTGTTTTTGACCAGCACAGAGTCAATGGGCCTTTTTCTGTGCTGTAGGCTTCTATGACTCAATGACTGTCGAAGGAAGCAGAGTCTCAGTGGTACAGGACAAAACCCCAACCTGCCGAACCCATGAAAACTGATTGATTCAGGGTTTGTTAGTGATGGCTGAGCAAACCACAAATACTTTGAAGTAGTACATAACTCTCTGGGAAATTTGTGATGTTAAGTGACTTCTTTTGTAGACCAGTGGTGCCAGAGACGAAGGGGCAGCAGGTGCTATGTAGTACAGCTAAGCTAAAAATGAATTTGTACCCCTGTTTATTAATTGACAACAATGTTACTTCAAGCACAACACTGAGTTCTCATTTTTACTTCAGTTCATGTGATGGTAAATACATTTTACAGGCCAAGTCTCTTACAGAATGAAATACTTGACAATTTCTGATGGCACTATGTGGTGGGATCCTTCTTCATTATGTCATCTTGAGTTCTGATTATTTTACTTTTGAGGAATTTCACATTGCTTTGTTGGAGGAAATGTAACATAATAGCAATGATATAGATTGAGGCTTCTCCATACTGGAAGTTGGAAACCTCAAGTTCCCACTCTACCCCCTCACTACTTTTACAGTAGGGTCACATTGAGAAAATATTTAGGAAGCACTGGGATATTTTAAAATGATGCTGAGAACACATTGCAATACCTTGAGTTGACAGTGAAAAGGACAAATTACCTTTTTGGCATTGACTCCTTGAGACTGAAAGCTAACAGGCTTAGTCAATGAGGAGGTGTGTGTTCAGAAAGAAAATGTTTCATGGGATTTTGATAGGTGTGTACTTTGCAATGAACAATCAAGGCAAGTACATTAATTTTGGTTAATCACAAGAACATAACAACATTCTTAAATACAAGCTACACTACCACCCTTGAAGCTGATGCCAGCTAAGTTGCTTACATTCTTTAGTTTTATTTAGCAGTGTGCCGTGAAGGTGAGAAAAAGAATACTTGGAAAAGTACTTTTGTTAACTTAAATGTTGTTTGTATGATGTTTTGTCATTCTTTTAAGCAAAGGGAAGTATTTTGGAACGTCATCATTCTTGATTGAAGTATTTGACCGTCTTTAAGGTTTGACATTGCTAATGTTTCGTACAATTGTAAGACATTGTGACTTACCTTTGTAATTTAGTTTGATCTGGGCAGGACGCACAAAATGTACAGGGAGGACATCCAAACCGTACTATCGTGGGTGTGTCAGTCAGTAAACTAAATGTCAGCCTTAATTTCCAAATATGACTTTGTGGAAGATCTAAAACAGCAAAAACCAAGAATGAAAGAAATGCACAAGTCTAGAAAAGACTGCAGAGAAACAGCTGTGTTTCATGTGGTGGGGTAGGATACAAGTTTCATTCCTCAATTCAGTAGGAGTGGGCTTACAACTTTTAGGAAGGTTCTGAAGAAAAGTTAAACAAGTGCCTGGTTTCTCTTTTGACTCGCTGAGGAATACCAGAGCTCTTGGACATTTTGAAAATGATGTAGTGTGGAGCTGGAGGAACACAGCATCAAAGGGGCAGGAAAGTTGACGTCGGGAGCCTTCTTCAGAGAATACTTGGAAAAGTATCGGAAATGGATCATCCCCAATAGACTGCAATCTACATTCAGGCCATTCCCAATTTGGCCCTGACCACGACAACCTCTACGTACACAACATCCAGATTCTCCAACAACGGTTTTCTCTGCGGCTTCTCAAGTACACGCTCTCAGCAATGTATCGGCATCTTCTGACACTACAATCAACCTTATCCCAGCTCAGAGCCTCCCTCTCCCAGACCTACAAATGACCTCTTCTGCTTTTCATCTTATGCAGGATCCACACCCTCAACGAACACATTTTCTCCACCCTATCTGACACTAAACTTGCTTGTGCTTACCACCAAACACAGGCCTCTTCCACCCCTCAGTCCTCAATCCTACCCAGGACCTCCCCCACAATATGCCTGGTGCCATTGGCCATGTGGTCACCATTGCCTCACCCACTGAGGCCACCGATCTGGTCACATCACTTCCGTTGCCACAAACCATGGCTCTGCTGTCCCCACACTGCGGACACCGCTGCTTCTGTCGCCAACACCAAGAGCAATCCTGAAGCCACTCCCGCTGCCAACATCAAGGACAACATCACTTCCACTGAGGACGCCAATGTTGCCCCACCCACCGCTGACTTGCTGATGATGTCACTAACTCCGCCCCCACAGCCAGTTCCAACCCAGCCACCAGCTCTACATCCACCCTAGCCCCACACCCTGCCAGGTCTTCACCATCCTCAATAAAGAACTCACCTTCATTCACCTCCGCCCTCACGTCAATGAATTCCTTTCACGTCTGGATGTCGAAATCTTTCTCCACCGCCTCTACGCCTATTTCTTTAACTGTGAGTCTAACCCACCCTCTACAGATCCTTTCTCCTGCCTCCAACACGCCCTTTCCTCCTGGACACCACCCCAAGGCCTCCTACCCTCCCTCGACCTCTTCTTTTCCAACTGCCATCATGACATCGATCGCCTCAACCTCTCCACCCCTCTCACTCACTCCAACCTCTTCCCCCATGGAACGTGCAGCCCTCTACTCCCTCCACTCCAACCTTAACCTCCCTATCAAACAAAAAAAAATCTGAAGAAGGGTCCCGACCCGAAACATCATCTTTCCTGCTCACCTGGTGCTGCCTGGCCTGCTGTGTTCCTCCAGCTCCATGCTTTGTTATCTCTGACTCCAGCATCTGCAATTCTTGCTATCCTTGAAAATGATGTAGTGGTGTGTTTTGTCTCTCAGCCAGTAAACTTAACAAGACAGTATGTCAGCATACATTTTAAAGAGACATGCTTATGATTTCGTTGCTGCATCATAACATGTGTCCTGAGGCTATAAAGTACTCATATTCCAACTTGCTGCAGATCACTTGAAGCATGACATGCCACTGGAGGTATGCAGGTCAATGATGTTGTTGTACTTTGAATGCTTAATGTTAGCCCAGGCACTTATGTGCCTGCGAGTGTAATGTTTGTACATAATTGTCTGTTAGACTCTTCAATACCACCATATTCACACACAGGTTCCGTTGTTATGAGGGATAATATGCTGCTACATCTCAATGGAGGCAAACTTGCACCATACAGTTCTGTTAGACTATTGGCTGTGGGGGGGTGGAGGGAGCAGAATGAGTGAGTTAAAAGTAACAAAAACAAAGTTGCTGGAAAAGCTCAGTAGGTCTGACAGCATCTGTGAAGGAAAAAACAGAGTTAACATTTCAGGTCCGGTGACCCTTCCTCAGAGTTAAAAGTAATATTGGATATAGCTTACTGGGTCTAACACATATTTGGTGCTGTTTTGTATTATAAGTGTTTAATATTCACTTAAGGTTTATACTGTTGAACCTGTAATTGTCTGCCTCTGTAATTTGTGAGGCTTACTGCCATTCTCCAATGATTTCGAACCTCCAAATTGGTGAGACTCAGTCTCTGCAGTAGTGTCATCTACTCAAGGGTGGTTAGGAATGGGCAACAAATGCTGGCCTTACCAGTGATGCCCACATCCCATGAAACAATAAACTGAAATTCTTGCTGAATGACATTATCAGATTGCACTTGTGCAATTATTTCTGTTCAAGAAAAATAAAGAAAGGATTTGGAAAGGATAAAAAAATGCAACTTCAAACATAACTAATCAACAAAAAATGCTGCATTATTAACCATTGACACTATTAGAAAATTTGTTTATTTAGTAACAGGAGTAGGCCATTCAGCCCCTCAAGACTATTCTGCCATTCAATGTGACTTTAAGGCTGATCTGTATCCTAACTCTATTTACCTGCCTTTTGGCCCATACCATGTAATACCTTCTGCTTTACAAACATCTATCAATCTCAGACTTCAAATTAACATTGAATCTGTTGCTACATCAATGGTTAATCAATTAAAAGAACAACGTTTAATTACCAGGCGGAAGCTCTTTACATTCTCATTACATAGGAGTGGGAATTAGAACGTCTTTTTTTTTTTGCAGTACTATTTAATTTGTCATTTCTAATAAGTTTACAAATGTACTTTATTCATCTAGTTACAGAAGTTTTCAGTTTCATAGTGCACTCAGAGCTGCACACTTATATTTGTCTGAGTGACATCACTCTGTTACATATATTTTAAGTTAATATTATGATTCTTTAGAAAATGTGTTAAGCTCACAGAAAAAAATTCATGCATATGTATGGGTCAATTTTCCAGTAGTTTTATCAATGGTTGTTAAAGCTCTAGAACATCATTTTATTTATTGGTTTACAAATGACTTTTTTTTGCGTGACAGTCCCCTGGTGTAAAAAGAAATTACTATAGTGCTAGGAGCTGGAGATCAAACTAACCACAAAGGAGTGAACATACTGGGGCTCATTCTATAGAAAATACAAGACTGTGGGGTGTCCAATTAAGAGATCTTCTAAGTTTATGAAAGGTTTTGAGTGACAGATGTAGGGGAAATATTGGCCGCTTCTAGGTTAGAGAAAAACTAAGGGCAGTAAAAATAAGTTAATCAGTAATAAATCCAATAGGGAATGATTTTACCCAGAAAACGGTAAAAATATGGAGCTCACTGCCAAAAAAGATTGGTTGGTTGTGATGAATAGCAAAGGTGTATTTAAAGGAACAATGAGGGTGGAAGTGATGGAAAACGTTGATTGAGTTTAGTTGAAGGAAGATAGAGAGGAGCTTCAAGTAAACTCCAGTCTGGAGTCATTTGGCTTGGATAGCATGGTGGCTCAGTGGCTAACACTGCTGCCTCCCAGCGCCAGAGACCCGGGTTTGATTCCAGCCTTGGTCGACTGTCTGTGTGGAGTTTGCATGTTCCCCCCTGTGTCTGTGTGGGTTTCCTCCGAGTGCTCCGGTTTCCTCCCACAGTCCAAAGATGTGCAGGTTAGGTGGATTGGCCATGCTAAATTGCTCTGTAGTGTCCAGGGAAGTGCAGGGTAGGTGAGATTAGACATGGGACATGCGGGGATAGGGTGGGGGCCTTTTTCAGAAGGGTAGTATGGACTTGATAGGCCGAATGGCCTGCTCCTACACAGTAGGGATTCTATGTATTCTTTGTAAAACAATATAATTAAATCATTACATCGTCAACAATGTAGCAGTTCAGCATCTAAACTGAGTTTAATGATTTCAAAAAAAGCCTCCATTTCTTACCCAGAAGTCAGATTTGCATAGGTTTTAGATTTTATTGGTTATTTGAGGGTAAGTTATTTGGTTGTACGGATGAGGAATGTCAGATAACTTTTTTTTTCTCAGTTACATTCTGTTTTCAACCATTTAGTCCTTGTTTGTCCTGTTTTACTGAGTTAGTGTAAGATGGATTGAATCCAACGAAATGAAACTGCTTCATTTTTTTAAACCAAAAACTCCCAAGTTAATCATTAAAACCAAAAATGGGGAAAGGTTTATGTTATACATTATTGACGGGGTAAGTCTGTGAAAGACTGTCTGTCTAGTGTATCAGTGGGCACCATCTGCTCCAGGTACGCCAAGACATAGCCAGCAAAGAGAGACTGGCACCTCTGTGACCACCACTTCACCCAACAGAGCCGATAACGTGCTGCATGAGCCTGTTAATGGCTGCTGTGGCTAGGCCAGGAGCAGACCTCCAGCACTTAAGTTGCTGAAAGAGAGACTGCACCTTCTCGCACTCCACATCCAGTTGGGGAAAAAAATGTCCCCAGCCACAAAATCTGGAGGCTGTAGTGATTGAAACATTGGCAGCCAGGTGGATCACATAGAGTATGAGTTCCCTGATTGGACCAGGTTAACAGCCCCAATCAGGGAGTCCTGGCTGACAGAGATTCTGCTCACTCCAGGAGGCAGCTCTGAACTAGCTGGGTCAGTGTCATGCACACGTGAATACAGGGTGATTTGGTGACAGGAAACTGGCCTTGATGGAGTTATTTCAGAGGCAAGTGCCACATTGCTGAATTTATAATTAGGCGTCACTCCTGTAGCATCTAGGTGCAAAGAAATCACTGCTACAACATCTTCACTATTTGAATAGATAAGAATGTGAGTGTCTTTATGATTCATTTATTATAAATTCATCATAGATGTAAGTGGTGTGTTTACTGCAAATGTAGCTCCAAATGTTTTCTGAAGTCAAACTAGTGTGCTGTAATATTGTGAATTATATTAGTTATATTAGATTACAGTCTAGATGTGAAAGATTTTTGTGTATGTACATTATACCTTAGTATATTCTTAAATACTGGTTACATTTTAAAGTTTTACAGTTTTTTTATATGGTGATAGTGAAGGTTACATGTCAAGTTTTTCTCTTTGCCTCATATTTCTGTATATGAAAATGCTCAACTTTTAATTCTTTAGCTTTTTCCTCCTAACTTCAAACATTTTGGTGAATTATTTTTACTAAAACTCGAAAGAGTTGCAAACCGGACAGTGCATAATGCTATGAATTGAAATTTTACAAAATGGTTATTTTATGAAATGAATGTAGCTACTGTTTTCAGCTGACATAGCTAATGTATTTACGTAAAATAGGTTAGGAAAATGTATGAAACAAAACACGTTTTGCTTCAGGTACAATGTTTTTCAACAATCTATTGAGTGTGACAATGGGGCTTGTATGTTTTAAGGCTCATAGATTAAACCAGAACAAAAATAGCAATTGAATATTTCTAACTGATATTTGTATTTAAATTTCATGCTGTAATTCATTCAAAAAAATAAATTGTATGATTTCCTTTTTACAAGTGTTATTACACTTACTTTATATATTTTTTAACATACATTGTTAACCTCCTTTTAAAAATTTAGAGATCTTGTAATAGGCGGGCAAGGGAATGAATGTAATTGTCTGCACACCAAGTATTGAAGCCTCCAAATTTGTTATTGCCAAAAAAAAAACTCTGTTCAAAGAGATTGAATTCTACACTTCTAAAAATGGAATAGAGTTTTTTTTTAATCAATAACCCAAAACAGAAAAGAAATAAATTGGTTTGTTGCCCATTAATTTAAATGTAGCATTTGACGCAAAGGCACAAGACTAAAAGAGTGTGT
Source organism: Rhincodon typus (assembly GCF_021869965.1). Taxonomy (NCBI): domain Eukaryota; kingdom Metazoa; phylum Chordata; class Chondrichthyes; order Orectolobiformes; family Rhincodontidae; genus Rhincodon; species Rhincodon typus. The sequence goes on from NC_063333.1 coordinate 136,922,288, forward strand.
GCGTGTTCCAGTTTACCCTGGAAGTCTACATTACTGAAATAATATGCACAAGTATGTTGCAGTCTGGAGATATGGAAAGGAATAGGAGAGGCTCCAATATTTTTTCAATCACGTGGCTGGCCAGGAATCTCTCTCTCATGCACCACCTGCCATTGCTGTGTGCTGAAAAGATTTATAACTCGATACTCAATCTCTTTGACCATGTTATGACACACACCTTCCTTAGCCATCAAGTCCCGAGGTGAGATTTGAACCTTGAGTTTCTGGCTCTGAGGCTAGGACACTACCCACTTTGCCACAAAACCACCCAAACATTTGATTTGTTTTGACCCAGAAGTGTTATCACACAGAACTGAGCGCCTTTCCACCACCAACATTTAAACTAGTGACCACCACCAGTATAAACAGCCATGTATCCAGTTGAATATTAACAAGCAGAGCCCATTATGGGCAAATCAAACCATCAAGGGTGGGTGTTAGAGAGAGAAGGAAGGGACTAAACCAAAATGATGTTGGAGGGGGAAGTTAAAGCACTGTATTCCCCCCAACCCACCTCTCGCTCTCTCTCGCTCTCTCTCGCTCTCTCTCGCTCTCTCGCGCTCTCTCTCTCTCTCTCTCTCTCTCTCTCCCCTTCCCCCAAGGCATTGATGGACACTGCGTTTTCCTTCTCCAAGGACACTTGGTCACCAACATAACCATAGAAGAGGGGCAGACAGTCAGCAGTGATGGCCCTCTCTACAGCCCTCTGCCTGGACCTCTTGATACCCAACCTAGCCAGGCCCAAGAGAAGGTCCTCTGGTCTGCCCACCCAAAAGTGTAATACTGGGAAATAATTAACAGACTGTACCAGATGATGGAAAACAGTGTGCAGCCTGCATTACAAATCTTCAGATCTGGGTCAGTGGGCAAGAGAAGCTGGAAATACTCAGCAGGGCAGGTCACAATCAAGGAAAGACAGAATTCAACATTTCAGGATGATCTCTAGCATCAAAATGCTAGTGAGTGTTAGTGTCCTCCCTATGTCTTTTCACTTTTAGTGTTGTGTTTTGCTTTCACACTGCCCTTGCATTAGGGCTAGTGGCAACAATTTAATATCGTGAATTGTTATGGTCACCAGGTTTTCAGATTAATAATGGTAAGTAAACCAGCCTTTTTACACAATTAACAGAAAAATTGACAAACTTTGACACAATAGCTATCATCAACAAATAACTTTATTAAACTAAATGTGTGAATCAATTTAACCACTGGCTTGAAGGATCTGTCAAACCATGGAAATAAATGCTAATCATATTATCAACTAACTTTTAATGCACAATTAATTAGTCAACCCGTTTGGAGAATTTGATGGCAAATATTAACAAACTCTCTAAGCCTCATAGCTATACAATCATTTAAAGGACAGTGGCTTCAAAAGTGGACGTATTTTAATTTTATTTGCCATCATCAAAACTGTTTGCATTTCTTAAGGTGTATTAATGAACTATGTTCAGTATTGATGACTTTGTTTTGGAAGTACCACCATTATGTTAAAAATGTCACCAGGCTCCCAGTAGACACTTATTCACCATCCGAAAAGATTATTGCTTCACTAAACATGACCTGTCAGAAGTAGAAATGATTAATTACTCTCTCTTTCCCCACCCCCTCCACTTTAAATTACAATAAAATTTCCTGCTTCACTTTTCTTTGTCTCTCGTTCATACTTTTTGAGCTCATCATTTCTGCACTGGAGATTTGATGACTGATACCCGCTGTCAGTAAAATGTATGGTTGACTCGAGACTATTTATACAAGATGTTATGACCTTCCTGACATGTGAAGAATTTCTTTGTTCTTTGTCACTATTTAAATGTGGAACATCAGTTATTTTAGTCATAGAGTCATACAGCATGGAAACAGGCCCTTTGGCCTAAGCCATCCATGCCAACCAGGTTTCCTAAACTAGTCCCATTTAGAGTAATTGAGATGTACAGCAAGGAAACGGACCCTTAGGTCCAACTCGTCCGTGCCCACCAGTTATCCTAAATTAATCTAGTCCCATTTCACAGAATCCCTACAGTGTGAAAACAGGCCCTTCAGCCCAACAAGTTCACACCAAACCTCACAGCATCCCACCCAGACCCATTCTCCTGTAACTGACCTAATTTACACATCCCTGAACACAACGGGCAATTTAGCATGGACAATTTACCAACCTGCACATCTTTGGACTGTGGGAGGAAACTGGAGCACCTGAAGGAAACCCACGCAGACATGGGGAGAATGTGCAAACTCCACACAGACAGTTGCCTGAGGGTGGAATTGAACCCAAGTTGCTGGCACTGTGAGGCAGCAGTGCTAACCACTGTGCCACCCAGCATTTGGCCCATATTCCTTTAAACCCTTCCTATTCCCAACCTTCTAACCAACCAGATGCCTTTTAAATGTTGTAATTATACCAGCCTCAACCACTTCCTCTACAGCTCATTTCATACACGCACCACCCTCTGCGTGAAAAAGTTGCTCCTTAGGTCCCTTTTAAATCTTTTCCATCTCACCTAAAATACATACCCTGTAGTTTTGAACTCTGCTACCCTGGCAAAAAGACCTTGACTTTTCACCCTATCCATGCCCATCATGATTTTATAAATTTCAATAAGGTCACCTCTTGGCCTCTGATGCCCCAGGGAAAATAGCCCCAGTCTGTTCAGCCTCTGCCTATAGCTCAATCTTCCAACCCTGGCAACATCCTTTATAAATCTTTTTTTTGAACCCTTTCAAGTTTAACAACATCTTACCTATAGCAAGGAAGCCAGAATTGAATGCAGTATTCCAAAAGTGGCCTAACCAATGTCCTGCACAGCCATAACATGACATTTCAACTCCTATACTCAATGCACTGACCAATAAAGGTGAGTATACCAAACGTCCATCTTCACAAACTCTGTCTACCTGCAACTCTGCTTTCAAAGAACTATGAACCTGCACTTCAAGGCCTCTTTTTGTGAGGCAACGCTCCCCAGAACCTTACAATTAAGTGTAAAACTCCTGCCCTGATTTGCCTGCCCTTTGGAAGAAACTTGCCATTACATTGCTGCTGACTCTGAATCCATAAACACAGTATGATTCATTGGTCATCCCCGTTTTTCTCCCAGTGAGGCTGTAATCTGATTGAACTGAGATATTTGCAAGCAAGGTTACTCTTCTCCTCATCAGTGGGTTTTGGATTCAGACGCTGACCTCACAGGAGCACAAGACTTAGTGCCAGTCCTCATCTCAACCCAAACTATGTTATAATTTCAAAGTTAAAGCAGCCTTGGTTCAACATATAGTTTCTTCTCCTCTCCCACCCCAGTAATTCACTCCACAGCCAGTGGAGTGTGAGGAAAATATTTAGCCACAAATAAATGCAAAATCTTTGTGTGATTGCATGGTTTTAAAATGTGTTTTTTCTTCTCTCTTTGCAGGGATCTTGCAGTTTAGTGAGGTTGTAACCAATATCTTGGTCCTGATTTGTGTGGCAGCCGCGCAAGCAGCAATATCTGGCTACACGTCCATGGGAGGACTTGGGGCAGGTGCTTTTAGCATCGATTCAGCATACAGCCCTTTTCAAGGCACTGAGTTGGAGCAAGTCCGGGATCTTGACCTGCAGTACAGCCAACAGAGAACCCCTGGAGTATACGGAGGGGTAGCTGTTAGTATTGTTGTGGGTGCTCTCACCCTTCTCTTTTTGGTGGGTGGTGCTAAACCTCTTCACCGCCTGTCCTCAAAATTTCTCATGGCTGAATTTGTGTTTAATATTCTTGCCTGCATTGGCTATATAGTGGGGGTTGGACTTTACCTGCATCTTATGATTTTGGTAAATAGCACAGAAGTGTGTAGATTAAGAAACCGCTTATATGCCCGTCACGGTTACACCTTTATGAATTGCGATATACAGGGTGGAGATGCCGCTGTTGCTCTATTTGGCTTAATTTCTTCTTGCCTTTATTGCGCAAGTGCAGTAATGAGTTTTCTGACACTGAAGTCACTGAAGAAAATTACCAGAGATATGTATGTGAACAATGCAGTCCGACATGACTTTGAGGAATTTGAACACTCTAAACATACAAACCGTCAGATGGATAAGGCTGACCAACAGCTCACGACTCTTGTTTAAGATAGCTAAGCGAACTAAATTTTGTTTTTCTTCAAACTTTAGCTAGTGAGTAGTTGAGCCATGTAGACAGGAAGGCTCCATATTCAATCACTGATCTGCACTGTGTTAGCTGATACCAGCTGGTGTAGTGAATTGGTCTCCATTCCCAGGGATAGAAAAGAGGAAAATTAGTTCAGAGTTTCCAATTTTGATGACTATCCAGTAGCATCTGTGGGAAAGGTGCGTCTAGCAATGTTAAACAGCAACACAACCAGGATTGTTTCTGATGATCCCTGGGTTCAGATGACTGCTAACAAAGTCAAAACTCTCATGTGAATAATGGCCTTGGCTGACATATTGGAAAATATGAAATGACCTACATACGAGGTGTAACAACAGCAAAATATTTTGTTCCACAAAATGTTGAAAAAATGTTTTTTTTAAATTAAATTGTACAACTCTGAAGGTTTATAATCTGAATATGTATGTATATTTTATAAAAATAAATTCTGATATTTAGATCATTTGGAAATGACTGCAAACACATGTTTAATACCTAATGAAGTGAATTGGAAGATGATACATTTTCCAGCATATTGCAAACGTTACATGGTGTAGATATCTCACAAATTTGTAAAATCAAAACTGAATGTGGTTTTTCAAGTCACATGATTAAATTGTAGATGCCTGCTGACAGTTTTTAGCTGATGGCAATGGAAACATATCAGTGTTTCAGTGCACTGTGATTTTGAGCTGGTGTTAAACAAATCAAGTTTCACTCTATTTGTTCAATGTGCTCTCTTACTGTGTTAAGCAAGTTTTTAAAATTATCCAAAAAGTTCATTAATCCAATGCTTTAGTAAATTTCCCATAAGCATGGTGTGTGCTTGCCTATAGAAGGAGGAACCTTCCTGTTGTCTGATAAGTCCAGTTCACGAATTGAGATATCTGGAAAGTGCCTTGTGAAGAGTCTTGGCTATAAATAAAATGGGGCCTAATGTTGTATACAGTAAAATATTTGGTTTTCTATATTATCTTATGGTTTAAAATATCCATTTCTTAAGTCTGTCTTTGAAAATAATACTGTTTAAATAAACTGACTTTCTGAAGTAACCCTTTTCATGTGTATTTTTGGCAACTGAGTGTATGAAAATGAGAATTTGATGAAAGTATTGGTTCCCTATTCATAGATCCCTATTCATAGAGAGGTTCAATGTAAACCATTCCATACAGTCATGGTCCCTTTCAAAACAAAAAGTTTATCGCCTGAGTTGCCACTTTGGCCATGTGGCCTTCCAAACTATTCCAACTGTAAAGCAATTCTAACCACACAGAGAGCTTTATACTGTCATTGACAATATATTCTGATTAGGTCCGTGACACGTTGTTTAAAAATTTCAAAAGACTTCCACTGCCGAACATAGAAACTAGGGGCAGGAGTAGACCATTCAGCCCTTCAATCCTGCTCCACCATTCAATATGATCATGGCTGATCATCTGTCTCAATGCCATATTCCCAGTTTCTCCTCATATTCCTTGATGCCTTTTAAAATCTAAGAATTTATCTTTCTCTTTCTTGAATATATTCAGCAACTTGGCCTCCACAGCCTCGTATGGTAGAGAATTCCACAGGTTCACTAAGCTTTGAGTGACAATCTTTTCGCTTATCTGAGTCCAAAATGGTCTGCCCTATATCCTGAGACTGCATCCCCTGGTTCTAGGTTCTCCAACCAGGGAAAACATCCTCCCGGCCCCCGTCCATCTTTATTAGAATTTTGTTTCAGTCAGATCCCCTTTTATCCTTCAAAACTTAAGCGAATACAGATCCAGTCAAACCAAACTGCTCATTGGACAGTCCTGCCATCCCCAGTATCTGCCAAGTGATCCTTTGCTGCTTCTATGGCAAGTATATCCTTTTTAGGGAGACCAAAACTGCACAGACTACTTCAGATGTGGTCTCACATCTGTTTGCAGTAAGACATTCCTACTTCTGAACTTAAAAATTTTTGCAATAAAGGCCAAGATAACATTTGCTTTCCCCGTTGTTGCAGCTGCCTGACTACTTTTAATGATTGGTATTGAAGGACACCCAGTTCCCCTTGTACACATTTCCCAATGTATTGCCATTTAAATAATACTCTTCTTTTCAGTTTATCACACCTAAGTGACTAATTGTATGTTTAGTATGTATGTATCTGCCATATTTTTGCTTACTCGCCCAACTCGTCTAAATCACCTTAAAATCTCCTTGCATCCTCCTCACAATCCCATTCAATTTTGAGTCATCAGCAAACTTGGCAATGTTGTCTTTGGTCCCCTCATCCAGGTCATTTATATATATTGTGAATAGCTAGGACCCAAACACTGAACCTTGCACTGCCTGCCACTCAGAAAAAGACACATTTATTCCCACTCTCTGTTTCTTATCCATCAACCAATCCATGCCAATATATTAATCTTTATCTCATATGCTTTGATTTTGCCACAAACCTCTTATGAAGAACTTTAACAAAAGGTTTTGTTTTTGAAAATCCAAATGCACACATCCAATAGTTATCCCTTATTTATTCTACTACTTACATATGTTTTTTTAAAAACCGTATTCAAGACTTCACCTATGACCAGTTCAGTCCTAAAGGGAGCCACTGCTTAGCAATCACATGACTTTGCATCACTCCCAATAATGATGCAAACTATCTTATTTACATTCTCATTAAGCCTTTACACTACAAGCTGCAGCTAGCTGTATTAATTTTGAGATTAAAAATAGTTTTCTGCGCTTTATTCATTCTGTTAAGGATAAATTTAAGACTTGAACAGGAAAAAAAACTAAGACTTGCACCATTCAACAGATACCACATTTCATAGATGCCACAGTTTGTCTGTTTGTGTATTCCTGAGGCTAACCCAGTGCCCAGGGAGAGACCAGTGAAGCAGGGGCTGACTAGACCTATCTTGAAGTGGCCTTTTGTATTGAAAATATTGTGGGGTAAAACTGTAAATCTGTACCATCTAATTAGAGCCACATCGGGGCAGCAAGGCACTAGGGTACAGGTTCAAGCATTTTAGAATGAATGTCAGTGTTTCATTCTAAGGGGAGTGGGTCTCCCGAAGGAAAGGAAGCAAAGTCAGGTGTGTTCCTTTAAGCAGCAGGTAACTAGATCCTGTGTTGGAAGTATAATAGAAGACTCAGATTGAAAGGTCAGATTGCCTTATCGAGCGAACATGTGAATGACTGAAACAGAAATTCCTGGAGAAACTCAGCGTGTCTGGCTGCAGAGAAAGCAGAGTTAACTGAATTATTTGGTGGAGGAGCGACATTGTGGGACTTCAGCAACGTCTAGTCAATTTCCAAAGACAGGCAAAGCTTATGCACCAAGCAAGAGTTAACAGTGTAAGTGTAACCTATTTAAACTGGGATAAAACTAGATCTGAAACAAAAACAGAATTCTGCAGATGATTGCACAAGTGGGCTGCATACAGCAGGTCTATCATCTCACTTCAGAGAGTTCAGCTCTGGCCTGAAGAAGGGGGCGGAGTCGTGCTGTTCCTCTCACCACCCCCTTGGATCTGGTTGATGAGACAACGATGTTGAGTGAGCAAGAGGCGTGGAGCCAAAATCAGGAGGGGTTGGAGCTAGAAGAAGGGGAGATTGCAACCCTTACTGGAGGGTAAGAAATCTTGTGAAAAGGAGGAGGAAAGGGATAAGATCCTAGTGTGTCCAAGAAACTGAGGGGAGAAGAGCCCAATCTTCAGTCCTAAGTGCAACTTGGAAGTTATGTCTCATGTTGGGGATCAGTGAGGTGCTCAGAATTGGAGAGAAAAAAATAGTTGTAGGTTTAGGGAGATGGGAGCTAATTTTGAGCTGATGGCACTTTTCAGGAAAAAAAAATGATGATAAGAATCCGATGAGAGTTTGGATCCAATTGAATTGGCTGCAGTTAATGCTCTCCGAAAGGGAAGCTGGTTGGATGGGAAATTTGTGTCTTTCTTTGAGTAGATTTACTAGAATTCTCATCGTTAACAACGTTGTTTGTGTCCCCACCAATGGAAACGAGGGATTTCTGGTCAACGTTCTTGTAGTTTCTGAACAGAAAGGGAGATAACCGGGACAAAACAGAAAAAAAATTCGTGGCCAGAAGCTGCAAGAGGTAATGCACAGGTTCACCACGTTGCGCATCTATCTTCAAACATAAAGGGAATCCGGGAATCGGTTGTGTCTTTCCCTCACAACGGAAAAGTTAGCTGGGTCTAGGAATTACTTGGCTGGATGGTGTGCAGAGAGAAGAAATATTTCATCGAGAAGAAATTGGGCAGCACAGCAAGTACAAAGTAAGAAAGTTTGACCATTGAAGCTTGAGTTAGTGTAATGGCAAAAAGGGAGCCAGAAAACAAAAACAAGTCGTTTAAATAGGTTTTTATCATTCATTCATGGGATGAGGGTGTCACTGGCTAGGCCAGCCTTTATTGCTCGTCCCTAATTGCCCAGAGGCAGTTAGGAGTCTACCACATTGCTTTTGGTCTGGAGTTGCATGTAGATGAGACCAGGTAAGGATGGCAGTTTCCTTCTCGAAAGGGCATTAGTGAACCAGATGGGTTTTTTCCCCCGACAATGGCAACTGATTTATGTTCATCATTAAACTCTTAATCATAGAATCACTACATTGCAGAAAGAGGCCTTTCGGGTCTGCACGGACCCTCCCATCCTGTCTCCATAACCCCACATTTCCCATTGTTAACCCACCTAACCTGCACACAGTGGGAAATTTAGCATGGCCAATCCACCTAACCTGCACACATTTGGACTGTGGGAGGAAACCAGAGCACCTGGAGGAAATCCATGCAGACATGGGGAGAACATGCAAACCCCACACCAGACAGTCACCTGAGGGTGGAATCAAACCCAGGTCTTTGGTGTTGCAAGGCAGCAGTGCTGACCACTGAGCCACTGGGCCACTCCATTCTGAGCAGCCATTCCAGATTTACATTAATAGTGAAGGATGTTCCTTCTATTTGGATTCGCACTCAAAGTTGATAATGAAAAAAAATACATAGACAAGCTGGGAATTCAGTTGGATAAGTTGTTCTGTGTCATGTCCTGTCCCTGCCAAAGGGGAGTCACAATAAATTTTTGCATTTAAATAAAGGCAAAATAGTGTGAATGCTGGAGAAACTGACCAGGACTGGGAGCATCTGTGGAAAGAGAAAAGCAGATCTAACATTTCAAGCTGGTATGACTCTTCAGAACCTTCAGACTTCTCAGATTTTTGCATTTGTTTTGCAGAGCAAACCAACCTTGATAAAGCCTACGGCAAGTGTTCATAGAAAATGCATCATATTAAACCATTGTGCTAATGAAAACGCTTCAACTAAAACTGTCTATTCCAATCTTACTTTCCCTGTCTTAGGAGGAGAGAGAAACAGGGTTAATGTTTCACGTCTGATATGAAGTTTCTTCAGAATTGTAGTTTGGGGACTTGGGGTCTGGGATATTGAAACAAGAGACAACATAAAATTAGGTTTGGACTTAGCAAGAGATAAAACACTACACTTGTACTAAAGAACAAATGATGGCACCAGAAATTTCTGAGGCTTTCCTGCAAGTGGAAGAGGTGTCCCTCATGAACATGCAAGAGTTTCCAAAAGCCAGGTTGATTGAATTAACAAGTAAACTGGAAGTAACATTACCTGCCAGGGCTGGGAGGACAGAAATGATTGAGCTACTTGCACAGAGCTTGGGTTTAATGGAAGTGTAAGAGGGAACTTAACTTCTGAAGGAAAAGCATTAAGATCTATCTCTCTTTCCCTCCTGCTGTCCAGCTCTTGCTCACTGTTCTTACTCACCTCTTTCCTTAAATTGCTTTTGTCATACCCCTGCTGAAGGAAGGAAAGCCTTTCAGGTACTCCAAGAGTAAATTCTCAACCAGTAACTGAAAGACTGAACTTTGGTACGGGCAAAGTTGTGTTGTCAGCAAAGAATTGAAGAAGTGTTGGTGCTGAATTCTAGCTTGTTACTATCAAGCTGTGTTATCCCTGTGTTTATTTTCACCCTCCAAAACATGCCTGAATGTGTGTTTGTCTATGTGCAGTTAATAAGGGGGTAGAGGCATAGAGTTTTAAGTTAGTAATTCATATTTTTTCATCATCTGTTAAAGACAGTCTGTTCAATATAAATAGTTTTCTTCTGATAAAGTATACAAACATGGTGGCATATATTATTTTGAGCTGAGTTTATTAGTCAGATAAGTTGGACAGTTAAACAAAATCTTTTCATATTTGCGACAACTCCAGGAGTAACTGGGCTTGATTTCCAGCTACAATCACTCCCTTTGCCTTTTGTCCTGTGACACATGTGACCTCTTATCTCCCTCACCCTCCTAAACTTTTCAACCCTTCCTTTCTCTTCCACTTGCTCTTCCCTGCCGTTTTGTTACAGTACCAAATCCATCACTTTTCCACCCCTCTCTTTAGTTCCAAAGTATCATACTGGGATTGAAACATTAACTCTGTTTCTCTCTCCACAGATGCTGCCAGGCCTGCCCAGTTTCTTCAGCATTTTCTGTTGTTCTTATTTCAGATTTCCAGTGTCTACAATGTTTGTGCCGTTATTAATATTCTCAAAACCCATTTTATGTAGGCTTTGGCGTCATAGAGCAATTGAAGTTTCATGCTATCGATCTACCTTTAAATCTAGTGCCCAGAAGTAAAAGAATATTGCACAATCCACTCTATATCCCAATTTCTGTCTGCAATTTACACTAATTTGATTTGTGTGTGATCACATTGAACTCTAAGTGGTTGGATAGAATCCCTACAGTGTGGAAACAGGCCCTTTGGCGCAACAAGTCCACACCGACCCTTGGAGCATCCCACCCAGACCCATCCCCCTATAACCCACACCCCTAAACACTACGGGCAATTTAGCATGGCCAATCCACCTAGCCTGCACATCTTTGGACTGTGGGAGGAAACTGGAGCACCCGGGGTAACCAATTTCTATCACACGTACCATGTTACATGCGAGCTGTCAGGTAATGAAGTTCTCTTCTGAATAGGGCTAATTAACTCCAAATAGCTGTCTAACATATGATAAGAAATGTAATTGTTTCTAATTTATTTTGTTGCAGTCCATCTAATTCTACTCAAGATTTCCAAAAGGCACAAGGTGAAATGGAGGCAGAATTGAATAGCACAAAACCTGGGCATGCAGTTATAAGTCACGCTTCTGTTGAGACAACTGTTACTGTAAAACCCACACCGAGTCACAAAACTGAAGTGATGAATCTCCAAAAGAAAGAGGAACATCAAAAGAAGGGCAGGGAGTTGAGCATTGCCAGAAAACCCACATCCTCTATCACAAGTTCTAACAAGGCCATAAAGAGCTCTGACGGGGTGAAGAGCCATACATCAGTCAGCCAAAGCCCTGCAGGATCCTGTCAAATGGAATTGCAGCCTTCAACCTTAGGAAAATCTCTTCAGCCAATGGGAAGTTTATCTTCTATTACGGTACCCATGCGTTTGGATGCTCTTGCCTATTTGTTAAATCAAGCTGTTATGAACTCATATCATGTAATACCTCCAGTGCCAAGTTTTGCCAACCAATGTAGTTTGGCTTCATGTAGAGACACAATCCCTCTGACCTACTGCCCTTGTCATAGGGGAACTCCTAATGTAGTTGACTGTCCTTCGGTACCTACATATTTGACCCAGCAACATAACTCTGCCAGTACAATTTATCCCAATCAAGGATGTGCCAATCTAGGTTACCAGCCTGGTCCAGTCAACTCAGTGCCAAGTCAGAATTACAGCAATGTTGGTCAGCATCTTCCCTATAGAGAAATGGATGTTCACTCGAACAGAAGATGGGAACAAATTAATTCTTCACTGTCTTCAACGAGCATGAAAAAATGGGATAATACTTCCAAAGCAGTGCAAAATTTTGATGAAGCTTCTTATACTGAAAGATGTAATAGTGGTTTTAATCAGGCAAGAAGATCTTTCAAAGGAAACTATTTTGGAAGCACTTCACTTCCAGGAACCTCAGGGGATTGGAAAAGTGGTCAGAATCATAATCGTGAATGGCAAGACAGGGGTTTTGGTAGGTCTGCAAGAAAATGTAATGATGATTCAAGCAGCAGTTACATGGGAGGAGATGCAGGTGATCAGTATAAAAGAGAAAGCCGGGAGAGATCATTTGGGTCAGACTTCAGAGCCAGGAAGAGAAATGAAAATGATAACTCTTGGTCATCTAGTCTGAATTCATATTCAGCTCCCAAACAGATGCGCATGTCAGAGAATGCTGAGGGCAGCTGGAAGCATAGAAGAGGACAAACTGGCTGGGCACAGGAGGAACACAAACGTTTTGGAGACAATTGTAGGTCCAAAAAAATTGACACTACAGATAACGAGAAGGCATTAATATTTTCTGGAAAAAGAAGTTCATCTGTAGAAGATTGGGATGCAGAATATGATACAGAAGAATCAAAATCAGGTGACCTTAAAGAAACATCAGCCATACCGCAGCATGCTAAAAACAAGAAAGCAGTAACAGATAAAGATTGCGAGACTGAATATCTTGAAAAGAGGCATTTGAAGCAAGAGGGCTCATTGCAGCTTCAACAGACAGAAGAGGATATTATAGATGTGGGAAGAGAGGACTCTGAAGCTGGCAAGACATGCCATTCCTTACTGAGCCCTGTTACTTGTGCCCAGAGCAGTACATCATCTGATGTAGGAAACATATTTAAGATTATGGAGGAAGATGCTGCATGTGACACCACAGTAGATGTGGCTGTACACGCTACCTCTTGAGGAGTTGATTTACATGTCTGTGATCATGCTGATCAATAAAAACCCATAGCAGAAACAGTTGAAGCAAACAACATAGACTGACTGCAGAAACTTTTGAGAAGTCAGTAATTGATACATTGAAGGTTGCAAAGGAACTTGAGTATAACAAAGGACATGATGAAGACAGTGCAGTAATGCAGAATGTTGTTGATCCTATAACTTTGAACATGCCCTTCGAGAAATATGAATCTGTTTCTTGAGATGGTGTAACTTAATGGTGGAGCCAAAAGTACATGAAAATATGGTTAAAACCTTTAGTGTGGGGAAGAATAAAAATCTGACAGAGTTAAGGATTGATAACTTGAGAATTTCTTGAAGATTTAAATAAGAAAAATCTGGAATAAAAATGCTCTGGAGAATTTTTTTTGTTTTATTTAATTTGTGAAATCTTAAGTGTTGGCATCCGTCTTGCTTTTAACAACATTTGCTTTTAAGAAATGGGGAAACATCTTTAGTGTATGATAAGAAGAATATTATAAAATAATGAAACAGAGGCTGGGAATTTTCTTCTGGCTGGTCACGCTGCACAGCATAACATTGGCAGAAATGTAGCAAAAATCCCATTCCTGTATGAATGCATGTTCTACTCCACTGTTGACAAAGTTAAGGCACAGGAATGCAAATACGTTCTGAGCCAAAGCATGAGATAATGTCTGATCTTTGAGTTGACTGTAAGTCGGAATTGTCAAATTTGCATTATCTTCCAGTAACACAAGATATTTATTCTACTCAAGACACTGTAAATTTGATAGGAACAGAACTACAGTATTACATTGCTATCCATCCTGCTCTAGATGTTGTACACAGATACATCTTTGCATTAGACCCTTCCAACTATTATTTTTGACTAAACTAGTAGTGTTTATTTTATATGCAGTACGCTATTCAAAAAAGGATCATATTTTGATTATATAAGTCTACTTTTTACACAGCAATACTTTGGTTAGAAGAATATAATTTGTTAAATTTGTAAAATTTTGATTGCCATTTGATAGAGCAGCTGCTTCAATAGTCACAATTAACACATCTTTGCATGTTTACTGATCTTTATTTTGTGGAATGTTTCCATTCAAATGATAAATAATGATGGCATAATCATGGGGACACGCTTACAAACAAAAAATATAATGCATAAAATTGTAAGCAAACTGGACCAGCTTGTTTATTTTAAAATATAATCGATATTCACTATTTTGAACAATAACTGAAAGGACAGCAACAGTATGTGTGATATGTTTTAGAAGAGCTGACACTTACACCTATTTAAGCAGTCCAAAATGTAAGTGAGAAGGCAATTATTTGTACTTTTTATATGTCTAATTTCCCACAATATTTTGAGATTCAATAATTTTACTTATACTAAAGTAGCTGTGCAGTCAATTTTAGAAAAATAAACCTGAACAGGTATTACAGAACTGAGGTTGATGCTAAATGTATAGATTACAGAACGTTTTGGACAGATGACAATTTTGGAACTTGAAAACCTACGTTGACCTACTTGAGAGTGATTGCAAACTAATTTTCCTTTTACATATCTGTGTACATTCATAGGGCAAAAGCCTTATAAATGGAGGGGAAACCATACCCACTTCCATCAAATGTAAGTGTCTGAATGAGCTAGCTGAGTGTACAAAGCTTTTCGTTTGCCTTTTGTGCGTGCAGGAAGCAGCAAACAACATGCTTTACTCAAATCCAACAGGACTAAGTGAGAAGTAGATTCTTTTACATCATTTGGAAAGCATTGCTTTTATATTTGTTAATGGCAACTTGAAACCAGTGCTACTTGCACTATTTTATTTTTCAACAGATTCTGTTAAAGGAAATATTAGCAGTTGAAAGTTAGCTTCTTGACATATTCTGGAGAAGGTGAAAAGTAATTATTAATGAAGCAAACATATATGCACAAGCAGCAGGCCTAAAATAAACTGGGAATAATAATCAATCTTGCAGTACCAGGTCTCTGGTTTTAAGTTACATTTTGCTAGTGCAAATCTGGAGCAAATCCCTATTGTGTTTTCAGCTGCGGATGTAATCTTTGAATTTTTTTAGAAAGAATACCAGTATGATGCAGAATTTATAAGCTCTAGTTTTAGTGGGAGCAGTTAACTGTCCTACATTTATTGGAAGATGTTGTTTCTGTTGCAAACTCCCTATGTTGCCATATTTGAATCCCACTTTGTTTTTCTGTTGTCTGAATAATTCAGAAAATTTGGATTGCTATCAGTACGTGAGAAAGCCTTTTTTGATCGTGAGGTTCTAGGCTCTTCGAAGTTTTCCTTCATTTTTTAAAGATGTAAGAATAATACTGTGATTTAAATTTAGTGAGTTTTTGGAGTTGAAAATTGACTGTAAGCATGACATTTTGAAAGGAATAAGCAAGAAGAGCAAAAGGCTACATTTAATGCAGAAAAGCAAGAATCAGACGAGAAGGCATGACAATGATGTAATGTCATGGAATAGCTTACGCAAGCCGTCACATATTGAGTTGTGTTGTTTTTGAGTCACTTTTATTTGTTTTGCTGCTACTTTTCAACTGAATTTTTCTTGTGTTAGGTGTAGAACTCTTAAAACAAGCAACAATGGTGATAATCTACTGTTTTATTGCATGTTATATCACACATCTGCTATCGAAAAAGTGTGCTGATGTAAGTTGCTCCTTCCCTCTCAAATGGTATGTGGTAGCGATTTCTTGTTCCCACAGAAGAGCCACCCACAATTTCTCAGTCTTTACAACTACATGAAGATGGAAGTTATGGGCCAAATTTTGTAGTGCATGTTGCCCAATCACCAATTCCAGTCAAGCATATTATGATTCCCACCATTGTTAATCTTGGAGAATAGACAAGACTGTTGTCTGCATTTCTACATGTACTGAGAGTGTGTTTCTTTTTAGCTCCTGACCATCAATATTGTTACTTCCCCAGTGTATTTTACAATTGTGCAAAGAATATTTCCTATTTGCATTATTTTTAACTTTAATTCAGTACTAAAGCTTCAGTAGTCTGTGAATGAACAGTAACTGACTCTGTTAGTGATATATTATGTTAAACTATTTTTGATAAGTATTGTAACCATTTGATTTTTGTCGAACAATAAATAATTTCAGTGGAAAGTGTAAAAGGTTTTGTGTAACCATTGTTTAAAGTATGCATGACACCATAAACATTAGAAAGTTACTGTACTTTGGTGTGAACAGCATTCTCAAGTCTCTTAGAAGTTATTAAGAGATCTTGCAGATGCTGCTGGGGAGATTGTGGGTAAGGGGATTGGGAGAGATTGGGGGTAAGGGGATCAGGGGAGTTTGGGGTAAGGGGATCGGGGTTGGGGTGGGAGATGGAGGGAGGAGGTGG
Source organism: Rhincodon typus (assembly GCF_021869965.1). NCBI lineage: Eukaryota > Metazoa > Chordata > Chondrichthyes > Orectolobiformes > Rhincodontidae > Rhincodon > Rhincodon typus. The sequence goes on from NC_063333.1 coordinate 136,938,608, forward strand.
GGAGGGGCTGGGGAGGGGGGGGGGGGGGGGATGGTGGTGTGGGGAGGGGTTGGGATGGGAGAGGATTGGAAGAAGGGACAGGGAGATTGTGGGGTTGGGTTTGGTGGAGGGAGTGGGCGAAGGGGTAAAGGGATTGGGTTGGAGAAGTGGGAGAGTATTGCAGGTGGGGGTGGGAAAGGGGATATAGGAGA
>NC_063333.1:136963798-136998290 GCF_021869965.1 Rhincodon typus
TGTCCGTCCTCCCTGGACTGACCTATCCCCTTCCTAACTCCCTACGTACACTCACCTTTCCTGGCCCCATCCCCGCCTCTTCGACCTGTTTGTTTCCTCTCCACCTATCCTCTCCTCCATCCGCCTCCCACTCTCTCCCTATTTATTTCAAAACCCCCTTCCCCTCCCCCTTTTCTGATGAAGGGTCTAGGCCCGAAACGTCAGCCTCTCTGCTCCTATGATGCTGCTTGGCCTGCTGTGTTCATCCAGCCCTGCACCTTGTTGTCTCGGATTCTCCAGCATCTGCAGTTCCTACTATCTCTGATTCGATTTCTCCCCCTATACCCATCCTGATGTCTTTTAAATGTTGTAATTCCTCTGGCAGCTCCTTCCATATATGCACCACCCTCTGCATGAAAAAGCTGCCCCCTTAGGTCCCTTTCCCCTCTCACCTTAAACGAATGCCCTCTAGTTTTGGACCCCCTACCCCAGGGAAAAGAGCCTGGCTTTTCACCCTATCCATGCCTCTCATGATTTTATAAACTTCTATAAGGTCACCTCTCAGCCTCTGATGCTCCAGGGAAAACAGCAACAGCCTATTCAGTATCTCCCTGTAGCTCAAACCCTCCTGTCCTGGCAATATCCTTCTAAATCTTTTCTGAGCTCTTTCAACTTTCACAACATCCTTCCTGTAGCAGGGAGACCAGAATTGAATGCACTATTCCTAAAGCGGCCTAACCAATGTCCTGTACAGCCGCAACACTTCCTCCCAACTCCTATACTCAGTGCGCTGACCAATAAAGGCAAGCGTACCAAACGCCTTCCTCACTATCCCATCTACTTGTGACTCCACTTTCAAGGAACAGTCCTGCAGTGCAAGTTCTTTGTTCAGCAACACTCCAAAGGACCTTCCTATTAAGTGTGTCAGTCCTGCCCTGATTTGCCTTTCCAAAATGCAGCACCTCACATTTATCTAAATTATACTCCATCTGCCACTCGTCAACCCTTTGGCTCATCTGATCAAGGTCAAGTTGTACTTCGAAGTCACCTTCTTTGCTGTCCACTACACCACCAAATTTGGTGTCATCTGCAAACTCACGAACCATACATCTGAAGTTCACACCCAAATCATTTATGAGTGACATAAAGCAGTTGACCCAGCACGATCCTTGTGGTATGCCGCTGGTTACAGGCCTCCAGTCTGAAAAGCAACATTTCACCACCCGCTGTCTCCTACCTTCAAGTCACTTCAGTGTCCAAATGGCTAGTTCTCCCTGTATTCCATGTGATCGAACCTTGCTAACCAGTCTACATGTGGAACCTTGTCGAACGCCTACTAAAGTCCATTTAGATCACGTCCAGTTTTCTGCCTTCAGCAATCCTGTTTATTACTTTTTCAAAAAACTCAATCAAATTAGTGAGTCACGATTTCCCATGCTCAAGGACATGTTGATTATCCCTAATCAGTCCTTGCATTTGTAAATACGTGTAAATCCTGTCCCTCAGGATACTCTCCAACAACTTGTCCACCACGAATGTCAGGCTCACTGGTCTATAGTTCCATGGCTTTTCCTTACCACCTTTCTTAAATAATGGTACCGCTTTAACCAAGCTCCAGTCTGCTGACACCTCACCCGTGGCTATCGATGATACAGATATCTCAGCAAGGGGCCCAGCAATCACTTCCCTAGCTTCCCACAGAGTTTAGGGTACACTTGATCAAGTCCCAGGAATTAATCCACCTTTATGCATTTCAAGACGTCCAGCACCACCACCTCTGTAATATGGACACTTTTCAAGATGTTGCTATTTATTTCCCCAAGTTCTCTAGCTTCCATTTCATTCTCCACAATAAACACTGATGCAAAATAACTCGTTTAGTATCTCCCGTGTCTCTTGCGGTTCAAGACATACGTGGCCTTGCTGATTTTTGGGGGCCCTATTCTCTCCCTAGTTACTGTTTTGTCCTTAATGTATTTGTAGAAACCCTTTGGATTCTCCTTAACCCTGTTTGCCAAAGCTATCTCATGTCCCCTTTTTGCCCTCCTGATTTCCCTCTTAAATATACTTCTACTGCCTTTATACTCTTTTAGGGATTCACCCTATCCTTGCTGTCTATACCTGACATATGCTTCCTTCTTTTTCTTGAATAAAACCTCAGTTTCTCTAGTCATCCAGCACTCCTTACATCCACTAGCCTTGCCCTTCACTCTTACAGGGAACATACTGTCTCTGGACTCTTGTTATCTCACTTTTGAAGGTTTCCCATTTTCCAGTTGTCCCTTTAACTGCAAATATCAGCCCGTCAATTTTTGGAAGTTCTTGCCTTATACCATCAAAATTTCCCTTCCTCCAATTTAGAGCTTTAACTTTTAATCTGATCCATTCAATCACTGGCCTGAAAGTTCTCCACCACTGACACCTGAGTCACCTGCCCTGCCTTATTTCCCAAGAATAGTATCAAGTTTTGCTCCTTCTCTAGTCAATACATCCACATACTGAATCAAAAAATTTTCTTGTACACAGTTAACAAATTCCTCTCCGTCCAAGCCTTTAACACTGGCCATCCCAGTCTGTGTTTGGAAAGTTATGGTTCCCTACCATTACCACCCTATTGTTCTTGCATATGACTGAGATGTCCTTACGAATTTACTCCTCAATTTCCCGCTACTATAGTACAATCCCAATAAGGTGATCATCCCTTTCTTATTTTTCGGTTCCACCCAAATAACTAACTTCATCGTACTCCCAGGAATATTCTCCCTAAGTACAGCTGTAATGTTATCCCTTATCAAAAATGCCACGCCCACCCCTCTCTTGCCCCCTTCCTATCCTTCCTATAGCATCTATACCTTGGAACATTAAGCTGCCAGTCCTGTCCATCCCTGAGCCACATTTCTGTAATTGCTGTGATATCCTAGTCCCATGTTCTTAACCATGACCTGGGTTCATCTGCCTTAGCCGTGGGCCTCTTGCATTGAAATAAATTCAGTTTAATTTATCAGTCCTACCGCGTTCTCTGCCTTGTTTCCTGCCTGCCCTGACAGTTTGATTTGCTCCTTTCCCCAACTGCAGCAGTCTCAAACTGATCTCTTTTCTCACTATCTGCCTGGATCCACCCCTCTCCAAGTTTAAATCCTCTCAAGCAGCTCTAGCAAATCTCCCCACCAGTATATTAGTTCCCTTCCAATTCAGGTGCAATCCATCCTTCTTACACAGGTTACTTGTAACCCAGAAGAGATTCCAATGATCCAAAAATGTGAATCCTTCTCCCTTGCACCAGCTCCTTAGCCACGCATTCATCTGCTCTATCCTCCTGTTTCTACTCTCAATAACTCATGGCACCAGGAGTAATCCAGATATTCAAGGACCGACTTTTTAAATTCCTGTCTAATTTCCTATATTCTGTCCTCCAGAATTTGTCTTTTTCTCTTCATATGTTGTTCGTTCCAATGTGTACAACAACCTCCTGCTGATCCCTGTCCCCTTTGAGAATATTTTGGACCCTCTCCAAGATATCCTAGATCCTGACACCAGGGAGGCAACGCACCATTCCAATGTCTCGTTGTCGGCTGCAGAAACATCTGTCCGTGCCTCTGACTAGAGAGTCGCCTATTGGGATCTTGTTACATGAGATTTTATCTTTGTAAGATCCGACTGCTACATTATGTAAACTATGATCCACCTGAAATTCCTTGGCTACCTGCACAAATTCCTCTTTATCTGTCACTGGGTTCTGAGTGACTTGCATTGGCACCCCAGCTCAGCATTTCTAATTTTCAATTTTTATTCTTGTTGTCTGTGTAGTTCTGTGACCTGTTTTTCTTCAGCAGCAGGTAAGCTCCCATTCTTTACTTCCCTCTTCTGGTCTCTGCTCCACTTCCCAATTTCTTCTGTCTGCCAGAGACTTCAACCACCTTACACCCATGAGTTTGGACATTTGTCCCAAAGTTCAAATATCATGCTGCATTTATGGTTACTATCTCCCCTTGCTTGTAAGTATGATTCATCTCAGAAAACTTTGTTATTTCAAAACCTCCATATAAACATAAGGTTCCATAGCAATCTTAGTCCAGTGATGACCACCTGCTCCATATTCAAATTTTTGCAAATAAAAAGTTGAATTCTAGGTAGCAGCAATATTTGGGAGCTTCTGATGTTCTACCAAGAGTTTATGGAGATATAGTATTAGATTCTAATTTGTGGAAAATGTGGCAGTCTGTAGGTCCCATTAAAGTAACTTTTGTGATATTATTTTGTTCATTTTTTTTCAGCAAACTCACAAAGTTCTCTTTTTTTTTGAACCTTGTTAACCTTGTCACCAAAACAGAAGTAGGCAGTACTTGATTTTTTTGCACAGATAGTAATGTTCAATAGACTGAAAGTAGAGTATCCTTGGTAGTTAACAAGTCATGGTTGTGGGATATGCTACAGCTATTAAAGTAGCATGATGTTTCCAACGGTGCGTCTAATATATATTTAACTTAATAGCAGTTGGATACCATGGATCAAACAAATCCCTCTTTTTATTAGTTTATTTTGTGGGCTTCGGCCTTTTGGGAGTGTTTAATATTCTATTTTCAGCTTACTCTTGAGCTTCTCAATGATGATCTGATTTTCTGCTTCAGCATTAATTTTATTATTGCTTTTTCCCACAAAAGCAGGAAGCAGATGCTCGTGCTGAAACTAAAGTGGCTGATCAACCTGTAGCACATTGGCGTTCAAAACTCACCATCAATATTCTGGCTGACAACTTCACTTTCGATGGATCTGCACTTCCTGCTGATGTACATAGATATATGAAGCTGTAAGTTTATGATATTTGTAGTTACTGAGAGCAAATCTTAACATTGCCAAGATAATGAGGTTAAAAATAAATAGAGGAGTAAGGCTGACAGTGCTGAATACATGACTTGGTTCAAATGAGATGAGGGAAGTAAGACTAGAAATTGATGTTATTAAATGGTATAATTTATGGAAGTTGCAAGGAAAGGTAAACCTGGATGATGTTATGTGCACAAAATCTTGAAGTTGGGAGGAAAGATTAATAAAGCGGTTATTAAAACACATGGAATCCTAGACTTCATTAGTAAAGGAATAAAGTGCAAAAGTCGGGATGTGATGCTACAACTGTAGAAAACATCAGTTTGGTGCCAGCTGAAGTATTGCCTAATTCTAGACAGCGCACTTTCGGGAAAAGCATGAAAACTTTTGAGAGGACACGAGATTTACCTGAACAGTTCCAGGAATGGGAGACTAGAGTTTTGCGGATAGACTGGTGAAGCTGGGATTATTCTGCTTCGAGCAGAGAAAGCTACAAAGAGATTTGAAAGAGGTGTTCAAAATCATGAAACATTTAGGTGGAGTAAATTGTTGTGCTTGTGTGCTCAAGTACGTCAAAACCAGCACCACACCTCCCACCCCCCCACCAACTCTTCAAATCCAACAAGGAGTGGTGGGCCTGTACTATCTTGTTGGAACATGTAATATCCTGAGAAAAATTGATAGTGTACGTAGTGTGGGGTGTTTCCTCTTGTGGGGGTGCCTAGAACTAAGAAATGCAATTTAAAAATAAGGGGTTTCCCTTTTAAGATGGAGATGAGGAATTTTTTTTCTCTCTGTGAGGAAAGGTATTCTGTGGAGTTTTCTGTTCCCAAGGATCTGGTTTTTGACCGACAAAGAAGTCAAGGGCGATGGAAGCCAACAGGAATGTGGGGTTGAGACTGCAACTGGTCACTCTTGATTTTACAGAATGATGTTGCAGACTCGAAGGGCGAAATGACCTAATCCAGCTTCTGAATGTTTTACTAGCCAAGTCTAAGATATTTATAAGCTCAAGGATTCTGCTTTAAAAAATGTTGTACATTTTGACGTTTTAGAAGATTTCATGATAAAGATCCTCTTTTAACACTTCAGTTGTATGTTTGGTATCTTAGGATGCAGCATGGAAAGACTATGCAGTATCTTCCTATTCTGTTTGTCGATGAGCTAAGCAACCGAGTGAGAGACTTGAGGGTACGTTCAATTTTTTTTCCCCCGTAACTGGAGAGATTTTTGTTTACCACGTCTAGATACAATGCACAGTGTTGTGTCAAAAGGCAGGGTTTGGCATTAGGTCAAAATGCTTAGAGAGCAGGTGCAGACACAATGGGCTGAATGGCCTCTTTCTGAGCCACGCCAGCCCTTTGACGTCACTGTACGAACAAGCTTCATTCCATCCTCGTTTACTGCCAAATATTGTTTCATAACAAAATTTGTTGGAGAGTTTGTAAATGCTTTCTTCCTTGATCCTTTTGTCTCTGATCATCACCAGGCAACCTGTCTAGTGATAGCAGGAACTGCAGATGCTGGAGAATCTGAGATAACAAGGTGTAGAGCTGGATGAACACGGCAGGCCAAGCAGCATCAGAGGAGCAGGAAAGCTGACGTTTCAGGCCTAGACCCTCCTTTAGAAAACCTGTTCTAGTACTTGCTGTTCTCTAATTACCCCATGGGGAGGTGTCGGAGAGTTTCTTAGGTTCTCCTACCATGTGTGGGAGCATCTGGCATCCCCTTGCTGAAATGTTTGAAATCTCTAATTCATCGTGTGGGAAATCATAACTGCAAATTCCCAGTTTACCACTGTGTGGCACAAAGCACCAGCATTACAATCAGTAGCCTAAGATGTTCCCAACAAAGTTATATTTTCATTTGGATGGTAATCGTTGGCCTGCTCCCTGTGGAGGTAAATGGCAAACTTTAGAATAAAGGCATATTAACTACCCGTATAGCACGACAGCTTAGAGGACTGGTTAAAAAGGTTTGATCACATTGGATTGAAGAGGAGCTAAGCAATTGGATACAAAATTGGCTTGAAGGCAGGAGGCAGAGGGTGATGGTGGAGGGTTGCTTTTCAGACTTGAGGCCTGTGATCAGCGGTGTGCGACAGGAATTGGTGCTGGGTCCGCTGCTTTTCATCATTCATATAAATGATTTGGATGTGAATATGGGAGGTATGGATAAGTTTGTAGATGACACCAAAATTGGTGGTGTAGTGGACAGTGAAGAAAATTATCTCAGAGTGCAACAGGGCATTGCTCAGATGGACCAATGGGCTGAGGAATTGCAGATGAAGTTCAGTTAGATTAATGTGAGATGTTATATTTTGGTAAGGCAGATCAAAGCAGGACATACACAGTTAACGGTAGGGCCCTGGGGTGTGTTGCCAAACAAAGAGGCCTAGGATGTAGATGCATAGTTCCTTGACAGTGGTGCTGCAGGTAGACAGGATGGTAAAGAAGGCGTTTGGCATGCTTGCCTTCATTGGTCAGAACATTGAGTATAGGAGTTGGCATGTCATGTTGGAGCTGTATAGGACATTAGTGAGACCACTTGGAGAATACGGTGTACAGTTCTGGTTGCCCTTCTAGAGGAAGGATGTTGTTAGACCTGAGAGAATGCAGCAAAGATTTACAAGGATGTTGCCAGGTCTGGAGGGTTTGAGTTATTGGGACGAGCTTTTTTCCCCAGAGTGTTGGAGACTGAGGGCTGACCTTATAGAGGCTTATAAAATCATGGAGGGCATGGAAAGGTCTTTTTCCTAGGTTCGGGGAGACTGAAACTAGAGGGCATACATTTAAGGTGAGAGGGGAAAGATTTGAAAAGAACCTGAGGGTTAACTTTTTCATGCCAGAGGAAGTGGTGGAGACAGGTACAATTATAACATTTAAAAGACATCTGGATGGGTAAATGCATAGGAGTGGTTTAGAGGGATATGGGCCAAATGCTGGCAAATGGGACCAGGTCAGATTGCGATGTCTGGTTGACTGAGACTAGTTAGACTGAAGAGTCTGCTTCTGTGTTGTATGGCTCAGTAATTTACCAATCAGCAGAGAGAAGTAATGATTAGATTAACTTGGTTGCTTGATTTGTTTATGTGCTACTGTGTTTTGTGGAGTTCAGCTAGATTGTACTTTCAATCAGAAATTGGTTGTAAATTGGATGGTTTAGAGTAAAATTATATTTGTGATTTTCTTGAACTAAATTCTTTAAATGCTCCCATAGCATTGTATCTTTCTGAACAATATGCATTCTGTTGTCTGATATTCAAAAACTTTCTATTGCAGACTATAAATGCTACATCGATTACATTGCCTCTTACAGTTTGTTATGATGCAATATCTCTTGGAAAGCTAAGGTTTTGGACCCATATGCAAGAGGCTGTCTATTCATTGCAACGGTTTGGTATGCCATCTGTCCTTGAAAATGATTTTATTCCTTTTAAAAAAAAAGTGTGATCTTTTCATTATCAAATTGAGCAACATCAGTACTAGGGAATTGAACACTGTTCCTTCTTGAGGCCCTATTTAAATAATTATTATACTGTCATAACAGCTCATCGGACAAAAATAAAATTCAACTTTGGTAGTGAGCTATATTGTTGCAGCAATCTTAGAGGAACGTCTTTTACTCTACTAGTTATGCATTTCCATTTCTCACCTCATCTGTCTTGTGCCACATCCTTCGTCTTTATTTATTTCGAGCTGCCATTTGGGCAGCTCTGCATTGTAGCACCACCACTGGGATCCGAGTTAGAGATACCCATTTTTTTCAGTGTTGGAGAATTCGTGCAGTAGTGTGTGCTCAACACTTAGCAGTAATTTGGCAGCTTTATTGAGAATGTTGTAGGTAATTTTGTGAACCCATGGAATTCATGTAAACTGTTTCAGCTATACTTTAGTTAACATCTTGCCATTTTGTTTTGCAAGTCGTGCAAGTGCTGGAATATTGTTACAACTGTCCATTTGATTGCTACATTAATCACAATTATTGTCCCTCAAATCAACTGTGGATTAAGAATATAAGTAAAGGTTGGAATAGGAAGGGGCTGTCTTAACATGAAAGCTCATCGTCATGTGCGTCAATTTGTTTTTGCAAGTAATAATCTTTTTAAAAACTCCAAAGCCTTTAACTCTCTTTTCTCAAGTGCTTGTTAAAATGTTTCACCTTTTGAGTAAAGGTGTAATTCCAGGATGTTTTGAATGTAGTTTTTGCTGAAAGGCAATCTTTTAATGCTGTGCTTAATTGTTCGGGAATGATATGGAAGTATACATTCAAATTGTTGAAAATGACAAATGGCACCATTTTCTTTCAGTGTTGTTGGTTTGGATGTAGTATTTATAATTGTCTAATTCCTGCTGGAGGCATTTCGTCCATCAATGTAGGAAATCTCTGCTCAAAGCTGCACCATCTCATCTAAAGAAAACCCAGCTGCAGAATTATTTTACATGATTATAATGGTACCAATTATTTTGAATTTTGTATAGTTATCATGTTTATTTTTACCCTTTAATCCCCAAGAGAGGTTATGCTGCAACTCTATAAAACCCTGGTTAGACCTCACTTGGAATATTGTGTTCAATTCTGGTCACCTCATCGCAGAAAAGATGTGGAAGCTTTAGAGAGGGTGCAGAGGAGATTTACCAGGATGCTGCCTGGACTGGAGGGCAGGTCTTATGAGGAAAGGTTGAGGGAGCTAGGGCTTTTTTCATTAGAGCGAAGAAGGATGAGAGGTGACTTTATAGAGGTTTTCAAGATGATGAGAGGCATAGATAGAGTGGATGGTCAGAGACTTTTTCCCAGGGCAGAAATGATTATTACGAGGGGGCGTAATTTTAAGGTGATTGGAGGAAGGTATAGGGGAGATGTCAGAGGTAGGTTCTTCACACAGAGAGTGGTGGGCGTATGAAATGCGCTGCCGGCAGTGGTGGTGGAGTTGGATACTTTAGAGACTTTTAAGCGACTCTTGGATAGGCACATGGAGAATAGTAAAATGTAGGGTATGCAGGGTAGATTGATCTTAGTAGGATAATAGGTCGGACCAATCGTGGGCCGAAAGGCCTGTACTGTGCTGTACTGTTCTATGTTCTATGTTCTATGTTCTAAACCCGCATGTTAGGAAGAAAGGAATGTTATTTACTTTAGCAAATAAAAAGTCATTTAATGTTTTTTCTTTGTCTTTTCACACCATATGTTTTAGGTTTCACAGAAAAAGATGTTGATGAAGTTAAAGGGATCTTTGTGGACACCAACCTCTACTTTTTAGCTTTAACGTTCTTTGTTGCAGCATTCCACGTAAGTTATAACTAAAATAGTGTTCTCTTGGGGATGATGCTTTTTGTTTGGTTTGTGTTTCATTATTGACAGGTTTTGCATTTTAGAAAATAAATCGTAAGATCTTTCCTGCTGTATACTTTCGTTTGGCCTCTTCATGGTTTATGATCCCAGCTGAGATAGTTAGAGCGAGGTACCCAAGTTGACGGGAGGTCATTAGACCATTCTACCAGTGTCCTCGCTCCTTCATTTGAACATCGAGCCTGGGGCTAATGAAACCACACTCATTCAGTCTGCCTGTGAGATTGGCAACTATTTTCCGACGTACATGGTCATCAGTAATCTCAAACTCTCGAATATTGCCATGCTTTATCAATACAGTTATGACCACATGTGAATCTGGCATTTTCCACATGTGTGTACGTTGTTGATGCTGGTAAGATCAGTGAGGGGCATTCATATGCACCATGATGCCAGTTTACCTGGCTTATACTTGGGAACACCTCCTGGCGTGAGAGAATCAAATACGCAGCTAAAGTTTGTTCATTAGGATGTTCGATGGGCTGTCACATCACTCATCTAATTCAAGGGTCCATTACAGTGGAGATGTGTTTTATCAGGGAGACAATTTTTTTAATGCCGCACTTTTGTGCCGTGTCATCTTTCAAAAACATCAGCTGCTGATTCTACACATTTTTCTTTTTTAAGACCAATGAAATGTTTCCTGTATGGTCTTCAAAATTAAATAAATAGTTAGAATCCATTGTTTTAATATTTTCAAAACAAAATTTATTTAAGCATCAATTCATGGATACTTAACTGCTAGGTATGTGTGAGTATTAACAAGTTCGCAGAGCAGTAATATTGAATGGAAAAATCCAGCATCTAACATAACAGAAAAATAAACAATCCACAGGCTTGAATTATGGTTTAATTACTTTGAAATGACCCTTCAAATGTGCCTTCAGTTGTCCATCCCAGATTTTGTCTTAATTTTCTGCCAGTTTCTCGTAATAGTTGCGGCATTTCCTATATTAAAGGTGCTATATTATTGCAAGTTACTGTTGCAGTTCTGCGTTAAATATTTTTTGCCTTTGTTGCACAGCTCCTGTTTGATTTCTTGGCTTTTAAGAATGATATTACCTTTTGGAGGCGAAAGAAAAGCATGGTTGGCATGTCAACAAAAGCAGGTAGGAATTAAGTGCATTTAGTACCTGAACTGTCTCATTTGAAACATCCATGTTTAAAACTGGGAGTCTCTTAAATTGACCAAAGTGTGGCTACTGTTTTCATTTACATTCATGTCAGTTTCAGAGTTGGTAATTACAGGGTTCTGCTCCTGGCAGATGCAGCTTTATGCACTCACTAGTTTATAGTTTTCACTTTGCTTGGGCTTGCCCCATAGTTTAAAATACAAATTCAGTACTGCAGCAAATTGTTCCAAAATCTCAATCCATGATTTAGGAAGTAGTTAGAGGAAGTAAATGAAAAGATAATAAAAGTGATGATAGTGTAAACCTTGGTGGTAGAACTCCATCAGTTTATTGTACCTGAACTGTCAGATCAGGTCACTGCAGATAACAAGCTTCTTTACAGCCAATACTCTGTTAGTGCATTTGAAATTTGTTTGAATTTCTGCTATTGTTGCTGCTTTACCTCTCAATGAGCAATTATACAGCCTCACTTGGAATTTGACGTATGTTTGGTCAATAGTGTCAAATACTGCCACACTGGTTGAATTTATTTTTTGGGGTGTGAAATAAGATGCATCGTTTTTCAAATTAAAAATCTGCTTGGTGACCACTTGAGGCCAATGAAATGGAATGATTTTTTAAAAATTTTAACCTTGCTATATCATACTAGCCATCATGTATAGCGAACAAATTGCACTCCTATAAACATGCCTGTTGTAAGCATTTGGGCCTGTAAAGCAATGGTGGTAGTATAGTTGTCTTGCATACTGAACGAGAGAGATCAGTTTCACTCCCTAATGTCTATCAAGTTAGTGATTCTTAGGTAGGACAGCAGTAATCATTGGATTTTTGTGATTTCTTGCCTAAGAAGAGAGGGGGGGAGTGGCAAAAAGAACATTGATCATTGGAAATGCATGTGTGAATGTGGCTTGTGTATGATGGCTTCACAATCAAATAGTGTACCCGTTATTTGGACTGCTGACTGCTTAGGCTCTGAACTGTAATGACTGTAATGTTCGAGAAACATTAGACAATTTAGAGAATTGGTAGAGCATTTATGCAAAAAACACCTTGCTATAGTCATTGCCTCTGTAATTATAGAATAAAATAGAATTCCTACAGTGTGGAAACAGGCCCTTCGGCCCAACAAGTCCACACCAACCCATCCCCCTATAACCCACCTAAACTCCACATCCCTGATGTGGCAATTTAGCATGGCCAGTGCACCTAGCCTGCACATCTTTGGACTGTGGGAGGAAACCGGAGCACCCAGAGGAAACCCACGCAGACACAGGAAGAATGTGCAAACTCCACACAAACAGTCACCCAGCGGTGGAATTGAACCCGGGTCCCTGGCGCTGTGAGGCAGCAGTGGTAACCACTGAGCCACCATGCCACCCTACCAATTGTTTATATTTTGAACAAAGCCACATGTGACGGTGTTACATATTTGAACTTTCAATGGCCAGTAATTTAAGAAGGCTAAAATGAAAATAAAATGATTATTAGAATGTAACATTTTTCTCCCTCTGGTTCTTTTCTACAGTTCTTTGGCGATGTTTTAGTACCATTGTTGTATTTCTTTTCCTTTTGGATGAACAGACCAGTTTATTAGTCCTTATTCCAGCTGGCATTGGTGCAATCATAGAGGTAAAGTAACAATCTAAACTTAAACACAAGATTTGTTTCTACAACTTTTAAAGCATTTAAGATATTTGAATTCCTTTTTTAACTTGGCTCTGTTTTCAGTGTCTGTTTTCATTTTCATTTCACAGAGAGTAACTTAGTTTTATGCTCCTTTATGCTGTAGGTCTGGAAAGTTAAGAAAGCCTTTAAGATGATGGTTAAATGGTATGGCTTAAGACCAGTATTTCAGGTGAAGTATGGAAAAAGCTGGAATGTTTATTTACATGCGCAACAGAGACGATTTTGAATGCCGTATTTCCTAAATTATCTGCATGAACTAATTTTTATGTTGTAAACTCAGTTAAGTCTTTCAAATGTAAGTAATTCAATGAATTAACCGAATCGAGCAAATATAGGAGGTTATTTGGGATGTTTGCTTTTTTAAAAAGTTCCATATGATTTTTATTTTAAAACTTTTAAAACGCTGGCTTAATATCTTGACCACTAATGTATGGTAGCCTGGTAGTTATAGAACTGGGTTATAATCACTGAGTTTTAAGCTGACTACTGTCCCACAGCAGTTAGGGAAAAAAGTGTAAAAATTTATCATTCTTGCCAACCTGCAGGTCATGGAAAATGTCCATGATAAAATTGGTCACTGCCTTGTTAAAAAGTCAATCACCACTAGCACAAGGGCAATTTCCGTTGTATCATGTGCATTAATAAATAAGCCAAAATAAGAGAGACTCAAATTCCCAGATGTGCAATGGGTTATAAATAACCAAATTGTGAACCCCAGAATTTGTTCCTCAGCTATCATCCCAACCTGTCAGGACCAAGATGGGAGGAGTGTACTGCCTTGTTTGTATTCCCATAAATGAGTGGGTCACAACATAAATGTTATTATTTACCCTGTTCCTGGTAGGGCCAACAGTATACTTTCTCTTTATTAGAGTAAGAGTAAAAAGATCCAGGAGCCAGGGTTATTTAATCATCATAATTATTGATTTATTAAAAAAACAAATGTAATCCACAAAGTTACAGAATTGATTTAGAGAGACAGTTTGTAACATGAAAATATAAATGTTTACCCTTCACCCCAACACCCAAGCTACTCACTGGGGAAATGAAAACTAGAATGGATTTTTCTCTGTGGAGATTCACTTTTTTGAAGGGGCTGGGGTAGGGAGAAACATGCTTGGCCAGCAGTACTTAAGGCAAAACAGATAGACTATGGAATGACCAAATGGCTGTCAGTCTAGAGTTCTGGCATATATGGATGTGTGTCACCAGAGATAGGTAGTTGTATCTGGGATCTTTGTAAATGCAGCGTCCATAGGACACTCTAGCAATAATTTTTTCGGATGCTCTTTAAGGGGACCATCAGGTTTCATACGGCATTCATAACAAAGATTTTTTCCAGAAACAGGAGATATGAGTTCAGAAGCTTTCTTACAGCAAGCTTCTCTCCAGCTGAAGTTTGAAAAAATCTCTAGGCCTGCAAAACACTGTTCAAACAGTGCAGCCATAAAAACAGTCAACTGTTTTCCCTGGAGTGAGTTCAAGCAACCAAAACCAGCAATTTATGTGGAACCATGTGATTCCCAGGAAATGATTTATTTTATAAAAAAGTTCCGTTGCCTGTTTTAGATTATCCAGGTATCCATGATTTTTCAAACTCAAGTCCCCAAAAATGATTAAATATAAGGACTACATAACAAATTATTTGTGGGACTTTGTTCTAAAGAAATGGGGAGCTTAGTTTTCTTACATTTCAACCGTGATCTCACTTCTAAAATACTCATTGGCTGTATAGCATTTTGAGACATCTAGGCATGATGAGGCATGCTATGAAAATCAATTTAACAATTTTCATTTATGCAACTACTTAATCCAGAAGAAGTGCTCTAAAGATATTCACAGAGATATGATCAGAGATATAAAGGCATGGCCCAAATCTAAGAGGGTGTATTACATAGGGTGACAAAGACTAGTTTGAAGAAGAAACCTTTTAAGGGAAGTCTTTTAAAGAGAAAATGTTGGAGAGGTGCTGAGCTGTTTGTGCAGGAGGTCATTCGGAAGTAGTGTCTAGGTGGCTAAGACATAGCCATCAGTGAAGTGACATAGAAAAGGATAAATGAACAAGATGTCAGACCTAAAGCAGTGAAGAGATTCGAGGGCAGGTTTTGGTAGTGTCAGCAGAGATTGTAGAATTGTGGAGGGGGCAACTGATCCTCAACATGTTGATAATTTTAAATTGGAAGTGTTGGTCAGGGAATGAGTCTTAATTCTTGCGAACATAGGAGCTTGTTAATATTACAAAGGGGTAGTCCTTGTGATGGAACAAACGCAAGAAACTTGGTTCTTGTATATGGAACATTTTAAACCAACAGAGGCGTCATTTGATGTCAAGGGTATTACTGACTTTGCCAAAGATCTGCAAGAAGTTGTGGCTCATTGAAAACATAATTTCAGAGAAGTACTCAACCAGACAGGCAGCAGAGATGTAGAACTATATGTGGTAGCAGACATCTGAGACTGAACCGTGTAGATGTTGCGAAGAGGTGGGAAGTTGCAAGGGCAGAACCTTCATACTGTTGAATTATTAACAGGGCAGCGATGAGAAGAGAGATCGTTGCTGAAGATGTTCAAGTATAATTGGATAGCTAAGAATGGAACCACAGAAAGGGCGGTTTTACTGAGCTGGTCATTGAAGGAGAGACATTGGAAGAAGGGTCAATGTGTTTACCTATGGCAAAGAATGCAGAAAAATTAAAATAAAATACGGTGAGGAGGGATGAATGCAGTTTGGCCACACTGTAGAATATCAGTTGTGACTTTGGTTAGAGTTTTTTGGTGCCTCAGCAAACGTGCTAATCCGATTGCAAAACCTTCAATGGGCACAGATTTGGGAGGTGAACACATGTTCAAAGGTGCTGAAAAGGAACAGTATACTGAAGTGGAATGGTGGTCCTCTGTTGGTTTACTTAGCAGAGGAATGATGATGGTTTCCAAAGAGAAGAGTTAGTACTTAAGGAGAGGGATTTATTTACCATGCAACCACTTGGCAGTACCAAACTGGAGTATTGCAGACAAAAGAAGACATGCCTTTGAGGTGTTTCATCAGAATAGATGCGAGATTGCCAAATTTCAAAGAGGGCTACATGTTATCCAGCACTAGAAATGGTTGTTGATTTGTTGGCAAGTTGACTCTGGTTGGGACATTGCTATGGGGGCTGCATCAATGAACTATTATCGCCACATTTTCTTAAAATTGAAAAATGGCACAAGAGGATGGATCCTGCTTATGAATATATAAATTACAATGTAAGCTTACATATGTCTAATTAAGAAATTGGAAGTTTAAATGAAACATAATTAAGGCAACAGGAGGGTGGATTTCATGAGAGACTGGGAAGAACCTAGAGAGATCAGAAATTCTCTAGAGAGGGTTGAGTGATTTGACAAAAAGAATTTGGTTGAAGTTGGTGTTTTCCTCATCAGTTCTCCACGGGGAGTTTTGGGAAAGTTCTGTTGGATAACACATATCTGACTTTTCTCCTCCCAAGCTCCAGGAAGCTGTAGCCAGTTTTTCTCTCACCACCTTAACTGATCTAAGGTAACTCTAACTGTACCATGGATGATTACATGTTTTATGTATTAAATGTGAATTTAAGTGAACAATTAAATAGATTACTTTGGGCATACTCTGTTGCAGTTTGGAACATTTGATGAATCTGAAAAAAAGACTGAAGAATATGATACTCAGGTACTTGGCATGTTTATGACTATTATGCTTGGACTTGACATGGTTGTTTAAGCAAATAGACAATGTTCAGTTGAAATTGAATGGGCTACTGAACTTGTACCCCTCAGTCTATACTTGGATCTCTATAATATGCATTATTCTAATAATGGCTCACCTTCATTACTAGAAGGAAAACAGCTAACTGAATCGGCGTAAGCAAAGTTGAAATATTTAAAGGTTTGAGGCAGTTTTAAAGAAAAATGTGTTCATTTTCATAATTTGTCATGGATATAATTATCTCTTGAGTGTCTGATGGTTGTGGATTTTCCTCCCACTCTTTTTAGGCAATGAAGTACTTGTCCTACATACTTTATCCACTTTGTTTTGGTGGAGCAGTATACTCCCTATTAAATATAAAGTACAAAAGGTAACTATCAATGGCACTTGAGTTAAACTTAATTTATTTTTCATCTTTAAGTAGAGGTTATCTAATGCATTGAATTTACAATATTTTATATCTTTTCAGTTGGTACTCATGGTTGATAAATAGTTTAGTTAATGGTAAGTGTCCCTTGCACGCACAGTCATTTATATATTTGCTACATGCTTATTTTCTTCACATGGATATTAAAATGTTGGTGTGGTTATTGCAGGTGTTTATGCTTTTGGATTCCTGTTTATGCTGCCTCAACTGTTTGTCAATTATAAGGTTAGTGATTAGATGGATTATCCTGCTAATATTATAGCTATTTTGTATAGATATATTCAGCCGACTGTTATTGAAAATGGAACAATCCACACAGTATTTTGTAGTATTTAAACCTTTCTGTTTTTGTTCGCAACCCACCATGTTGTTCCTGTATTAAATTCTCCATATCTCTTTTATGATCTCAAATGTGTGCTGTAACTTTCTGAGTAGGGAGGCTGGTTACTAGAAGTGTGAGACAGTAGTTTTGGGTGCTTCCTTTATGTCACAGCCTATCAGTCCCAGCAGAAACGCACACACACAGCCCCTGCTTGTTTCTTTCTCCCACTGTGAGAAAGATTTAGCTGAGATCAAGGAATTATGGGAATGAACCTGCAACTACCATACAAAAGTGGAGCTTCTATTAAAGTCTCCTTGAAAACTCGATTGGTAAATCTACCATTTTGATAGTTGGTGTGACAAATTCCCAGCTCTGTGCTTTTAGCTAGTGTAGCACTGGGCTGTGGAGTAGGTAGAGGTAGGGTACTTAAGATCAGTATGGTGAACTGTAGCGAAAACTGTGTGTTAACATTGTGAAATTGATTGAGCTGGACTGTCTTTCTCAATGTTCAGACAGTGTGTCTGGATTTGCAGTAGGTCGACACATTAGGAATGATCAGGACAAAGTATCAGAGGGTTATTGGTGCCATTGGTGTCTAATGGAGTTGAGAAAACAATTTTTGAACTTTTACTACATCTAAGATGTAAAATTAAAGTTCTTTTTTACATCAGAACCTCAAAAGCTTGCAATAATATTGAATTTGCTGTAGGGACACTGCCACATTAGTCAATTGGTCCATCAGGAAGAGTTGCAAATTCTGTGTGTGTCCAAAGGTTCAAAATTCAAGACATTTTTAAATATAAGAATAGTAGTTTTGTGTCAGACCTGGAAGTACAAGATATTTTGTAAGGTTTTACAGTTTTGTTTCATAATTATTGTACACACTGTTCTCAAATAAGAGGCACTAAATGATTCCAGTGCAGCTCCCCGAAAGCAGTGTTTAAACTTATTAATCTGATAAGTATTGTCAGTGTTTTGGGTGAAAAGAAAATCCTGGAAATAGCAGCACTTTTCTGAGTCAAAGAGACAGGCCCCATTTCTGTTCTGAGCGGGTCAGTTTTTTTTTGTTTTAAATGCAGCTTTGTGACAACACGCTACGATGATTGTTTTAGCTGCAGATGGTCAAATTTGAAATACTTACATGGCTGGTTATGGAACAGATTCATCTGTCATTGTGATGACCGGCATTGGTAGTCTTTCTATTCCCAATAAGTATTGTTGTCGAATAATGCACTTTAGCATTTGGTTAAAGAAAGCTGGAATAAATATCAAGACTTTCACAATGTTTGCCATTTTAATCCTATCCAGAGCTTAATCTTTTGATGTTGTTATGTTCTGAAGAAATTTGTATTGCATAACAAGCGTGTTGGTGTGATACTAAACCAATGCTCTCAGTGAAACTCAACTCATATCTGAGGATCTCCGTTACAAGATAAATCATCCATACAAAAACAGAAGTTGCTGGAAAAGCTCAGCAGGCCTGGCAGTTCTGAGGAAGAGTCACTGGACCTGAAACGTTAACTCTGATTTGTCTTTACAGATGCTGCCAGACCTGCTGACCTTTTCCAGCAACCTCTGTTTTTGTTTCTGATTTACAGCACTTGCAGTTCTTTCGGTTTTTAAATCATCATACCCCTTCCCAAATCTGGCACCCCTGTGACAGAGACTATGCTAGATTTTGGTTTACGCATTATCCAAAGAATTGTAGTAGTTTGGCTATAAGGGGAGATGCACAAGTTTCCAGGTCTGTTAATATGGATTTAAGTAGCAACATCTCCAGGAAATTTCCAAAGTCATGATAAAATGCTGTATGGATTCCTTAAGCATTCCCTTTCTGCTCTCTGCCTTATGTTGCAGAGATTTCCTGTGGTGGGTTGAAAGGAGCCTGACCAGTTTTTCAAAACTAAACTGGGGATAGTCATGACCAAATGCAACAGAGCAGTTATTAAACAAACCTTTATTAAATAGACAGGGTATATTATGAGTGGCTCCTAGAGGAAAAACGTGTCCTGTTTTTGGACAGTTCCACTTTTTGAAGAGGTAGATTCAGGGTATTGTACTTACACACAGAATTACGCCTGATTGTTATTTTTGTAATGTTACCTTACTTATAGAATCATACAACATGGAAACAGATCCTTCGGTCCAACCAGTCCATGCCAAACATAATCCCAAACTGAACTAGTCCCTCCTGCCTGCTCCTGGCCCATATCCCTTCAAACCTTTCCTATTCATGTACTTATCCAAATGTCTTTTAAATGTTGTTGTTATACCCACATCCACCACTTCCTTGGGAAGTTGTTCATAGCCCTGCAAAAACTGACAGTCTTTTAATATCTCACTTAGGCAGCCGTTGTAATTTTGAATAATGAGCATTGACATGAGCTCTCCTGGCATCTGAGTTTTGTTCTCAACTAAAATCCATGAGGGTATTGGTAAGAGTGACCACCACGGAGCCCTTTTGGAGACAAAGTCGCACTGTCACATTGACAATAACCTCTATCGTGTTGTGTGGCACTATCACTGTGCTAAATGGGACAGACTTCGAACAGATCTAGCAACTCAAAACTGGGCATCCAGGTGGCCATCAACAGCAACAGAATTGTACTCCAGGACAATCTACAACCTCATGGCCCAGCATATCCCCAACTCAACCATTGCCATCAAGCCAAAAGATCAACCCTGATTCAATGGAGAGTGCAGAAGGGCATGCCAGGAGCAACACAGGCATACCTAAAAATGAGGTGTCAGCCTGGTGAAGCTACCAAACAAGACTACTTGCATAAAAAAACGAAAGAATTGCTACACTGTAAATCAGAAACGAAAACAGAAATTGCTGGAAAATCTCAGCTGGTCTGGCAGCATCTGTGGAGAGAAATCAGAGTTTGATGATCAGAGGATTAGATTAGATAGGGTGGACAGTGGGAGCCTTTTTCCTCGGATGGTGATGGCTAGCACGAGGGGACATAGCTTTAAATTGAGGGGTGATAGATATAGGACAGATGTCAGAGGTAGGTTCTTTACTCAGAGAGTAGTAAGGGCGTGGAATGCCCTGCCTGCAAAAATAGTAGACTCGCCCACTTTAAGGGCATTTAAATGGTCATTGGATAAACATATGGATGATAATGGAATAGTTTAGGTTAGATGGGCTTCAGATTGGTTTCACAGGTCGGCGCAACATCGAGGGCCAAAGGGCCTGTACTGTGCTGTAATGTTCTATGTTCTATGTTCTATGTTCTATGTTCTATGTTCTATTAACGTTTTGGTTTGAGTGACCCTTCCTCAGAACCGCTTGCATGCCAAACAGCATAAATAGCAAATGATAAGCAGAGCTAAGTGATCCCACAACCAACATATCAGATCTAAGCTCTGCAGTCCTGCCACATCCAGCTGTAAATGGTGGTGGACAATTTAACAAGCCACTGGAGGAGGGGGGTCTACAAATATCCCCATCTGGAAGAGCCCAACACAACAGTGCAAAAGATAAGGCTGAAGCATTTGCAGCAATCTTCAGCCAGAAGTGCCAAGTCAATGATCCGTATAGAAAGACAAGGGCAGCAGGTACATGGGAAGTTCACCAGCTGCAAGTTCCCCTCCAAGCCAGTTGCCATCCTGACTTGGAAATACATTGCTGTTCCTTCACTGTCACTGGGTCAAAATCCTGGAATTCTCTCCCCCAAGGGCATTGTGGGTCAACCTGCAGCAGTACAAGAAGGTAGCTCACTACCTCTTTCTCAAGGACAACTAGGGACCGCCAGCAACATGCATGTCCTACAAGTGAATTTAAAAAAACACAACCACGCTTGAGAATGGGATACTGGCTAACTTGCATATCCTCTTCCTTCCACCACATCCCCTCATTAACACTACTTCTTGTGAAAAATACTCAACAGCAGAATTTCACTTTCTCCAAACAGTAGAGAAAGTGGCACTTCCTTAGCTGTATTTCTCTTCAAGAAAAAACTACACCAGATGGCCTATTTAACCACTAACTTTCAGGGGAGCTAATATCCATAATCTGTTGTAGGAATGGAACTTGCTTGTTGCAAAAAGTTGAACAGAAGACATCTGCTGCTAACTATTGCTTTCCGTTTACTTGCAGTTGAAATCTGTGGCACATTTACCGTGGAAGGCCTTTATGTATAAAGTAAGCTATTTTCTTGGTATTTCAAAACTGACTCAAGTGTGAAAAATAATTTAGACAACCCAGTTCTTACAATGGTGTCAGTGTGATATGTTGCTTTATGCTTGGGAATTTAGCATGTTTTGAAGAGTTCAGAGAGATTTGTCCATCTTCAGAACAAACATATATAATTTGCTTGCAAGCAAAATTAACTTACCTGATTTTAATTTTTACATATTGTAATTTTTAAAAAAGGATGAGGAGTTGTGCCCCTTTGGTTGAAAGGACAGCCAGATAACCTTTTCCCAGGCCTTCGCTGAAGTATGCTTCAGTAGCCTGTTGCAGTCAGATTGAATTTTCAACAAGAAATACTTTCGGGTTGATCGTGGGTTTGGGTTCCAAATCCTACCATTTTCTAATATGATGATTTAGCGTGACCCTAACATATGTAATCAGATGTTGAATTTATCTACTTAGAAATAGATATTGAATATTTGAAAAAGAATTTGAAAAGATGCGTGCTGGATTCCAATAGATTTACAGAAACAAATGTGGGTTATGGTGACATTTGTGCATTTTGAGCTGAATATTTTCATAAAGTATTAATTGGTTGTATTTAGATGTAAATCTTTCCTCAGTCATTTTATTGGGCATAGCAATGATTGCTCATGTAGAGGGAGTTTGCATGGTTTGGAATGCACTGCCAGACTGATGGAAGCAGATTCATTAGTGAAAAATAAATTGGAAAATTCTTGAAACAGAAACAATTTAAGAGCGTTCAAGTATGAGCAAGGGAGTGGATCAGTTGGAAATCTCTTCCAATGAGCTGGTGACGGGATAAATAGCCTCCTGTGCTGTGTCATTTTAAAAGCAATTCGGGATGGGCAATAAATGCTGGCCTAGCCAGTGACGCCCACATCCCATGAATAAATTTTTAAAAAAGCATTAATTCATTATGAACAATTGAAAATATTGGCTTGTTTTCTAATATAGTTATTCAGCTTGGCGTTGCAACTTGATATGAATTGTCAATTTTTTTCCACAATCTGACTTGCATTAATGTTCATCTTTTATTATCACTATCTTACTTCCATTGCAGGCATTCAACACCTTTATTGATGATGTCTTTGCTTTCATCATCACCATGCCAACGTCGCACAGACTAGCTTGCTTCAGAGATGATGTAGTTTTTCTTGTTTACCTCTACCAGAGATGGTAAGACTTTCCAACATACATCTCAATGTAAGAAAATGAAACTTTTAAACAATATTTTAGAAAATAAGCTATCTTTTAATTTTGCATTCCAAGCAGAAGTTTCCTTAGAAAGAGAAGGGAATGAGTAAACTGCTTTCATTTACTGATTTGAATTGATCAATTTATTTGACCAGTTGCAAGATTCTTCACTGAAATGAATTGAAGCTTCCCGCGTTGTTTCCTGGCACAGTGCATTTTGGCAATAAGCTGGCCATTTCCCTTGAACTAGAACAGCAGCTGCTTTAAAGAGATGGAAGTGTCACTTTATAGGCATGTTACTGGAGAATCAGATGGACCATTACATGACTTTGTGACACTGATGCTGAAAAGAATATCTGGAAGAACGTTTTGTCCTTTTGTCCCACAGTTCACCATGCTGAGCACAAAAAGATTTTCTGACTGTTTGAAATTAATTAGGAAAGGGAGAAAGTTGGACTTTCTTTTGTGTAAATATGTTGCTATCCTTAAAAAAAAAAAACCAGAATAGCCAGATGAATTGACCTTTAATCCCCTCTCTCTCTCACCCCCAACTTTATTCTGAAATTTGGTGTTATTTTCATTGCAGGCTTTACCCAGTGGATAAAACCAGGACTAATGAATTTGGTGAATCATATGATGAAAAGGAGACTGTGAAGAAACTGCATAAAGAGTGATAGACTGGGCTTTCTCTGCACCCAGCTGCCAGCATCTCTTAAACCTCTGCTACCTGCAGCGCAGCCACTTCTTTGTTGATCTTTTCCTGCTTGTGACTGCAGTATGGATATATTTCCAGCCGTGCCAATCTTTCTGGATTTATAATTCTGAGTCATAACTCACTGGAGTTAAACAGTATTACTCTTATAAAGAAGATAGAGATTGTAAACTATAATATTGCTGTTTGACAGCACCATTCAAGTTTGTAACTTAATATAACTTGTTTCATGGGTCCAAGCCTTTGAGGTGTTAAGTGTTCAGAACTGTGCATAAAGTTGGTCAAGGGCAACTTACAACTTCACTGAAGGACTTAAGTATTTAAACATTCTCTTTCACTACCCTTCCTAGCTTGCTTTTATTCTACAAATACTTTGCAAACTTTGTTTTATGAATGCACGTTATGGCCTTTACAATCTGCCTAACTTACAGTGACTCTATGTCATTGTTTTTGTGTGACAATGGTTATTCCTGGAGTTGCAGTTCTGCATTCCATTCATAGTGTCAGTAAGCTTGTGATTTGGCCAAATGAATCATTGAAACAATTTGAAAATAATCCAAGTTAGTACAGAAAGGAATTTGCTTTTCCACTTTCAGTTCAGATATTAAACCTGGCCACAAGATCGGTTTGTACAGGGTACAAATCTTATTTTTCCATTAAAATAGTTGAGGTAATAGGACAACTTTAATTTGTTGAACTGCATTCTCGAAACATTAAAATCAAACCAATACAACACTTCCCTTACCACAGCAATATAGTTTTGATTCAATTCAGAAAAAAGTCATTTTTGACAAACAAAATTAAAATGGATATGATAAGGAAAGAAATGATAAGGTCTTTTGTATAAACGTTTAACAATATTTTAATTTGGCTGTTTAGAACTTTGATTTATTTTGGCCAAGGGTTGTTCACTTCAGGCTGGTGAAAGTAAGCACTGGCTGTTTTAGTTGAAAAAGATTCTATGCTCTGTTGATTCAATAATTGATATTGCTGACTAATTTATTAAGCAGTGCTTTATCTAGGTTTTTCTGACTATTCGTAAAATTTGCTTTGATTTACTGAACAGCTGCAATGATCTCTTGATTGAATGTGCATTCCTTTCTTTTTTGTGATTTGGTTATGAAGTTATTTTTTTAAAAATACTCATCCAAAGTGTTCTGTGCAACTTTTGTAGATGTGTGGTGGATGCAACCTTTTCCAAATTTGTTGGTACTAGTCACCTAATTTTTTACAGCAATAGTTGATCTTTTGTAAATCCCAAAGCTTAAGTGCTCAAGAGTACGAAGTATGTTTTAACTTGTCTTTATTAACAGCACATAGGCTGTGAAAGTTTTCTCTTAAATTAGTGAAATTGCATCATTTGCAGTCGTCTCTTGACCAACTAGAGTGACAGATATAGACTGCTCGCTATCCTGGCTGTGTTTTTCTGATCTAGTTGGCAGAATTAAAATGGAGTAATCCTAGTACCAGCTAAACTGTCACTTTTAATAAAGATTGGCTTCAAACAGGTAATGGCAGAATGGGTGTACAATAGTTTACATAGAAAGCCTCAAATCCCAGGATGTGGTGTCAATAATGAATGTGTCTTCTGAATCAGTCCAAAACCTGGTATGTTGAATATCTTGATCTGCTGAGAAACTGCCGATAATATGGAATTGTCAAAGATAAAAACAAATTGCACTCCAAGACCTGTGTAATAAATAAATTCTGCATATTATCTGACTTGATTTTCTAAGGAAGTATATTTAAAAATACATATACACCATCTACATGTGACCCCATACAGCTATTTAAAGTGAATGTTTTTCTTTCATAGAGATACATTATTCATTCCTCTTCCTGTGATATTTCTCATTTCTACAGTCAATGATTTTGAATGTTTCAGTATCATTCCTGATTCTTAAATCTAAAAATTTCTGGTTCCTACCAACTGCCATGATAACTGAAGTTAAATTCTGGAGGTACCAATTTATGTAGGAACAGGAGTAAACTATTCAGCTGCTCAAGGCTGTCCAAACATTTGCTTATGTTATTGCAGATTTGTACCTCAACTATATTTACCTGCCTTTTCTCTACATCTCTCAATCCTCTTACCTGAAGAATCCGTCAATGTCAGTCTCAACAATTTCAATCAGGCATCTATGACCTTTCATTGGGAGGGGGCAAAACAGAGAGTTTTCAGATTTCCATTATGCTTTGTGTTAAAAGTGTCATAGAGTCATACAGCATGGAAATAGATCCTTCAGTCCAACTTGTCCATGCCGACCACGTTTCCCAAACTAAATTAGTTGCATTTTTTTTCCCTTTATTCATTCATGGGATGAGGGCGTCGCTGGCTAGGCAGCATTTATTGCCCATCTCTTATTACCTAGAGGGCAGTTAAGAGTCAACCACATTGCTGTGGGTCTGGAGTCACATGTAGGCCAGACCAGGTAAGGATGACAGTTTCCTTCCCTAAAGGAAATTAGTGAACCAGATGGGTTTTTCCAACAATCAACAGTGGATTCATGGTCATCATTAGACCCTTAATTCCAGATATTTATTGAATCCAAATTCCACCATCTGCCATGGCGGGATTCGAATCCGGGACGCCAGAACATTATCTGGGTCTCTGGATTAACAGTCCGGTGATTAATACCACTAGGCCATCGTCTCCCATTTACCTGCATTTGTCCCATATCCCTTTAAATCTTTCCCAATCATGTACCTGTCCAAATGTCTTTTAAATGTTCTAACTGTACCTGCGTCTACCACTTCATCTGGTAGTTCATTCCACACACAAAACCCCCTCTGTGTGAAAACAATTGCACCTCAGGTCCCTTTTCACTCTTTCTCTTCTCACCCTAAGAATATGTCCTGTGGTTTTGAAATCCCCCACCCTAGGGAGAAGACCTTTGCTATTCACCTTATCTATGTCTCTTATGATTTTATAAATCTCTATTAGGTCACCCCTCAACCTCCTCCACTCCAGTGAAAAAAGTCCCAGCTTATCCAGCCTCTCCTTATCACTCAAACCCTCCAGTCCCAGCAACATCCTTGTGAAGCTTTTCTGCACCTTCTTCAATTTAATGTGCTCTCTGAGTTTGCTGCTAAATGGCTTGGTCTTAATTTTAAAATGAGTTAGTTGCCCTTTGCTGACCCCTAAAAATAATTCACCATCTTTCTTCTAATAGTGACCAGAATTACACACAGCATTTCACTGCCTTATATTTAATTGATTTTTGGCTGAAATTCTTTAAAAAACCACTTTAAAATAATATTGCATGATTTTGAAATGTTTTTAATTTGAAGTAGTACACTATCATTAAACGTAAGCCCCATCTCACCTGGATGTGAAGCATCCCTCTGCACTATTCAAGAGAGTTGGGGGGGTGAATCTCCTGTGTCCTGACCCATACTTAAACCTCAACCAATAAGGTTAACTCAGCTTGTGTGGTCATTCATTGTGGTTTGTTGGAACCAAATAATTTGGCTATTGAGTTCCTTTATTACAGCAGGACCTGCTGCGCTTTACCAGAAATTTCTATTTTTGTCCCAGTTTTGCTTCTGTTTATTGCTAATGCCAGACTCACTGGAGCCCAAATGTAAATTATATCCCGACTACAACCTCAGTTTGGGATAGTAGGAACTGCCGATGCTGGAGTCTGAGATAACAAGGTGTAGAGCTGGATGAAGCAGGCAGCAGGAAAGCTGACATTTCAGGTCTGGACCCAGCTCTACACCTTGTTATTACAACCTCAGTTTATTCTTAAAGCTACAATGTTATTTTGGCACTGTAATACTACTTGACCACACTTTAACAATATCTTACAAATTAAGACTTCATCATTAAACTTAGGAGTCAAAGCAACATAAACATGCTGTTTCCCGGGAGAGAGGAAGTAACATTGCTTGGTAACCTGCTGCCTCGTGACAAACGGGCAATTAAGACTTGCCTGCAGAAGGAATGTTCTGAACTAAAGGGGTAAATTGCAGTACAGGCTGTTTTGAACAGCTAACTCTGAATATAACAAGGAACAGGGGAATTGCTTCTGATAAGGCAAGCTACAGGCTTGAGGAACCATTGAACAGTACAACACAGTACAGGCCCAGCGGCCCACAATGTTATGCCGACCTATTATCCTACTCTAAGATCAAAACTACCCTGCATACCCTATGTTTTACTATCATTCATGTGTAATCAATGTTGAGGATGAAAGAATCTTAAGGATCATCAATAATGTCACACCACAAACATGAAAGAGAGAAAATTGTATAAGAATTCAACTCCACAAATCTTCAGCAGAACTGAGAAGAACAACACTGCGCAAGGATTGAACTATGGATATTTCCAGAGACAGGCACTGTTGGTGGAATTGTAGCTAAATTGCACCGTTAATTGGGTAATAGCCAAGTTTAGTTGTGAGACTTAACTTGCTTATTTGAGGGGTCTCAGTTTGGTCGCTACCTGCAATAAAGTTTAAGTCATTGTTTCAATACTTGATTGTGAAATTTCTTAATAGTTGAACTAAAAGTAACTTGTGATTTACATACAACAATACGAATTACCGTTGCTGCTTTAAGACTTCAACTCTAATTTCCCAGTCTATCTTAACAGTGGAGGTTGCACATTTCACAACTACTAGCTGAGTGCTTCTGTTTTTCTCACTTGCAATCAGCTTTAGCCTTAATGCTAGATTCTAATACTGATCTGGAGTTCATATAACATGTAAGCCTCTGGAAACACCTTGTCAACTGGTATTTTCCTGACAAGCACTAATTTCCTAGCAAGTGCTCTACTACTAACCTTCTAACTTTCACAGCAAGAGACAAAGATCCTTAGACAGCACCTTCCAAACCCATGACCACTTCCATCTGGAAGGACAAGGGCAGCAGATACCTGGGAACATCACCACCTGCAAGTTCCCCTCCAAGCCACTCACCATCCTGACTTGGAAATATATTGCTGTTCCTTCACGGTTAGTGGGTCAAGATCCTGGAACTCCCTATTGACATTGTGGGTCTACCTACAGAACATGGACTGCAGCAGTTGACAAAGGCAGCTCACCACCACCTTCTCAAGGGCAAGTGGGGATGGGCAATAAATGCTAGCCCCTGGGAAGTGTATTTTTATACCTCTTTTGTAGAAAGGTTTTGCAATATTCAGTCCACATCTGAGCATCTGTGTCAGCACAACGAATAATAAAGTATTTCTGATTCTTGACCAATAGAAAGTCTGCTTATGGCTTGTCTGCAACAACCCAACCTTAAGTCAGATCCTGATTTAAAACTTCTGCACTCAGGTCATTTTGTTTAGCCAGTCTCCCAGTTTTGGCTTCTGTTTGCTGCTAGTGCTAGTTTCACTGGCGTCTAAATGAACAATGTATCCCCATCACAGCCTCAGTTTATTCTTAAAGCTACAGTATATTATTTTGGCATTGAAAGATTGAACACCCCAATAATATATACAAATTAAGGCTCTCCATCTTTAAACTTGTGTGCAATACAAATTGATGACATGCCTTATTAATGAGGTGAAATCTGCAATTTTCTTTCCCTCACTGCATATTTTGAAAAACTTTTTAACTTGAAAACCAACAAATCCTTGCAGACCTCTTAACATAATATATTAATATTAATGAAAGAAGGCCCTTTGTGACTATGTCTGAATTAATGTTTAGATCAACATGTTGTGGCATCCCTTTTTTTCATTTGTATAGAATATGCATTTGAGAGGAATATTTTAAATATCAACTTTCAGAACCAGATATATCTGTTTATCTAGGTATTCCATTTTGACAATGTACACTCTAAAAAATTTGGAACCATTAAAAAATAAACAGTTTGGTACAGCAGGGAAGGATGTACATTGAGTTGGTGAGTTAATAATTATGTTATCAAAATTACAGTTCTAGGCCAGGATATTGAATTGATACTAGGAAATTTACTGTTACACTTAATGGATCAGATTAAACAGAATCTGATGTTGCCGTGGCCAGTTGTCACTAAATTTGCTCATAACTCCTGGGTGGTAATCTATCACCAGAATTTTATTTCCAGAGGGACAAATTTAAAAAGCAAGTACTTTGTACAGATCCATTTCTGGATTGCACTCATAGCATAATGAACAGTTCTAGTCTTTGTGCTACAAAATAAGTATGAAGTTACTGAGAGGCACATAAACGACTTATAAAGAGGATACCAGAATTTAGAAGATATATCAGGTTGAACATGATGGAGAAAAGAGAAGGCTGAGGAGAGACGGGCATTTAAAATTATAATAGGGATTCATTAGAGTAGTCTGAGAGAGTCTATCTGCGAGGCAGACAAAAGTAGGGGCCATAAATGTTACTAATAAATGCATTAGGAAAGTCAAGAAAATTTCTACACCTGCAAAGAAAAATAATTCATTTTATAGAGTATTTTGCCCAGCCACTGAGCATCTCAAAGCACTTTTATAACAAATTACATATTTTTGAAGTTTAGTCATCAGTATATGATATGCAGCAGCGAATTTGCACTCCCAGAAACTGCAATGACCAGGTGATCTGTTTTTGCAATGTTGATTGAAGGATACATTTTGGTTGGAACACTGAGCTAACTTGGTTCTTCAAAATTATGGCAAGTGATCATTTACTTCCACTAGAGCAGGCAGAGTGCCTCGGTTTAACATTTCATCCAGAAGGTGCAATCTTCCATAGTGCAGCACTGCCCCAGTACAGCATTGGTGCGGCAGTCTGATTTTATTTGTGCTGAAAGGCTGGTGTGTAACCTAAATTTGGAACCATTGATTCAGATCAAGAGTGATACAAATGAGCTTCAACTCCCAGTAGTGAGTCATTAATGAATCCAAAGGGAAATTCAGGAGTGTGTTAATATCATGACCATGTTCTGACACCATTAGACAGATGAGGAGTAGACACCTTACTGGCACAACCTGTTGAACATTTATTAAATATTTATACTAATGTGCGGAGACATGAAAGGTAAACAAATGTATGCTAGTGATTAAGGGTAACTTGGTTAGTTTGATCCAAAATTGGCCTATTAGCAGGAGACAGGGTGGGGGTGGTAGAGGTAGTGACTATCCAGTGGCATACCACAGTGATCAATGCTGGGTCCCTTATTATTTGTGATATATGAGGATGAAAATGTAGGGAAGGAGGGAGAGGATGATAAATGTGCAGATGCCACAAAGATTATCCAGTTAATTGTCAGCAAGGAAGATGGTCTTAGGTTACAGGAGGATATAGACAGATTGGTCAGATCGGCAGATCAGTGGCAGATGGAATTTGACCCTGATAAATGTGAGGCAATGCACTTTAGAAGAAGGAATAAGATGAGGGAGTACTCCAAGAATGACTAGACGCTAGGAAGCTCAGACGAACAGAGGGATCTTGAGGGTGTTTGTCTACAGATCCCTGAAAGTGGCAGGACATATTAATGGGATCGTTAAGAAGGGATATGGGACACTTAATGTATCAGTTGAGGCATAGAATATAAGAACACGGAGCTTTAAGTTGGAGCTGTACAGAACTTTGATTTGGCCACCGCTGGAGTGCTATGTCAGCACACTATTGGAAGGATGTGTTTGCACTGGAGGGGTGAAGAGGGGATTCACCAGAACAGAGTCATAGAGGCTTACAGCATGGAAACAGACCATGTCCAACCAGTCCACACCAACCATGTTCCCAAACTAAACTAGTCCCACCTGCCTGGGCTTGGCCCATACCCCTCCAAACATTTCTCATTCATGTACCTATCTAAATGTCTTTTAAACATTGTAACTGTACTTGCATCCACCACTTCCTCTGGAAGTTCATTCCACACATGAAGAACTCTCTCTGTAAAAAAGTCACCCCTCATGTCTTTTTTAAATCTTTCTCCTCTCACTTTAAAAATATGCCCCCAAGTCTTGAAATCCCCCACCCTAGGGAAACACACCTGCCTTTCACCTTATCTATATCCCTCATGATTTTATAAACCTCTTTAAGGTTACCCTGTGATTTCCTATGCTCCAGTGAAAAATGTCCCAGTCTATCCAGCCTCTCCTCATAATTCAACCCCTCCATTCCCGGAAACATCCTGGTAAACCTTTTCTGTGCCCTCTGCAGCTTAATAATATCCTTCCTATAACAGGGGGTCCAGAACTGGACACAATATTCCAGAAGACACCCCACCAATGTCCTACACAACCTCAACATCACATCCCAGCTCCTATACTCAAAAGTCTGAGCAATGAAGACAAGCATAGTCAATGCCTTCTTAACTTACATGTGATGCAAACTTCAAAGAATTATATATCTGAACTCCTAGGTCTCTCTGTTGGACAGCACTACACTTTTAATTGTAGAAGTCCTAGCCTTGTTTGTTTTGTTGCCTGGGATGGAGTGCTTTAGATATGACGAAAGGCTGGATAGGCTCATGGTGTTTACTTTCAAGCAGAAAAAATTGAGGGAGGGGACAAGATAGAAGTGTATAAGGGTAAAGGGGCATGGACAGGTGAATGGAAAGCAGTTGTTCCCTTTAGTTGAAGTGTCAGTAACAAGGTGGGGTGGGAGCGTGTGTAATTTTGAGTAAAGGCAGGAGGTTTAGAGGGGACTTTTAGAGGGAGAGACTAATCACCCAGAGGGTGATGGTAATCTGGGAGGTTAATTGAAGGGTGTAATCTCACAACCGTTTGGATGAGCATTTGAAATGTCATAACATTGAAGGCAATGGGACGAGTGTAGATTTCAGGTAGTGTTTGGCGGCCGAGACTGGATGGGTCAAAGGGTCTCCCCTGCACTGTGTGAGTTTCTGGGTCCAATGAGAGGATGGGTGGTGGGAGGAGATTGGATGCTGTTGGTCGGGCGGGAGGAAGTGCGAGCAGATTGTGATTGATGAGAAGGGGGTTGCTGGAGTCTCAGTGAGAAGGGGTGGACAATGAAGGAGGCCAGGCTGTTCGGGCTGCTGGCCTCCGTCTATCCCTCCGTGCGCCCCCTGCAGCAGTTCGTTGCGGAGATCAGCGAAGCGGCAGGAGTCGCGCCGCCGGCTTTGCTGGAAAGCAGCGACAGCGGGCACTACCGGCGCTTCATCTCCCAGCTCATCGTGTGTGTCCCCGGGGAGGCAAAGGCTGTGTGCCGGCCGCTCACCTTTCAGCAGGTACGGGGCTAGACAAACAGCTCCCAGCAACATTAAAGCGCCTGGCACCTTCCAAAGCCGAAGTGCCATTGCTTTATGTACAGGGGCACATTTGGGGAATAACAACAGTCCTGTAACAAGCCAGAGAGACTCGGAACAGCGCAAAACCCCTCAATCCAGGCCATGTTTCTGCGCTAAGGCTTCCTGCAATTTAGCGCCGGATTTACGCAGCGCGCAATTTTAAGGGGTAAGAGGTATTTCGTATGCACCACGTTCACGTTTTCTAAGACCCTCCCCGAAGTAAGTTGAGTCAAAGGGGATTTGGCGCGATTAATGTTGACATTATTTTCCCCTTCCCTATGTCTCTGGGCAGCATGCTGTGAAAACTCACTGTCAGTTTCTAGCTGTACCCCCACCCCCAGGTTAGAGGTGGTCAGGCTGCCCCATCCAACCCAGGCTGAGCAGAAATCTCCGCCAGTTTAAACATTAAGTCAGCAAAAACCTTGCTTTAAAGTCCCCATTACAATCTCCATTCTCTAATCACCAGCTACACTAAAAAGCAGGAAGAGCTGGAGAAACTCTGTCGGCTTGTCTTTCTCTCGGACAGTCGCTGAAGTAGGAACGAAGCCACGAAAGCAAAATACTGCAGGTGCTGGAAATGGGAAACAGAAATTGCTGGAGAAACCCAGCCAGTCTGGTAGCAGCTGTGGAGAGAGAGAGGAAGAACAGTTAATGTCGCAAGTCCAGTTTGACTCTTTGGAGTTCAGTCCACAGTAGTGTTTGACAAGGGTCCTCCTGCACTCGAGACATTAACCCTGTTTCTCTCTTTGCAGATGCTACCAGATCTGTTGAGTTTCTTTCTGTTTCT
Source organism: Rhincodon typus (assembly GCF_021869965.1). Classification (NCBI taxonomy): domain Eukaryota; kingdom Metazoa; phylum Chordata; class Chondrichthyes; order Orectolobiformes; family Rhincodontidae; genus Rhincodon; species Rhincodon typus. The sequence goes on from NC_063333.1 coordinate 136,997,281, forward strand.
GTAGCTTTACTCCTATCACAGCAACTGTGTGAGGCTGTTGCAACCTTGGGTCTGTATTTGACCCCAGGATGAGCTTTCAGTATTTTTTCATATTCATTCATAGGATATGGTGTCGCTGGCTAGGCAGCATTTATTGCCCACGTTGCTGTGGGTCTCGAGTCACATATAGGCCAAACCAGGTAAGGATGGCAGTTTCATTCCCTAAAGGGCATTAGTGAACCAGATGGGTTTTTTCCAACAATCGGCAATGGATTCATGATCATCATTAGATTCTTAATTCCAGATATTCATTGAATTCAAATTCCACCATGTGCCATGGCAGGATTTGAACCCAGGTTCTCCAGAACATTGTCTGGGTCTTGGGATTAATAGTCCAGCGATAATACTACTATGCCATTGCCTCCCCCCAATCCAGACATCAGTAAAGCTGGTATTTCCACTTTGCCCATCCCTGCATCTGTCTCAGCTCCTCTTGCTTCCTCTTATCCATGCCATTGTTACACATCCTCCTGATGATTCCAGTGCACTCCTGCTTCATCTCCCACATCACCTTCAGTGAACTTCAGGTGGTCCAAACCTCCGCTGTATGAACTAACATATACTAAGTACCAGTCACACACCACCTCTAAGCTAGGTGACCTAAATTTGTTTTTGATTAAACAATGCAAGCCTTCTGCAGGATGATTGACCAGGTGATGGTGGGGAGGTGATGGCCTGGTGGTATTATTACTGCACTGTTAATCCAGAGACTCAGCTAATGTTCTGGGGACCTGGGTTTGAATCCTGCCACGACAGATGGTGGAACTTGAATTCGATTTTTAAAAAAAAAAGGAATTAAGAGTCTAATGATGACCACGAAGCCATTGTCAATTGTAGGGAAAAATCCATCTGGTTCACTAACAACCTTTAGGGAAGGAAACTTGTCCTTACCTACATGTAACTCCTAGCTGCCCTCTGGACAATTGAGAATGGACAACAAATGCTGGTTTAGCCAGCAACACCCTCATCCT
>NC_063333.1:136998790-137017140 GCF_021869965.1 Rhincodon typus
GACCCTTCCTCAGATGCTGCCAGAACTGCTGAGCTATGCGAACTGAAAATCCAAATCTGCACACCTGTAATAAAAATTTCTTTAAAAAATAGGGTGGGAATATTTGGAACCATAAACCGGAAGGCACTGAATGATGATCATTACAGTCTATATCTTCAGACAGGTATATACAGCATTGAAAATGACAAAACATTTTAATTTCACTGACAACAGCTCTGATAGAAGGGATATGTGAAAGCAGGTAATAGTGTTTGCATATTAACTTCTCACTTCACTCATCAGCCCAAAAGAGAGTTTTAGCCATCCAACAGAGTAAATCACTTCACTCGTTTGTTCTGCTGTCTTCGGCAGTTTGTGGATGCGTACTCCCAAGTCCCTCTGCCCCTCCACACTTCTCTGTATCCTACCACAAGTGGATAAGTGGTCAAGAAGACATACAACACGCTTGCCTTCATCGGCTGGGGCATCGAATACAAAAGTTGGCAAGTTAAGTCATATCTGTAGAAAGCCTTCGTTAGACCACATTTGGAATATTGCATGCAGTTTCGGTCGCCACACTATCAGAAGGACGTAGCTGCTTTGGAATGGGTGCAGAGAAGGTTTACCAACATGTTGCCTGGACTGGAGGGTTTTAGTTAGGAGGAGAGGTTGGATAAAATGGGATTGTTCTCACTGGAAAGATGGAGGCTGAGAGACAACCTGATTGAGGTCTACAAAACTATGGGAGACATAGGTAGGGTTGATAGTCAAAGATTTTTTCCCAGGGTGGAAAGGTCAACTACAAGAGGGCACAGGTTCAAGGTGAGGGGAGTGGGGGGGTGTAGAGTTTAGGGGAGAAGTGAGGGGAAAATTTTTCACACAGAGGATGGTGGGTGCCCTGGAACACACTGCCAGTGAAGGCGGTGGAAGCAGGCACATTAGCAACATTTAAGACATATCTTGATAGACACATGAACAGGAGGTGAACAGAGGGAATAGAAATTGTGCATGGGCAATGAGTAGCAGGTCGAAATAAGGATTAGTTATCAGCGCAGGCTTGGTGGGCCGAAAAGCCTGTTGCTGTGCTGTACTGAACTGTGTTGTATTGTATTTCTTGTGTATTCGTTCAACTTGTTTGTCCTGCTGTTCATTTTTGGCATCATGCCTCAAATCTGCTTAATTGTGTCACCTACATTCAAGTCTAAATCCCTGATCTACCCTGAAAGCCAAGGGAGCGAGTATTGAGCCCTGCAGAATCCACTGGGAGTAGACTTCAAGCCACAAAAAACAAAAATCCATTGAGCATTACCCTTTGCCTTCTGTCACTGTTACCCAACTGCGCCCAACACTTCACTTATAATCATTAATGGAAAGCTGCTAAGTTTAAAGAGTGTCAGTGAGACTCTCCACCTAGTGCATCCACTAGACACTGTTAAGAACCCACAACTATAGACCACGGACACTGCATTAAAAGACTCAGTAAAAACAGGTACCACATAACCATGTGGTCATGTTGTATTAAATATGTGTGCATAGAGACAACATTCAAACACACAGCAGGATTAGGCCATGCAGTCTGCTCCTCAAATCTGTATTCCCACCTACTCCTTGGTAACCTTTCACCCCCTTGTTTAGCAAATCTCTTAAAAATATTCAAGGAATCTGCTTGAACCACCTTTTCGGGACAAAATAAAAGAGTTTCAAAGACTCATGGCCCTCAGAGGTAAAATATTGTTCCTCATCTCCATTCTAAATGGGCAACCCCTGATATTTAAGCAGTGGCCCCATTTCGAGATTCTTCCACAAGAGTTTGGCAAGAGGAAACACCCTCTCCACGCCCACCCAGTCAAGGATCTTATTTGTTTCAATCAAGTCACCTCTTCCTGTATATAAACCCAGCCTGTCCCTCAAAAGAACAACCCAGCCATTCATCTCCTCTGAAGTACTTCTCAAGCATTTACACACACCCTTAGATAAGGCCAGTACTGTACACAGTAAATTCATGACAGACCCATAGGACCACATTCTCATTAGACAGAGATAACTGTTGGTGGTTTACCCTGAGGGTCACCCACACCCTCATTTAGGGGCATGGTTGAGAAAGTGGGATTTTCATGGTGATGTCAATAGGTGCAGGAATTGAACCCACATTGTCAGTGTCACTCTGCATTGCAAAGCAACCATCCCGCCGTCTAAGCTAACCAGCCCAGGACTCCTGATGTGTTGTATAAACTGTAAGAATATTCCACGCGTGATGTGAAATGCTGGCTGCAAATATTGATCACTATATTCTCTCTTAAAAGCAACACTGTGGGAAGGCACTGCAACATATGTTTCCAAGGTTACTCATCGCTGCAAAAGTAGAACTTCTTACACATTTCTCAATGTCAACTTTTGCTCGAAAAGGAAATTAATCCTAAAATAAAGAAATGAAATGTACGATCAGAACAGGAACGCAAATCAGTTCTGAGGAAGGCTCACTGGATCCGAAACGTTAATTCTTGTTTTTTTTCTTCACAGATGCTGCCAGACCTGCTGAGCTTTTCCAGCAACTTTGTTTTTGTTCCTGATTTACAGCATCCGCAGTTCTTTTGATTTTTATTTAGGAAAGCAAATTTGCCTATTTGATGAAGAGGTTAAATATGCAGAGCTAGGACAGAGAAACAAACAAAAGAATGGACATAGCAAGGAAGAACATACAATGCTTCATTGTTAGCTGAAGGCTTCCTGGAGATTTTCAGCCAGTTAATTTGTGGAAATTTCCAGCTCTGCAGTAAGGCCGCATTTGTCATTGAAGGAGGAAGTGCACAGGGAAATGTTTAACTCAAATGATGTCACAAAAAAGGAAATTAGGTGCCATCTCACCTCTTCAGTAAGTAAACTCACAAACATCTCTACTGAACTAAATGCAGCAAAATGAAGCTTAATTGTCAGTGGAAACAGAGCATTTAATTCTAATGATAAGTAAACATCAGTCACAATGTGTACAACAAAGTGGGTTATGAGTTGAGATAGCAACTTCTTTACAAACGGAATAGCTTGGGTTTTATTACATACATCAATACTTTTTCATTCTTTTATGGGCCACTGTTTGGTGCCCATCCCCAGATACACTTGAGAAGGTGGTACCTAAACACCCTTGTGAACCAGTCAAACACATCTGGTGACCTACACAGAGGGGCCATTACAGAAACCATTAACACTGTACTTCTCCTGTACCCAACCCTCTCACTGCCTTCCCCCACCATCTCCTTACCTCCTGAATTCCATACTAAATGCATTTTAAAAAAATAGGAGTGAAACAAGGAAACTTCCTTCTGCACATTAAACTTTGCACCAACACTTTATACTTACTTAGATAAAGCCCTTCCTTTCCTCAATACTACTATCAGACAAACTGAACTGCAGCTTTTCGCTTTGATTTTAAAAAGTGGGGTGTCTAAACTTCCAAGTCACTTTTAAAGGGGTAAGCCACATGGCACATAGTCCATATATGTACAACACAGATCCAGTCACCAGTCCCTGCCTTAGCCTTCAACCTCCCACGGGACAGAGGTGTTTTTGCACGTATGTGTGTGTGTTTGCGTGTGCGTGCATGGTGTGTTTGTCTCTGTATGTGTGTGTACCATGTGTCTCTGTAAGTGTGTATGCGTATCTGTGTGTATGCGTATCTGTGTGCATAGCTCTGTGTGTGGGGGTGGATTTTAGGCTCAGTTCAGCAGTGAGCAGGACAGTTATTTGTGCTCACATTTGGCAATATAGTCAGTGGGACTGCAGTAGCCTGCAGAGACAAGGTGGAAGTCAGGCATTCTCCCCAACGCCTCCCCAACCCACCCAGCAGCCACCTGCTCTCCACCTCCTGCCACTGTCTGGACCCTGGCCCTTTTTTTGATGCCCTTTCCTTGCCAACATTAGAGGCTTTATTACAGTCTCTGCCACTCCGATCCCCTCCAAAAAGTACTTCATTGACTGTAAAACACGTTGATAAGTTCAGAGGTCATGAAAACCACTAGTATATAAGTACAGGCCTCCCTTCCTTTCACACAGAATTGCCTAGTTATGGATGCACCAGTCCATTATCATTTTATAAACTTTTAACAGCTGAACTTAGGGGTTACATATTCACTATGGAAACCTCCCACTCACTCGAGTTTAACAACTCTCAGCCTTCCTTTTGCACGCAAGATGCTAACACTGTGATGAAACCAGTTAAAAGCAGTTCAGAAAAAGAATGGGAATTTAAAAAGGAATGAAAAACAACCTCATACAAGGAACAAAAAAATGATTTGGCAGACGCATTTCACGTTTTAGTTTGATTGCCAAAATTGGCAACACAATTTGGTCATCTCTCTTGTGCTTATTAGTTTTATTATATGGCCTTTCTCAATTACTCTCTATCTAGTCTATCAATTATAAACAAAGCAGCCTACAGCAATATAATGGATTTCCGATGTCAGACAGACATTTTGTAAATAATACTGTGCACACACTACTTTCACCCAGTAGAGTATGCAATTTAGTGCATAACTTGATTATTTAGTTCATGCCCATCATATTTTCCAAATGATTGCTGAAAAGAACTATACAAAGGCAAGCTGTTGCCTTAAGAGTCAATGTGAATGTTTCATCAAATGATACCTATAGATTGGTTAGCTCAGTTGGCTGGACAGCTGGTCTGCAACAGAGTGACACTGACAGTGTGGGTTCAATTCCCACACTGGCTGAGATTATTGTGAAGGACTTTGGTTCTCAACCTCTCCCCTTGCCTGAGCTGGGCTGACCCTCAGGTTAAACCAACACCAGTTGTCTCTATGAGTGTAGCTCTATGGTCCAGTTAGACAGCAGCAACTTCACCCTTTACTTACAGGTTCTCAGGGGTCCTAGTAGACACTTGTAAACTGCCTTGTGATTGGACAATTTCACAGTGAAAGCTTGATAGCAAAGCCAATGGGCAGCTTCGTAAGGAAAAGGACCAGCTGCATCTTTGAATCCTAGAGGTATCCCTGGGGGGAAAAAAAATTGAATGTAACGTAAATTCTAATAATAACATCATTTATAACAAAATGATTTGGATGAGAATATAGAAGGCAATGTTGGTAAGTTTGCAGACGACACCAAAATTGGTGGCATAGTAGACAGTGAAGAAGGTTTTCTAAGATTACAAAAGGATCTTGATCAAATGGGTCAATGGGCTGAAAAATGGCAGATGGGAGTTCAATCTGGATAAATGAAGGGTATTGCATTTTGCCATAACAAACAAGGGTAGGGTTTGTACAATTAATGGTAGGGCCTTGGCTGGTGTTGTAGAGCAGAGGGACCTAGGGGTGCAGGTTCATAATTTTTTAAAGTTTGCATCACATATAGCCAGGATAATTAAAAAGGTGTTTAGCATGCTTAACTTTATTGCTCAGTCCTTTGAGTATAGTAGTTGGAAAGCCATGTTGAGATTGTACATGACATTGGTGAGGTCTCTTCATAGAATCATTGAATCCCAACAATGTGGAAACAGGTCACTTGGCCCAACTAGTCTACACTGGCCCTTCGAAGTGCGTCCCATCCAGACCCACCTCCCCACAAACCTGCATTTCCCATGGCTAATCCACCTAGCCTACACACCCCTGGACATTATGGGACAATTTAGCATGGCCAATCCACCTAACCTGCACGTTTGCACTATGGGAAGAAGCCGAAGCACCCAGAGGAAACCCACGCAGACATGGGGAAAATGTGTAAACTCCAAATAGAGACGGTTTTTTAAAGTGCAGTGTCACACACAGTAACATATAATCTTCCCACATTACGAGGATTCTATAGTGGCTAGCTTAACTACCAGCTCCCCACCCTCCACCATCACTGAAGATTAAAAACTCACCTCGGTTTTTAGCTTTCAGTATGGAGTAGCAACAAACAGCCATATCAGAGATGACCTCAAGAAAGAACGACGGGTTGTCTCTTACTCTTTGGCCGAATGGGAGTCGTAGAACACAAGCATGGAATCTAAGAGCAATGCAAATAATCATAGTGTGTTTCCTTTTTGCAACTCTCATCCAACCCTATTTTACTACACCACAGAGAGGTCTCAATATATTAACTGTCTTATCTGTTTATGGGACGTGGGCAGTATTTATCGCCCATCCCTAACTGCCCTGGAGAAAGTGGTGGTGAGCTGCTGTCTTGAATTGCTGCAGTTGAATTGATGAAGGAAAATCCGAATGCCATTAGGGAGGGAGTTCCAGGATGTTGACCCATTGGCATTTAAGGAGTGGCAGCAATATGGTTCCAGGCTAGGACGGAGAGTGGTTTGGAGGGGTATTCCCATATATCTGCTGTTGTCCTTCTAGCTGATAGTGGTCAGAATGTTTGGAAAAATGCTGCCTCAGGAGCAGTGCATCATATAGATGGTACACACTGCTGCGACCGAGCATCAATCGTGAAAAGGAATGAATATTGAAGATGGTAGACGGGATGCCAATAAAGCATACTCCTTTGTTTTCTGGATGGTGCAAGATTTTTGAGTTTTGTTGGAGGTGCACCCATCCAGAAAAGTGGAGAGTAATCCATCATTCTCCTGACTTGTGCCTTGTGTAGACAGCAGACAGGTTTTTGGGAAATGAGAGATCAGAGTTCTTTGCTGTGGAATTCCTAGTCTCTGAGCTGACCTTGTAGCCACTGTATTTAAATGGTTGGTCCAGTACCGTGTCTAGACATAAGAACATGAAGCAGGAGTAGGTAATTCAGCCCCTCGAGTCTGCTCCTCCACCCAGTACGACCATGGCTAATCTCAAATTGGCCTCAACTCCACTTTCCTACCAGCTCTCCACAACCCCTTTAACCCCTTAATAATTAAAAATCTGTCTACCCACTTCTTACATTTACTCAATGTCCTAGCATCCACTGCACTCCGGGGTAGTAAATGCCACTGTTTCCCAACCCTTTCAGAGAAGTAATTTCTCCTCACCTCTGCTTGAAGCCCACTACCTCCATCCTAAAACTATGACCTCTCACTCTAGATTGCCCCACATGTGGAAACATCCTCTCTACGTCTACTTTGTCAATCTCCTTTGGCATTATATATCCCTCAAGTAGACCGCAAGTAGAAACTTTCAAGGGGTTGATAGCGGAAAAATGCAGCATTAGTAATGCCATTGAATGTCAAGATGAGAAGATTATAATCTCTCATTTGAGATGGTCATTGCCTGGCAGAGATGTTACATGCCATTTAGCAGCCCAAGCCCGGATGTTGTCCATGGCTTGCTTTATATTGGCACAAACCGCTTTGGTTTCTGAGGAGTCATGAATGGTATCCAGCATTGTGCAATCATCAGTGAACAACACTCTCGACCTTCAGATGGAGCCAAGGTCACTGATAGCGGAGGCCAGAACACCACTGTATGGATCTCCTGTTGTAATGTTTGACCTCCGAGAACCACAACCACGTCTGTGCACAATGTATTACTCTGAAGTGCAACATCTATTTTGGGTACAAACATCAGCAGTGCACAGCAGAATTGTGCAAACTGAATTAGATTTGTAGCTGCATGATTGGTTTGTACAACCAACTGAAGGCAGACTTTGGCCTTTATAGAACCTTTTAGATGCTTATGGAAGCCTTCATAATCAATTAATTACTTTTTGCAGCAATACTCAAGCAAATAATTTCCTGTTCCATTTAGATAACAGATGAGGATCAATAAGGCACTTCTCAAAGCAATGGAGCACTGCCATCAATGAATAAATTCCACGCAATAAAAGGGAATTATCTGAAGGTGCAAGGCTCCCAATATTTATTCAGCATTAGAATAGTCACTGTTAATTTTGCTGATTCACAAAGTACATTTCACCCCTGCCAGAAGTTAAACGTGGTTAATTGTGAAGAACAAGATGACCTACAGCCATAGGTCAATATCAGAAAGACGTTCTGATGCTGCACTGCAGGGTGGAGAATTAGTTGCCAGATGTTATCAGGGTCAAAGAGTTTTGGGTCATCCGCACTGAAAAATCAAATTAAAGTCTCTCTCATTGACCTGCAGAGGGAGGTTAAACTCCAGTAAACATTTATTGTGCTGTCCAATCTTGGGGCTCAAGAACTAAGTGAATGGTCTGTAATTCAGACGAGTCATTGACTGAGGCTCTGCCTGCTCTCTCCATTGGACAAGAAAGGTCCCATGGCCCTTGCTGTTTTGGGATGATTGCTCTTACAGTCTTCCACACTCCTAGTTAATATTGATCCCTCAAAGGAGCTAAATGCTGGCTAAGTGCTTGCTGAACTGTCTGAAGTAGTGTGTTTAACACATAATGTATCTGTGCTTTTGTAAGTGGTACCTGTGTTAATGGAAATGTTCAGTACCATTTGTCCAATATCTGCAGCTGGCCATAATGAGTGAGACTGGTGCAAGACTACATGTGAATAAAGTAACATTCATGCAATAACAGAATCTAACCATCGTCCTTTGACATTCAATCTCAATACCATCACTGAATACCCCACCATCGACGTCCTGGGGGTTACCATTGACCAGAAACTTAACTGGACCAGGCATATACAGATTGTGGCTACAAAAAACAGACCAGGGACTGGGAATTCTGCAGTCAGTAACCCACCGTTCATCAATAATCTCCACTTGCCTGGCTGTGTAGCTCTAAACACTCAAGAAGCTCAACACCATCCAGGAGAAAGCAACATGCTTTAACACCCTTCCTAAGAGAACTGTAGGTGTTTCTACACCACAGAGACCACAATGGTTCAAGAGAGTAGCTCACCACCACCTACTCCAGGGTAATCAGGAATGGACAATAACCACTGGCTCAGCCAGTGATGCCCACATCCAATATTCCCTCTAATGCCCACATGGGTCTCTCAGGTCCGTGCGCGACAGTCTCTTCCGAAACCAGAAGTTAATGCTGGGAACGTCAGACTGTCGATTGGCATGTGTAAAACCTCCAAGCAACTGCACAGCCAAACAGCTTTTAGGAAACATCCTCCACGTCCCACTAAAAAAAAATCTTTGTAGAAGTTGAAGGCAACAGAAAGAAAGCTTTAGGTGAAATGGAAAGTGTTAGAAATGCTTGGTCTACCTTGGCCTCAAGGATTCCCCATCAATGCGTGGCATTATAATGCAAATTTAGCCACTTCAAAGTTGCTCACTAGGATACAAGGCTTAATTGGAATAAGACTGGCACATGGTGGTTTTATGTTTTTCTCAAAATAAATAAATAGATTAACTTATGATATAGCTTCTTAAAGTAAAACAAATTCATTATCAGGCTAGCATAACTAGACAACATCACGTGGCTTTGTTTTCTTTTCAGAAATCTGAACTAAGGTCCAATTCTGGCAAATTCCTCCTTTAGACAAAAGGCCAACCTAGAAATATAGAAGCTTGACCATTATCCAGTAAGGAAGTTTTTTTTTAATTTATTAACAGGATGAGGGCGTTGCTGGCTAGGCAGCATTAATAATCAATCCCTAATTGCCCACAGGGCAATCACAGTCAACCACACTGCTGTGGGTCTGGAGTCACATGTAGGCCAGACCAGGTAAGGATGGCAGTTTCCTTCCCTAAAGGACATGAGCGAACCAGATGGGTTTTTCCAATAATCGACAATAGATTCACGGTCATCATTAGATTCTTAATTCCTGATTTTGTTTTTAAAATTCAAATTCCACCATCCACCGTAGTGGGATTCAAACTGGGTCCCCAGAACATTATTTGGGTTCTCTGAAATAACAATCAGGTGATAATACCACTAGGCCACCACCTCCCTTAGTTTGTATACTTATATATTTACACTCAATGGCGCAAAGACTTTGTTGAATGTTGCTTTGTTAAACTGATGTAAACAAAGTCCTGTTCCTCCAACTCACTGGCAGTCTATCCAATCAGCACTTTGATTTTGTAAATGTTACAAGTCAATCATGATACAATTAAAAAAAACAGTGAACACCCATGAAAACTGTAAAATCAATGAAAGACCGGATGATGAGTCCTGAGTGAATTTGAGGCTGTTTGAGCAATGTGCTATTTCTGGTATCATCCTAAACATTAACAAAGTTCAAGTGAATTATCAGGAAAGCTATTAAAACTGTTAAATTGTTAACCACTAATATGTTTTTTTTATATACAGTGTTATAAAATGTTAATCAACACACTCACTGCTATAGACTAAAATGTTAACTAACTGGTCATAGCACCAGGATCAAAGTCAACTTTATTTGATATGAGGCGAATGCTGGGTGTCCTACCAACCACATCTTCTGAGTGCATGGGTTCCTTGGGGGTTACATGATCTAGCGGGTTGTGAGAGCAGACACCCTCTGGCATAACGAAGAGTCTTGTCGAGAAAACAAGATGTAAATTGTTGCAGAGATGCAATAGACTGCAGGTTGTAAGAACAGGCTTTGTTACCACAGCATTGGATATGCATTGGGGCTGTCTCACACAAAGTCCTACTTTACTCTCTCACCTAGTAAACATGGTATCAATACAATGGGTGATGCCTCTATTGCACTCAATCAAATACTAAACCTTTCAGGTCGTTCCAGGCACATACACAATATCTCTCCCCTCCCCACAGGACCGTAAGAAATAGGAACAGGAGTAGGCCATTCAACCCCTCGAGTCTGCTCTGCCATTCAATAGGATCATGGCTGATCAGACCACTCCATCGCCATACCCCCATGTTTTATTTTCTGCTAACTGTTCATATTATACATTTGTTCACAGTGTTATGGTGATTGTTAAAATGGAATATCATATTTTAACTTCCACCCTGATTGTTATACCTGAGATCTTTCAAGGACTAAACGAGGATGAAACATGGACCTGAACTGGCTACAGTGGTCATCTGACTGAGGCAGACTTCAAGGGACCCATGTGGAACGAACAAAACTGTCCGCCCCGAAATTGCCATTTTTATCTAAAGACGTCAAAATCAAGCATCTGAGTCAACATTAAGAAATTCTCATCTCCTATTTTAATTCACAAGTGTAGGATAATTTCACATATTGGGAGGTGAAATGCTCATCTGCAGGTTAGCCAGCTTGGAAGGACAGTGGAGCTATACTCAGGAATACAAACTGAACTATATTTCAACAGCTGGTTTTAAGCAACAGGGCAAAGAGAAGGGAAAATTAATTTGTGACAACAACAGTTGTCCTGCCTGTTCCTCTCATCATCTAAGAATACAGCATTCAGTGAAAAAGCAAACTGGGCAAGGTATCATTCATCAAGAACTCATGAGATATTGACAGATTCCACTACTGCTGAGGATACAAATCAAACATTAAACAACTATGGTCCCAGGTTAAGAATCGAATACCTCAAGGATTTGAGGGACTGTTTAACTGTGTAATCTTTAGTGTCCCTGTCTGTACCAGAGATGGTCCCTCTTAAATGTATCGCTTATGCGTGTGTTTGATGAGAAATTGTGTTTGATTAACTTGTTGGAGTTTTTTTGAGAATGTTATTAATAAAATTGGTAAATGGGTATTAAACAGGAAACAAAGAGCTGCAGATGCTTGAAATCTGAAACAAAAACAGAAATTGCTGGAGAAATTCAGCAGGTCTGGCAGCATCTGCAGAGAGGAAGCAGAGTTAACACTTCAGGTCCAGCAACCCTTCTTCAGAACTGATTGTAGCCAGGAACAGGTTGGTATAAATGCTGAAGATGGGAAGTGAGAATTCATAGTTGTGAAATAGGTATTGGTTTTATAGTTTTTGGTGTTGAAGAGTTGTGTGTAGCGTGTTTTTGATAGTAAGTGCAATGACCATGTAGTTGAACTTATATAGCTGTGAACAGTTTATCGTCAATAGCCAATGCTCACTATCTGATAATGTTGTGACACTTACTCCTGAGTCTAACTTGTAATTCATGACGGGGTCAGCTCACCAAAGTCTTTAGTCTGGATCGTTAATCTCCTTTGACAAAACTTGGGTTTGTCTTCTACTGGAGACCGCTCTGTCTCAGTTAACTCTGCGTGGGCAGTTGTTCAGTTTTTTGCTTTTCTGTGGCTATGTCCCACTTCAACACATTTTCTAAAAATGACCTAATGCTGTATATTAAAAGCATTCGGTTTTAACACCTAGGCACTGTTCACTCCTGTGAGTTCTCTTTGCTCCAAAGTGTTGGCAAGGACTTTAAGTGTCCTAACCACTGCAATGGCTTATCATGTGTATCTTTTGCGGTTCTGTACCTTAAGAATTGAATGGATTCTCTTCGATGAAGTTTGGTCTGTTTTCCCTTATGATTAATTAGTTTTGCTTTGAACCTTTGCTTTACTCACTGTCTGAAATCGGTTTTGTTGAAAGCCATGTCTTCTTTATACTTAATAAATCTGACAAGGACTCATGAGCAATGCTTACAACAATTGCATCTGTAATGAGTTCTGACTTTAAGTCACCACAGTGGAACTTCTCCAGTAGTTTGTAGAGGTAATTAAAGATATTATCTATGGGTTCACCTGGAGGCTGCAATTTTCTGTTAAATGTTGTTTTTTATTAATTGTGAAGTTGAAATAGTTGTCAAAGGCTCTCAGTACCTCTTTGTATGTGTCTTTTGCTTCTTTTACCCCTTGGAGAGCAATAAAATCATCGGTTCCACTCCCAATTCTGTACAGCAGTGTCTTGACTGATTCAGAAGCTGAACAAGTTCAGAAGGTAAAGAATCATTTTGCTAGAATGCTCAATTTTGCTTTCTATTCGGAACATCTCTGAAATTAAATCTTCCTGCCAATACTATTTCTGCTGGCACTACTCCCTAATTAGGTACTTCAACTTCTTTGAAAGGTTTTTATTCTTCAGTAATTGTGGTTCTCCTACGCTTTGTTTCTGTTCTGGAGGGTCTCCCCTCACTTTGCAGCTTTAGAAGAAAACTTAGGGGAGGTGATGGCCTAGTGGTATTATTGCTGGACTGTTAATCCAGATACCCAGGTAATGTTCTGGGGACCCGGGTTTGAATCCCACCATGGCAGATGGTGGAATTTGAATTCAATAAATATCTGGAATTAACAGTCTGATGATGACCGTGAATCCATTGTCATTGTTGGGAAAAACCCATCTGGTTCACTAATGTCCTTTAGGGAAGGAAACTACCATCCTTAACTGGTCTGGCCTACATGTGACTCCAGACCCGCAGCAATGTGACTGACTCTTAACTGCCCTCTGGGCAATTAGGGATGGGCAATAAATGCTGCGGCAACGCCCTCATCCCGCGAATGAATAAAGTCTCTGCACTTTTTTTCTTATTTGCTCATGGGATGTATGCATTGCTGGTTAGGCCAGCTGTTATTGCCCAGCACACACTACCCTGGAAAAGTTGGCAGGAAGCTGCCTTCTTGAACTGCCGCTGTACCTGAAGTAAAGGTAAGTCCACAATGCTGTAAGGAAAGGCTTTCAAAGATTTAGACTCAGATATAGTTAAGAAAGGGTGTCAGAGTTCAAAGTCAGGATGATGTGTAGCTTGGAGGGGAGCTTACAGAGGGCAGTATAAAAACAGAAAATGCTGCAGGTCTGGCAGCATCTGTGGAGAGAGAAGCAGAGTTAGCATTTCAAGTCTGGCTTCAAAACAGAACGGTCCTGAAGAAGAATCACATCAGACTCGAAACATTAACTCTGTTTCTCTCTCCATAGACACTGCTAGATGTGCTGCATTTCACTAGCATTTTCTTGTTTCTTTTAGATTTCCAGCACCTGCAATAATTTGCTTTTATTGCAGCGATGGTATTCCCAAGCACCTGATTCTGGTCCTTCAAGGTGGCACAAGCCTCGGGTTTGGAAGGCGCCATCCGAGATGCCTTAATGAGTCGTTCCAGTGCACCTTGTAGATGGAACACACTGCTGCCACCATGTGTTGGTGGTGAAGGTACATGCTGAAGGTAAACATGCTTTGTCCTGAATGGTGTAGAGCTTTCAATGTTGTTGGAGCTGCACCCATCCAGACAGTTGTATTCCAACACACTCCTGACTTGTTCCTCATAGAATCCCTACAGTGTGGAAGCTGGCTATTCAGCCCATTGAATCCACGCCACCCCTCCGAACAGCATCCCACTCAGGGCCCACCCTCCCACCGTATCCCTCTAACCCTGCATTTCCCATGGTTAATCCAACTAGCCTGCACAACCTTGGATACTATAGAATGATTTAGCTTGGCTAATCCACCTAATCTGCAGATCTTTGGACAGTGGGAAGAAACCGAAGCACCCAGAGGAAACCCATGCAGACACAGGAAGAACTTTTAAACTCCTTACAGTCACCCAAGGCTGGAATCAATCCCAGGTCCCTCGTGCTGTGAGACAACAGTGCCAATCACTGAGCCACCGTGCCACCCTACAGATGGCAGACAGGAATTATGGAGACAGGAGCCAAGTTACTCATCGCAATATTCTAGGCCTCTAGCCTGCTCTTGCAGGCACAATATTTATTGTAATCAGTCCAGTTTGTTTCTGGTCAATGGTAACCCCCAGGACGTTGGTTGTGAGAGATTCTGTAATGGCAATACCACTGAATGTCAAATGGCGATGGTTAAATTCCTTCTTATTGGAGATGGTCGTCGCCTGGCACAAATGTTACTTGCCACTTATCTGCCCAATTCCGAACGGTGTCCATGACTTGCTACATTTGTACACTGACTGCTTCAGTATTTGAGGGGTTGTGAGTGGTGCTGAACATTGTGCAAACAATCATTAGTGAGCATCCCCACTTCTGAGCTTACAATTAAGGGAAGGTCATTGATGGGGGAGCTGAAAGTGGTTGGGCCAAGGACCCTACCCTGAGGAACTCCCGCAGCGATGTCCTAGTGAGGTCAGATGACTGACCACCAACAACCACAACCATCTTCCTTTGTGTTAGGTTCTCCAGCCATGTCTCAGTATGATTAAATTCCTGCTGAATTCATATCCAAAAACACAATCTGGCGAATCTTGTATGACACAAAAATAGCCTCTTGCTACATAGAAGGTAAACAATTAAAGAATGTAAACGATGTACAGACTTGGTGAAGATATGCCAGTGCTGCATGGCATCATGGTGATATAAAGATGTGGCTGATGTTACATACGAGGGAAACAGTGTAAGTACTCATGAGGTCAAGTAACACTTGACGAGAGAGTGAGTTAGTATTTGAGGTTGATGACCTTTCTGCTGAAACATCATCACTGACATGAAACATTAATTCCATTATCATCTTTAAGGGGGTCAGTGAAGGGGTGTATGTGGCACAGTGTATTGGACAATTAGGGGGTGTGGGGTGATGTCGGCTGAGGGTGGAATGGGCAGTGAAGGGTGAGTGTGGGGTTTGAGCAGGATGTATTCCTGTGCACAGCAGATCACAGAGTTAACCCTGCCAGGTACAGATCGGAGTAGCAGTGCAAAGTGGCATTAGTTGCTAACTCACAGATTATTGACTGAATTCCACCTTACTTTTATCAGAAAGCAATCTCATGTCACTTCCCAAATTGGAACGTTTTAGAAATGCACTTGAAAATATTTCCTCATGCGTTCGACATAAATGGATGTTGGGAACTAATTCGACACATCATCTTATTGGTGCCACGAAGGATTGGATCACTCACAGTGTCCAAATCATTTGAACTTAGGAGATCTTGGGTTGAGAGGCAGTGGATGGGCACATTCAATTAAGACTCCACAAAGGCAAAACATGCAAACAAACTTCAAACTCAAATAAACTCAAGGGCTCAGACAGTTTTTTATTTGTTTATCATCTGACATTCTGAACCATAGGTCCCTTTGTGATGTGCTGTTATAAACTACTCAAAAATAATCAACTGATACGCAAGTTTTTGTGAAGTACCTGTAAGCCTGGAGAAGAAATAGCTTGTAGACGTTGATGTTAACTGTTCTCAATGTATTAACCTGCAGGAATTATAAACATCTTTGAGCTGATCATCAATTTTATACTTGTCTATACAGTACATAACACCCACCTCCCTCACGTCAAGTCTGCAGCAACAATTCAAGTTATTTTAATCTCTGGGCAGTTACAGTGCATTAAGGTCAAAAAGAACGTATGTAACTAGGTGTGCTTCACCTAACACTGCAGGAAGAAACTATCTCAAGTTTGCTTCTGCTAATAATGAAGTATAGAAAGCCAAAATAGTTTTGCAATTGTGTTTTACCATTATATTAAATAATTATCTTGAATTCATTTCAAATCAAAATGTGTTAACTCTCCAACAGTTTGTAGCAGCAGTGCAGTGATGCATAAATGTATGTTTTCATTTATGTGAAACTGGATTAACCAAAGGTTCTACTTTGGGCTCTTCTGGCATTGTAATGTCACAGATAGGTTTACGGGACAGTGGAGATCACAGAAACGATTGCAGGTTTCTGTGCGTGTAATGTGGAAAAAGTGAGTATTTGAGCAGCTTATCTTGGGAAGAGGAATTCTGGACAAAAACAAAGTATAAACAAACAGAGACACTGATATTGATTTGTGGCGATCACTTCCAATTATAAACTTTTATTATGAATTTCTCATCTCTTGACTATTATTACCTGTGAGAACAATACTGTATAATGTTGCACATGGTTCATTAATTCTGTTAAAGTTATCAATTGCCCAACAAGCAAGTGCCTTTTTTTATTCATTTTTAGGAGTAGGTGTCGCTGGCTGGCCAGCATTTCTTGCCATCCCTAGTTGTCCTTGAGAAGGTGATGGTGAGCTGCCTTCTTGAACCACTGCAGTCCTTCTGCTGTGGGCTGACCCACAATGCTATTAGGGTGGGAATTCCAGGATTTTGACCCAGCAACAGTGAAGGAACGGTGATATATTTCCAAGTCAGGATGGTGAGAGACTTGGAGAGGAACTTGGAGGTGGTGCTGTTCCCACATATCTGCTGCCCTTGTCCTTCTAGATGGAAGTGGTCGTGGATGTGGAAGGTGCTGTCTGAGGATCTTTGGTGAATTTCTGCAGTGCATCTTGTAAGCAGTACACACTGCTGCTACAGAGCGTCCGTGGTGGAGGGAGTGACTGGATCTATCAGATAGAGAGACTCAATCTTACTGCAGGCTGGAAGGCCGTCTAATTAGCCAGAAAACAGTCACTGGACAGCAACATCTAGCATATTCCATTTTGACATGCATGCCATATCTTTATAGCAACATTGAGCCAGCCAGGAAGTCCCTGCCCTCTGTTGGGCAGTGTCCAACAACTGCACCTAGTTCTGAAAGCTGTCTACTCTATGCCCTACAACAAAGTTCCCCAACCCCCCTAACACAATTAGAGCTCTGTCAGAAACCACTCTTCCATCAATCAGCATCTGGGTTCCACCTTTTCCACAAGCTTCCAAAGTTCCTGTCAGACTATGGATGGGGCCTTTGGCACCATCACACTGTGCTAATAGTCTGCACCTCCCTGTAGATGCACCTCCCTGTAGATCAAACAGAGTGGTGAGGGACAACCCCACCCGAGTGGCAGTGAAGCCCAGAGGGAAGACTCTCAGGGTAACAGGGGAGAAAGTGGAAACAGGGAACTCAACTGGACGATGAGCCACGATCATACTAAACCCTCAAAGGGTTGAATAGCCTACTCCGGCTCCTATTTTCTATATTATTACAGCATGTCTGCAGCTCCAACAATCCTTCAACCAACAGCCAACCTGTAGCTGGGAAGGTGGTTGACCAGACTAAGCCATTACTGGCCCAGATGCTGCTGTTAGGCTCCATCTGGCCCGAGCTTCTCAAGATATTGATCTCTATAAAAAAAAATTCAGGAAATGGTGCCCTCCCAACTACTGTTACCCAGCACTGTGAGTTTATTGCAGAACTTGTGAACATGATGTGACTACAGCAGCTATAAGTGGCAATCAGATCCTGAACAAACAGAGGAACTCAAATCACATTTATACATTTTATAACTGAACCACTCACAAGAGGGTTGATCCAAAACAAAAGTGGATGCACTTCAGGGGCGAACAAGAAGCAAAGCTGCCTCACAAGTTTTTGGGGCTGAATACAATCGTTTGAGCAAAAAAAATAGGCACGTCCCCAATTAATGCACTCAGAGATAGTAAGAACTGCCAGTGCTAGAGTCAGAGATAACACAGTGTGGATCTGGAGAAACACTTCTGAAGAAGGGTCCCGACCCGAAACGTCAACTTTCCTGCTCCTCTGATGCTGCCTGGCCTGCTGTGTTCCTCCAGCTCCACACTGTGTTATCTAGGTCCCCAATTAATCACTGATTTCTATCTAATTCAGGTGACACACCATTGATGTTCGTGGATATGATAGCTACTTTATTGCAATACAAAATCTGCCACGTCCTCATCAACTGCAGTAGCAGGAAAGTGCAGCTCATGGAAATAAAGCAAAAAGGGATTCACATGTAATCTATACACACTATGAGGGACATCACCT
>NC_063333.1:137017640-137037892 GCF_021869965.1 Rhincodon typus
CTTATTGACGTATAGTTGCTATTACAATGCATGAAACACGGCAGCCATATTGTGCACAGCAAGATCCCACACTCAAAAACGTGATAAAGACCAGATGATTTGATTTGTGATAATGATTAAGAGATAAATAATAACAAGATAAATATTACACAAACTGTTCAAATATGTTGAATCAGAGATAGTAGGAACTGCAGATGCTGGAGAATCCGAGACAGCAAGTTGCAGAGCTGGATGAACACAGCAGGCCAAGCAGCATCATAGGAGCAGAAAGGCTGACGTTTCGGGCCTAGACCCTTCATCAGATTTCTTGGCCTGCTGTGTTCATCCAGCTCTGCACCTTGTTGTTCAAATATGTTCATCAGTTTGGTTGGTATCATCATCAGAGAATCATATAATGGTACAATGTAGACGGAGATTAATTGATTCTGAATTTACATTTGTGAGGTGTTCAGGTTGAGGGTAGTTATTGCTTGGGAGCACATTTTTAATATTTTTTTCTTGTAATCTATCCCACCGGCTCAACGACGAAGCTCTGCATTGATGGTTCACAGCCATCTCACATCACCTCTACTTAAAGCTTAACAAAGACACACTGATCATTTACCAGTCTGAGTTGAAACTGGGATGAAATTCTTCTGTTTCACGTGAATTCCTTGCAGCCAACAAGATGTGATCATAATACCATCCTGTGAGTCAGATTAAATATTTGATGAAGTAGTGGGAAGACTAATGAGGGCAGAGCTGTTGGCGTTGTGTACATGGACTTCCAAAGGATGTTTCATTAAGTAATAGGCTTTATGTGTCATAGACTCATTAGCAAAATGGAAACCCATGGGATTAAAGGGGGAATTGCTGCACGGATATGAATTTGGCCAAGGAACACAAAGTAGCAAGTCGTTATGAAAGTTGTTTTAAAGACCAGAAGGTTGTGCATAATGGTGTTCCTCTGCATTTGGTATTGGGAACATTTTGATATCTATTACTGATCGACAGCATAACTTCAAACTTTTTAGGAGACAATAAATGCATTAACAATGAGAATGCTGATAATAAATTTCAGGTGGATGTCAGCTGGGTGGCCCTCATAGAATGAGTTCTCTGATTGGGGCTGTTAATCTGGTCCCATCAGGGAGCCCTGGCTGACAGATACAACCAGGAGTATCAGAGGTTCTGTACACTCTGTGTACTGGCTCTGAGGAAGCCGGATCAGTGTCAAGGATTCTGCACGTGTAAATAAAGGGTGACTTGGTGATGGGATACCAGCCTCTGTGGGATTTTTCATATTGGTTAGGCCCCTGCTTGAATATTTTTGACTGAAAACTTTAGAAAGCATGACAAAGGCTTAGAGAGGCTGCAGAGGAAATTTATTAAAGTGATCCCAGGGAGAAAAGACCTCAGTTACACAGAGAAAGCAGAGAAACAGGGATTGTTTTCCTTAGGGAAGAGAAAGTTAATGGGAGTTCATCAGAAACGTTCATGGTCAGAAAGGATTTTGACAGGTAATAGGAAAAACTGTTTCCAATATCAGACAGTTGGTAACCAGGTTTAAGATAATTGACAAAAGAACCAGAGATGACATGATGAAAACTATTATTATAAACTAAATTATTATGGATTTGAATACACTGCCTGAAAAGACATTGAATGCTATATTAGCTATCAAAAAGGAATTGGATAAACACTTAAAGTGGAGACATTTACAGGGTATTAAGGAAAGAGCAGAGGATTTGGACTCAGAGACAAAAGTAGAAATTGCTGGAAAAGCTCAGCAGGTCTGGCAGCATGTGTGGAGAGAAATCAGAGTTAATGTTTTGGGTCGAGTGACCCTTCCTCAGAAACCGAAACATTGACTCTGATTTCTCTTCACACATGCTGCCAGACCTGCTGAGCTTTTCTAGCATTTTCTGCTTTTGTCTCTGATTTACAACGTCCTCAGTTCTTTCAGTTTTTATGAGGATTTGGACTAATTGGATTGTTCTACCTCCTTATGTATTGTACCAATCTGTGATATGAACACACAAACACTAATCCTCTCTAACTTCCAGTTCCAGGTTGCGGACTTTATGAAACTAACTTAAAATGGGCAAACTTGTTGCTAAGTAACAATGAATAGAATTACCTGATCAAGAAAATCTTTCAGGACACAATTCTTCAGAGTAAGTGTTGAGATTCTGTCATGATGGGTAACATTTAGATCATTTATCCAACTAGCGTAATTTTCTCGTGTAACATTTCCATCCTGAATTTCAAATTCATTTGAAATGAGCAGTATATTCCTGTGGACAGAAATTAATGTCAGTACACATACATTCTGTGATTAAGCAGCTGGAAGTCTAGCAAGACCCTTCCCCCCACCTTCCCCCCTCCCTCCAACAACCCACTTAGTACAAATAATCAATGAAATAAAAAAAACAGCCAATCATATCAATCAGTGTGTTGTTTATGAATGATATCTTTCTGTTAGAAATGGAACTGGCAGCAGGAGGCCTGATTGTGGCCATGATTTTGGAGAATGAGGAATTTATGGATTTTTCATTACAGGGATTGCAACCATCCACCTGACTATCTAGTTGCCTGTTTGCTCCACCGTCTGGTATGTCATTCAGCTCTCTCCACTCCATTGCCTCCAGACCATATCATTTCACAGTACCTCCATCGTCTGTTCTGAGCTCATATCTTCCAAAGGGATGTATCTCATAGACTCATGTTTCATCCCTCAGCCCATCTGGTCAAGCAAAACATGCTACTCAGCTCACTGACCTCTGTTTCAGGGAGCCCTCAATTTGGACACTGTCCAGTAAGTCTGCCAGGACTGATGTTAACCACCTTCCCCTCAAAAACCTTTCCTGAATCCTTCAGCCTTCACCAACCTATCCTGTCTTTCTAAAATCCTTCAACATGTTGCTGTTGCCCCGACACAATGCAATCCTTCAGTTTGCTTTCCAACCCGCTCTTATAAAGTCATCAGTGGCCAATGACACTTATAGTGACTGGATTTCAGTGCCACATCTTCTTCCATCTTCTTTGGCTGCATTGAACCTAGCACTGTCTCTTCTCTGCAGTGTATATACTTCCACCCTTTTCTGTCCAAGTTATAATGTTCTTAAAATGGTCAGAACTGCTCTTGTAACAACATGCTGTCCTGTTCCAGTATCCTCTCATCAGCCGTATTGCAAAATTGCATCCATGGCCTCATTTCTTTCCATTGATCTTTGAATAAAGTTACAGCTAGCAATCTGAAAAAAGCTGCCACAGAAATTTGACTGTCCAGGGTTTAAGAACCCAATAGGACTTTAAGTTAAGATCCTAAAGGCCACTATAGGTGTTGGGTCTGCAAATCCTGCTGTGACATCAAGTGTTCTTCAGGGTTAAGGGAAGAAAAGAAAATTAATGTAGGAGCGTAGAAAATTTACAGCACAGAAAGAGGCCATTTGGCGCAATGTGCTTATGCTTCCAAAAAGAGCTACCAACCTAATCCCACTTCCCAGGTGTTGGCCTGTTGATATGTAGACTGTAGCACTTTAGGCACATATCCCTTAGCATTAACATGAAATATAATGTTTTTATATATACAGATATGCAAGGTTCTGAAGTATTACATTCTTGATTGATCTGACTTGGTTAATATGAAATTACGCAATATGTTGTTCAATTCTACTTACGAATCTAAGCAACCCCAGTAGGCTGTGGTTGCCTTGAACCCAAGAATGGAGAAGATGGGGACTGAAGCAAAAATAGAGGTAATGCTGTTGATAACAGCTACAGCCACTGCATCCACCTCACAGTCATTTCTGAAAAGCAGAAGAGATCCTTTTTTGAAACGACATCTAATTTTTTGTAACCCACTTTCTGTCCTTTTTGACCTCGTTTATTCATTCACAGAAACAGGTATCTGACAGTCAGCATTCAAGGACATTCCTATTCATTTGACTGCCTGGTCTATACCATGAAATTGTTTCCTGACCAGAAAGGAAAATTGTAACAGCCAGTATTATTTTTCATGCATCATAGTCTATATGCATCACTGGTGACGTCACCATTTGTTGTCCATCCTGAATTATCTGTAAGGAGTAATTGGTGAGCTGCCTTCTTGAACCTTTGGAGTCTGTGTGGTGCAGGGACACATGCAGTGCTGTCAAAAACAGAGTTCCAGGGATTTCACCCAGGGAAATTGAAGCAACAATGATGTAGTGCTAGGTCAAGATGGTCCATGACTTGGAGGGACCTTGCAGGTGATGGAGTGACTATCTGCTTGCTGTCCTCACCTTTCTGAACAATAGAAGTCACAAGGTTAAGAGGTGCTATCAAAGAAGTCTTGGCAAGTGCAAGTTACTGCAATGCATCTTGCAGATGGTGTACGCTGCAGTCACAATGTGCTGATGGTGGAGGACATTAGTGTTTAATGTGATGGATACTATGCAAATCACATGGGTTGCTGTGTTCTGGATGGTGTTAGGCTTCTTGATCGTTGTTAGCGCTGCGTTCATCCAGGCAAGTGGGCAGTATGCCACTTTCCTGAATTGTGCCTCACAGATGCGAGAGAGAATAATTCAAACTATTAGGTAGTTTAGTCAACTCTTATGTTAATTCATCTCATCAATTCAATAGTTGAAATCCATTCAATGTGAGCGAGAGTTCTAGACTTGGTCCAGAGTATGACTTGCCATAGGGGCAAACCACAATAATTGTTTTTTTAGATACCAGTTTGTTTTCCATTTAAGAACATGATTACGTCCTCAGTCTCCATTTGGAATAAGCGTCCTGTTAAAGTAATAAAAATCTAAAAGTTGCTTAATATTATGATCAGCTGATATCATCCATTCTATCAGAGATAGTAGGAACTGCAGATGCTGGAGAATCCGAGACAACAAGGTGCCGGGCTGGATGAACACAGCAGGCCAAGCAGCATCATAGGAGCAGATTCTATTCTATGTTCTGTTTGATAGATAGATCTGTAGTTCAATGAATGAAGGGAGTGGACAGCGAAGTAGAGTTGAGGGCAAGGATTGACCATGATCATATTGAATGATGGAGCAGGCTCAAAGGGTCCTATGATCTTCTGTTGCCATTCCTTCATCCTTATGTATAGGCCAAGGTCTTATTGAGTGCACCCAAGTGCTCGATTACCTACAGCGTGGATCTAAGGTCATTTTCTAATATTAGGCTTTCTCTCCCAAACTGCAGCATCAACTGTGTTTCAATGGTAGAACTCTCACAACTGAATCAGAACGTTTTGGTTTCATACTACACTCCAAAGATGTGAGCATGACGTTTAGGCTAGCACATCAATCTGACTTTAAACCCAATGATCATCTTCTCAATCAGACCAAAAAAGAAGAAATTTTCCAGTATCACTGTCAGTATTTATGCCACAATTAACAACATTAAAACAAATTACCTGGTCGTTTAAGAGATAACAAGGTGTAGAGCTGGATGAACACAGCAGGCCAAGCAGCATCAGAGGAGCAGGAAGGCTGATGTTTTGGGCCTAGAGCCTTCTTCAGAAATGGGGGAGGGGAAGGGGGTTCTGAAATAAATAGGGAGAGAGGGGGAGGCGGATAGAAGATGGATAGAGGAGAAGATAGGTGGAGAGGAGACAGACAGGTCAAAGAGGCAGGGATGGGGCCAGTAGAGGTGAGTGTAGGTGGGGAGGTAGGGAGGAGATAGGTCAGTCCAGGGAGGATGGACAGGACAAGGGGGCGGGATGAGGTTAGTAGGTAGGAGATGGGGGTGGGGCATGGGGTGGGAGGAGGGGATAGGTGGGAGGAAGGACGGGTTAGGGAGGCGGGGACGAGCTGGGCTGGTTTTGGGATGCGTTAGGGGGAGGGGAGATTTTGAAGCTTGTGAAGTCCACATTGATACCATTGGGCTGCAGGGTTCCCAAGCGGAATATGAGTTGCTGTTCCTGCAACCTTTGGATAGCATCGTTGTGGCACTGCAGGAGGTCCAGGATGGACATGTCGTCTGAGGAATGGGATGGGGAGTTGAAATGGTTTGCGACTGGGAGGTGCAGTTGTTTAGTGCAATCCGAGCGTAGGTGTTCTGCAAAGCGGTCCCGAAGCCTCTACTTGGTTTCCCTGATGTAGAGGAAGCCACACCGGGTACAGCAGATGCAGTATACCACATTAGCAGATTTGCAGGTGAACATCTGCTTGATGTGGAAAGTCTTCTTGGGGCCTGGGATGGGGGTGAGGGAGGATGTATGGGGGCAGGTGTAGCACTTCCTGCGGTTGCAGGGAAAAGTGCTGAGTGTGGTGGGGCTGGAGGGGAGTGTGGAGCGGACAAGGGATTCCCGGAGAGAGTGGTCCCTCCGGAAAGCAGATAAGGGTGTAAGACCTGGTTGTTTATTCTGTTTATTGGAGCTTGCTCTGCAGAAATTGGTTGCTTCACTTCTTACATTAAACAGTGACTGCATTTCAATATACAATTGACAGTGAAATGCATTGGGACATCCTGAGGTTGTGAAAGGTAACACAGAAGTGCAAATTATTTCCATTAATATAAATCAAATTGCTCTTTAATTCTACTTGCTAAAGTCAATATAATTTGGTGTGATCTGCAAGTTTAAATTGCGAACTTTCTCTGTTAGATAAACAGTATCAACAGTGAGGAGCTTGCTCTGGAGGCTTGGGGTGTGATGAAAGCATTTGTGGCGGATGCATTGCACTGGGAAACTGCCTTATCTAAAATAACCCATCTAAGATTCCTCAGCTGTTTCGTCTTCAAAACCATGGCACCTCATTTTGATTCACAATCTCTCAGTTGGCACTTTCCTGAAAGATCGCTGGAATTTTGTGCATTATGAGATATTAATGTATGGGTGTCTAACGCATTTATAAGAAATTACGTAGTCAGCTGTGCCTTAGTTCACTGACATAGAAAAGTGGCATGAACATAATAAGCTAATGTGACACAGTGTGCTCTCCAAGTTAACTCAGAGAAAGTCTTTAATTCTTGTAATATCCTCCTTTCCCTCTGGTGTGCAAGTCCCTTTTCTTAAGGAGCTGATTACAGGAAGTACTGTGATTACATTTATGCTTACTTTGGTGAGTTATAGCTGGAGAATGCAATAAGTCCTCCAAAACTCAAAGACATTGAGAAGAAGATCTGTGTCGCTGCATCTAACCACACTCTTGGCTGGGTCAAAACACTCAGCTGGAATAAAACAAAATGGAATGAGAGTACAAAAGGCACTTGCTAGAAATAATCATCAGTCATTAATATCAGTTGTTATCATTAACTGCAGCTCCTGTAATTCTCCAGGTCCTCCAGATGCCCAATACCTGTGGACACTCATCACAATCTCAAATGTAAAAATATAAGAGAGTAACATGTAAATCTGGAGACTTTAATCATGGCTTGTCAAACTTCAGAAGTCTGAAATGTAGGCAGGCTTTTACTGGGGTTTGTGACTAAAATCATAAAGCTTACCAGCACAGAGCAATGGATATATGATCAGATGGTCTCACCTGGACTCCAAACTAATGTCTTATGAAGTGAGGTTGAGTAGGTTGGGCCTGTACTCATTGGAATTTAGAAGAATGAGAGGCAACCTTACTAAAACACACAAGCTTCTGAGGGGGACTTGGCGGGGAAGATGTGGAAAACATTGTTTCCCCTTGTGATAGAGTCTCGGACTAGAGGGCATCATCTCAGGATAAGGTGTCTTACATTTAAGACAGAGATGAGGAGGAATTTATTCTCTCAGAGACTAGTGAATCTGTGGAATTATTTACCACAGAGGGCTGTCGAGGCTGGATCATAAAGTATATTCAAGGCGGAGATAGTCAGATTTTTAATCACGAAGGGAATCAAGGGTCACGGGGTAAAGGCAGGAAAGTGGAGTCAAGGACGATCAGATCAGCCATGATCCCATTGAATGGCAGACCAAACTCGATGGGTTGTATGGCCTATCTCTACCCCCATGTCTTATGGTTGATAACTTTCACCACAAGCCTCCTTCATGTATGAGGACATCTGCCTTGAGTGTAGTAAAAGTATCTACAAAGGGCAGTTTGAATTATACCATTTTCTTCCATGTTTTAGACACCAGACTTACTTATTGCCAACTGCTATACCAGATTTGCATGTGAAGGGTTTAACTAAAGATATACAACTGTTGTAAGGCTGAGTCCATCTCCCTCCCATCTAATAACATTTCATTGCAGGTCAGAACCTTAGCTTTCTTCTGGACAAAGCAACTTGTACAGTCCAGGTATTCAGGGCTGGAAAAAGCCCTGAGCTTTTCTTAAAAGTTTAGAAAAATAAGTCAGTAAGTTGGCCTGCTTGTGTGTCTTGGGGAGAAACTGAGAGAAATACTTGTGATTTCCTCAGTTGAGTTAGAAATTAAACAGTTAAGATAGAAATGGTACTTTACTCTTGAGTATCTGCAAGGTACATTGCTGGGGGAGAAAAGATGGACTGTTTCTTTTTGCTGTTCATGCTATGATTTTTCCAAATTGTCTTTTATAAATAGTGTTATTTTCTGTTGTATAATAAACCTATTTTCTTTGTTAAAGATTGATTTGCAGCCTCCTATAAATAAATTCAGGGACTGACCACTATGGGAACAAAACTGCAAAAATAAAACTTACAGTCTATCAAGCCACGTTTCACTCTGAAAGCTCAGAGTCCAGTATTACCATCATCTGGGGTCGTAGTAACACTTTTTGTTCAAGTTGATGTTCTCTAACTTCACTACTTTGGTTAATGCTGATAATCTCCTTCAAAAATATTCTAAGTTGTTGCTCCCAGCTTCTTCTTCCAAACCATGTCAAACATCTGCCTTGATTCCTCTTCCTAATCCCTCGTTCTGTTCTAGTTTGGTTGTGCCTGGGAGAAGGGCTGTTAATGATTGCATGAGGCAAGCATTGCCTTTTCTTTAACATGCAAAATACTAACTAAGAGTAGGACCAGACGAGAGTGAACCAGTGAACCAGCAGTCATGTGATCATACACGTTATTTACATATTCACATTAACTCTTTACACAATAACTATTAATGCCATCCAGTTATCCCATTCTTCTGTTGTGGCATATTCACCTGACTGTTCTTTTTCAACTGATTCTTGTGTCCATTTCCCCATCCTTGTTCTTCACCCTGTTCCTTCTGTAGAAGTGAGCCAAAATCCCTGTCATTTCGAATACATCACCAAAACCCCTGGATTTTTAACAGAACTTTTAATGCAGCTGGGCTGTGCTCTGGAATACACAATCAAGGGGCTAGCTGTCTGCAACCATGGTTCAGTTAGAAGTCCTATCCATGTCTCAGCCCTAAAGGAACATTGAACCAGACCTAAGACAACAACTTTAGACATCTTGGACCCTTCCGAGGTACCAAGGCATTCAACTTCAATTAATATTCATTCGCAGAAATACTGGACATTCCACTTAATCAAAACACATTTACACCTACTCTAAACTATCAGGAAGCCAATTCACCACAAAGGGGACAACAGAAAAATAATGGATAACACAGATTTGCGAGGTGGTAATGGAGCACACAGTCTGTGTAACTGCTGGCCCTGATCTGGGAAAGAGAGAGAGAGACCCATCCCTGCAGCTTCCAACAGAAGAGGGATCCCAGACAGCTTCTCTCCTCGAGAACTATCTGCACAGCTATCCCCCTGAAACCTACAACACAGGGCTGTTCTGTACCAGGGGAACCAACGACAAAGGACCACAACTAGCAGATCTAACAACCGACGACCTCCGAAAACCACCAACACAACTGCCAAGGCCTCAGACACGTCCTGAGGTGAAAACCGGCTCATAAAATCACCACAAAGTGAAGAAAATCCAAGTTCTCAAACCAGAATGAACACTGTCCAAAGTCTTCAGTGAAGCACTGACTACAGCAAGTGGAAATGATCAGCTGTATTTCAAAATTGTGTTTATCCCCACTGGTGAGCCTATTTCCTCAAGACCCAAAGTATCCAACCTAGCTAGCAGGGAGGGAAAGGTGGGTTGGTGACAGTGCAGGAGGCCTGAGGTCAGGAAGTCTGATTAAAGTGTCTGTGTTTGAAACTACTGTTTAGTTTCTAATAGTAATTAGCCTGTGCTAAGTTAATTACTGATAGTGTCAGCTTCACTGTTTTGAATTTGCCTTTTTATCACTCGTATTTTATTCACCTTTGTGTTATTTCCCTGTTTATTACTTTTGCCTTTCTTTTTCTTGTGATATAATAAATGCAGAGATTCTTTGCCTGAAGCACCTGTCTACTGCCTTTTTCACTTCACATTCCTAAATTAAGTCCAGTGTCAGAACGAGAGATCTGGGGGTGATTTGAACCACCTAAATATCAGCAGAATAGTGATCGCAAACCAGGCTCCCTACACTTCCTCACTATTATCCAGTCCTTTTTGCAATTCTCATTAACTGTCTCTTACTCATCCTCATCCTTTCTGCTTCTCTCAACAAACCTGTTGCTAATAATGAACAGTATCCCTGAGCAGCACCACATCTCACTTCTCAGCCAGTTCGAGAAACCTCTTTTCACTCCTACCCTCTCCTTTCTGTTTGGTCATTATATTTCAATCCACAGCCCCTGTCATGATACACAAACGTTCTGGGGACCCAGGTTCAAATCCCGCCATGGCAGATGGTAGAATTTGAATTCAATAAATATCTGGAATTAAGAATCTAATGATGACCATGAATCCAATGTCGACTGTTGGAAAAACCCATCTGGTTCAGTAATGTCCTTCAGGGAAGGAAACTACCTGGTCTGGCCTACATGCGACTCCAGACTCACAGCAATGTGGTTGACTCTTAACTGCCCTCTGGGCAATTAGGGATGGGCAATAAATGCTGCCTAGTCAATGATGCCCTCATCCTGTTAATGAATTAAAAAAAACAAACTTAGCAAAGCTCTTCCATAAGGAATGGGGCTTAGAAACAGCAGAAATGGAACTAGATCTTTCAACAGTCCTCCTCCTTTGCTCTGCCAATAAATAAGCAACCATAGCCAGTGTACTCACACCTTTTGAAAGAAAAGTGTATTGTCTATTTAAAATAAAATGTAAAGGTAATGTAAGTACAACAGATTGGCACTCTGACACAAAGGAAACTTGTTTCCTTGTTCACATGGAATGTTTTTCAATGCCATCTCTTTCTGTGTGCTTAGCTTTGCATCTTAATACATACAGAATGTAAATTATCATGGAGATGTCCTGAAGCAGCTCTGACACTCATAAGAAAGAATTATATCTACTTACGTCTGGAGTAATTAAGTAGGTCAAACCATGTATGGCCCCAGGCAGTGTTAATCCTCGTACAAGGAGAATAACAAGTACAAGGTAAGGGAAAGTTGCAGTGAAGTAGATCACCTGCAATAAATAATAAGTAAGATTTTAAATGGTTAATAAAATTTTCCCAAGACTTGAACTTGATTATTGACCTTGGAAGTCAATGCTGGAATCATACCTAGCTGTGCCTCTCATGACTAAACCTGTTCACACTTTGGGATGAGTGGGGGGCCACTTAATGATGCATCCAGAGATAGTACGAACTGCCGATGCTGGAGTCTAAGATAACAAGGTGTAGACCTGGATGAACACAGCAGGCCAAGCAGCATCAGAGGAGCAGGAAAGCTGACATTTTGGGTCTGGACCCTTCTTCAGAAATGGGGGAGGGGAAGGGGACTCTGAAATAAATAGAGAGAGGGGGAGGCGATGATGGAAGGTGGATAGAGGAGCAGATAGGTGGACAGAAGACGGACAGGTCAAGGAGGCGGGGATGAAGCCAGTAAAGGTGAGTGTAGGTAGGGAGATGGGATAGGGGTTGGTCAGTTGGGATGGAGGGGCGGATAGATGGGAGGGAAGACGGACAGGTCAAGGAGGCGGGGATGAGGCTAGTAGGTAGGATGTAGTGGTGGGGGTTGGTCAATGAGGTGGGAGGAGCAGATGGATGGGAGAAAAGATGGATAGGTCAAGGAGGCGGGGATGAGAATGATGTATCCAGTTGGGTAAGCCACATTTGGGTCCATCTCTGGTTCCACAGTGCACATGGTAGCAGTGCCTTCCATCTATAAGATGTACTGCGGCAATTTACCAAGGCTGCTTTGACTGCATTTTCCTCACCTATGACCCCAACCACCTAGAAGGACAAAGGGATCCACTGCATGAGCATAAGACCACTTGCAAGAAACCCTCCAACCACACGCCATCCTTCATTGGAATTTTGTTGCCATGCCTTCGCTGTCACTGGGACAAAATCCTGGAACTACACCCCACAACAGCACTGCAGCTGTACCTATATATTAAGGACAGCTGTGGATCAAGAAGGCAGCTCACTATGTTGTAAAATATGTCCATAGCTGACATCTGGTCCTACTAGGACCTTCCTTTAGGTAGATTTGCTGCCACTAGCCCTTCTATAATATTGATCTAAGGGACTTTCTCACATTAAGTGGTGAAGAATTAACCACTCATAGATCTTTGCCAGAAGAGGCATACACTTGAAGAACAAGTAGTTTACTACACAATAGTAAGATAACAGGTTACATTAGCTTAAGAGATAATAGGAACTGCAGATGCTGGAGAATCCGAGACAACAAGGTACAGAGCTGGATGAACATAGCAGGCCAAGCAGCATCATAGGAGCAGAAAGGCTAACGTTTCGGGCCTAGACCCTACATCAGAAAAGGGGGAGGGGAAGGGGGTTCTGAAATAAATAGGGAGAGAGTGGGAGGCGGATAGAAGATGGATAGAGGAGAGGATAGGTGGAGAGGAAACAAACAGGTCGAAGAGGCGGGGATGGAGCCAGTAAAGGTGAGTGTAGGTGGGGAGTTAGGGAGGGGATAGGTCAGTCCAGGGAGGACGGACAGGTCAAGAGCGCGGGATGAGGTTAGTCGGTAGGAGATGGGGGTGCGGCTTGAGGTGGGAGGAGGGGATAGGTGGTAGGAAGAACAGGTTAGGGAGGCGGGGACAAGCTGGACTGGTTTTGGGATGCGGTAGGGGGAGGGGAGATTTTGAAGCTTGTGAAATCCACATTAATACCATTGGGCTGCAGGGTTCCCAAGCGGAATATGAGTTGCTGTTCCTGCAACCTTCGGGTGGCATCGTTGTGGCACTGCAGGAGGTCCAGGATGGACATGTCGTCTGAGGAATGGGAGGGGGAGTTGAAATGGTTTGCGACTGGGAGGTGCAGTTGTTTAGTGCGAACCGAGCGTAGGTGTTCTGCAAAGCGGTCCCCGAGCCTCCGCTTGGTTTCCCCGATGTAGAGGAGGCCACAACGGGTACAGTGGATGCAGTATACCACATTGGCAGATGTGCAGGTGAACATCTGCTTGATGTAGAAAGTCTTCTTGGGGCCTGGGATGGGGGTGAGGGAGGATGTATGGGGGCAGGTATAAAAAATCTTATAACAACTGAACAACAGACTATATCCTCACCCGGTATGGTAGGAACAGCTATTCCAAAGCTTCTGAGTTAACCTTTTCAGACCAATTGTCTGGTACAACAACCGCCAACGTCTTGAGGGCAAATTGGAATGGGCAATAAACGGAAGCCTAGCCAGCAACATTGTCATCCCATGATTGAATTAAAAAAAATACTCAAACGCTGTTTTTACAAAAGCTCACCTTCCCCACGGTTTCAATTCCTCTTATGACACAACAGTATACGATCAGCCAAGCAGCAACGAGGCATATAACCAGACACCATTGTTGGCTGTCTTTGTTTGCAGTAATTTCAGGACTGATATTCAAAGTGTTTCTGTACCAGAAGTAGTCCACTGGAGTGCTCAGCTCACACTCTTTAATAAAACCTGCAAAAGATGTGAAATAATTTGAGTAGAATTCTCTAAAGGTCAGGGCTGGGAATTCTGTGGTATGTCTCCTCCCTAGACCCTGTCTACAATATATTAGGCATGTGGGACCGTGTCTCAATAACAATTGAGATCGGTGAGTGGCGAAAATAACCTCTTTATTGAGCATCCACAGTAGCACAGTTTGAGGTGGCAATGGAATCTGAAGAAGGGTCTAGACCTGAAACGTCAGCTTTCCTGCTCCTCTGATGCTGCTTGGCCTGCTGTGTTCATCCAGCTCTACACCTTGTTATTACAGTTTAACAGTAGGCTCTTTTATACACAGTTTTTACATATATTAAAATTTTAGCACTACAGTGTCACATGTTTGTATCCATTGTACACAGAAGTTTGTGTGACATCTACCCTGGGGAAGCAGGAGATGGTTTAAACACTCATTAAATGCTGGCTGTTACTCTTGATAGAACTGGAATGTCTCTCCGGTCTGAGCTTGCATAAATAAGAGGCGTTAGTTCTTTTGTCTTTAAAGTTAGTAATGTTAGCAAAAATACTAGACGTATATGATTTAAATAAGTGAGAAATTATACGTGTACTAAATAAAAATATAGAGGATATTAAACCGATCTCCTGCAGCTGGGTCATGAGATTTCATTTACTATTACTGGTTTTGATAGTTCTTACACATTCATTCATGCAGTTTCATGGAAGCACTGTTCTGATAGTAAGTTTCTTGAAGGGGGTAGCAGACTATTTAATATGTATGTAATAAGTACATACTAGTGGAGGAAACTGTTTGATGTTCTGCAACCTATTCAGGTCCCGTGAGACAGTTACTAAGGGTTAATTAATATTATAATCATTCCATAGTTTTGAATGAGTTATGGAGACATGATGGTGGGGATTGGCATTGTTCTGAGTGGGTTCTGGTATTAACACTTATTCAGGGGTAGCCTTTGATGTAGGAACAAGTCTAAACACTGCTTGCAGCACGGAGATGATAAGAATCAAAAGGTGTAAAGAAACAGTAATGGATTAGAAGGGATGTTTAATTAGTTCATCTGGTAAGAGTAAAAATGTTCTACAAAATCACAGTTTTATGAATGAGTGAATGAAAACACGATATAGTAAACATATTGCACTTGTGAGTGAGTTAGTAGAGAGAATTATAATACAATACCTCACAGGCACAGTTCAGGATTACAATGTGAATATTTACCTCGTTGAGTGTGCGTCCAATAATTCTCAAGCAGCTCGATACCATTCAGGAAAAAAACAGCTTACATAATCTGTACCTCATCAACAGGCTTAAACGTGCTATCCCTCCACCAACTGCTGCATAGCGGCAGCAGTATATATTAGAAGAAAGATCTATGGCAGCAAATTGCCTAGACTCCTTTGACAGCACCTTTTAATGTCATGACCTCTGCCACCCAGCAGGACAAAGGCAGAAGATGCTTGGGAATCCAACTACCCACTAGATCCCCTCCAAGCAAGAAGATTGCTTATTGTTTTCTCACTGCTACTGTGTCACAATCCTGGAAATCCCTTCCCTAACAGTGGCAAAATCTTTTGTTAGTACCATTGTGCCAAAACATTCTTTAATGTTCAACATGCAAAACGTTGGCTCACTTTGAGTGTGGATGGTCTCATCATCCTTATGATCTGACAGGATATCTTGACTAGGCATTTTGTGGATATTGTCTTTATGACGTTTGGCATGTGCTCTTGATTGGTTGGAATACTGTACCTCCTAATATTTTGAAGTGGCTTCTCATGACATGAAACACTTGGTTTGACCTTTGTTCTCGTATTGACGTCTCCAGTGTCTTCTGGTGCCACATACCTTGCACATTGTAGGCATTTTCTGGATGCATTGCCCATCTTGCTTAATAACTTTGCCTGCAATAGCTACTGTGGACAATTAGGCATACCCTGGTGACTGTCGATCCATTATTATGGCTTCATTTTATGTTCACCTTGTAGTAATGCTGCCAAAGTTTAATCTTTGGCTGGGTCCAAAATGTCATTGTCACTTCCACTACTATCATGAGCTTGATTGTTCGGTCAACTAGCTCTGTCGCTGTGAAATTGCAAGTACACCCCCTGTTTCTATGTCTACTTATAACATGGTCAATTTGTGTCTTTCAGTTGTTGTCTCAGAAACAAATATTCCAGATGGTGTATTCTGAAGTAAAATTTCACTTGCAATTGATTTCTAAGTGTTGATAATTTTTCTAGATTTTTAAGATGGTAGACGGACAGACCTGATGCATGCAGTCAATGGAGATATTCATTGCCAGCAATTTTAATGCTAATGTTCTGTTTATCTGGTCTGGAAATAATAAAGTCAGAAAGCACAGACTGCGTGTTTTCAGAACAAAGTAAACTCAGATATCTGATCCAACATTTTCCATTTGAGTATTGGAAATTTTGCTGTCATTTTGCAGCAGTTTTCAGGATTTTTTAAATGCGTTCTGGAGCTCTTGACAGCCACGCAACTATTTTTCCAAGACAACAAGGTGCAGAGCTGGATGAACACAGCAGGCCAAGCAGCATCATAGGAGCAGAGAGGCTGATGTTTTGGGCCTAGACCCTTCATCCAGCCCTGCACCTTGTTGTCTCGGATTCTCCAGCATCTGCAGTTCCTACTATCTCTAATTCAACTATTTTTCCACCTTTGTTAAACTTAAATTCACTCCGAGCTGCAGTACCTTTAGTGGCCACAGCCATAGTTAGTTATAGATTATTACTTGTTAGCAATGATGGTGCTGTTGAGCTCCTTCGCTTAATTAAACTCTGAGCCCTATCTACGCAAGTGAGTTGGTGAGAAAATAGTGATAGGATTAAAGGCAAACAACAAATTGAAAAGATCTTTTTACAAACTTCTTCCAGGCTTTGGACACCACTGGATAGATTCTTCTTCCCAGCCCAGTCTGTGGCATTTTGGTTCAGCAGTCTCTATGATTTCCCCTTAAAGTGGAGTCACCTGTTTAATTAGAGATAACAAGGTGTAGAGCTGGATGAACACAGCAGGTCAATAACATCAGAGGAGCAGGAAGGCTGATGTTTTGGGCCTAGATCCTTCTTTAATTTCTGCTTCTGCTTAACCTTTGCAGGAAGACTATTTTTGCAGATTTGAACAATCCTGGAGATGGATGAAGCTGGCTGGAGTGAAAGGCTGCCCTGGAATGGTGGTACAGTGTGTCAAGTTCCTACAAAGCTGCCAGGATAACTCCACATAGTGATGCTTGATCGTCATTTCACTTTCACACCAGCTCCTTACCTCTGTTCTGTCCCTAATTCTGCTTAATCAAATTATGCAGCTGGTATGTTACAGATAGTGCAGTTACAAGTAGAAATCTTCAGCACAAATTACCACTATTTTAGACATGGTGTACTTAGGCAATAAAAATCTTCAGATACCACAATCTGCAGCCATGTTTCATTTTTCTCTTAGCTTTAAATGTACTATTCACACACAAGGATTGTAAAACTATAATATGGGTTCTTTATTTGAAGATAAGACTATACACAGATAATATTCACAGGAACAGTATTGCTCCTGCTTCAGACTGACTAACAACCCGTGGAGCTATTTCGTCATATCCTCTTGATGATGGTGGAGATTGACAGTAGTTTAAGATACACAACTTTAAAGATATATCCACGTCATATCACAAGAAATGCTGACCATGCCTTTATGTTCAAAGGTAAAGAACACTCCCCATTATGATCAGGAGCCAAAGTGAATTATTTGGCTTGGCCTTGGCAGAAGGGCTAGTCTTTTTTACTGGAATATATACCTGGTAATGACAGTGCGCATCCATAGTCTTGGTCAAAATACGAAGATCTCCACAAATGCTTGAATTTTATGAATTTCTTCCCTTGGGTCACTCACCTTTCGTTGATCCAACCTTTTAGTTTTCACCTCCATGCAGGGCTTTTATAATCTCCTACCAATAAAGGAATGTCAGTTGAGTCCAGGATTATGCAACTAAAGTTAGATACGAGATCTTATTTTTTGAGCACTTTGCATTCTGGCAGATCTGAAAGTTATGATAACTGATGTAAAAATGACTGAATCATCCATTCCAGAAGGAGGCTACTTGGCACAACATACCTGTGCTGGCTCTTTCAGAGGCATTATCCAATCGCCCCCCTTGACCTTTCATTCCCCTATCAGTCAGCAAGTGTGAAAATCTCTTTACAAATCTACATATTCACAGAGCAGGCCATTCAGCCCCTCAAATCTGCTCCACCATGTCATTTTATGGTTGATCCATACCTCCACTTTGATGTGCGTCTCTTGACATTCACATGGAACAAAGTTCAAACAATCTCAGTTTGCAAAATTTCAATTGATTCAACGTTTATATCAATTTTGGGTGGAGAAAGTTCCAGTAATCTACAGCTTTGTGTGGGGGCAAGTGTTTTTCAAATTCACTTTGAATCACCCAGCACTGGTTTAAGATGCTGTCCCTTGTTCTAGACTCATTCCTAAAAGAACAATCTGCTCTATTAGATCCATTATCAGCTGAAAGACTTCGATCAGATTCTTCCTCAACCCGAGTGGATGCCAAACACGTTTGTACAACCTATGTACAAAATTTGACGCCAGAATTTGGAAACAAAGTTCAGCTAGTGGCAAGAATCTTCTGCCTCTGCAGGTGGCAAGCGAGAAGTTGGGGAGGACAATTATTTACATTGCGTGGTGTCATAAGCGAATCCTACAACAGTCAGAGTTAGGCTCTGGGCCCCATAGTTATCCTATTGAGATATTTTGAATCAGTCTGATTAGGCAAATTACAAAATGCCTTTTTAGCAGGTGGGGCTGTAACCCCAGACCTCCTGGCTCAGAGATAGGGACTTTGTCACTGTGCCACAAAAGAGGCCCCCAGTCAATGTTTTTAGATATTTTCCTATTCGGCCTGTTCAGACATGTTATGACACCTGGAGTGGGTGGGACTTGGATGCAAGCCTCCTGGCTTGGAGTTGAGGACACTACCACTGCCCCTCCCCCCCCAGCCATGAACTTTTCTACTCTGCTGCCAATTGAGGCCCTTAAAGAGGCCAATGAAGAACCACTTGGGGCTCATCTGCTTGCTACTGGCACTAAGCTGTCCTGTCACCCTGGTGCTGTTGAGCACCAGAGATGTCAGCCTCTGATTGACTGGCAACCTCTGCCAGGCAGGACCTCCTCCCTCCCCGGGTCTTGATTCCAGGGGAAGACTGGCTACCACTGTCTGATTGGCACATGATTCAGCGGGTCTTCCCGAGAAGGGGTGATGTGGGTCTCTCACCCAGTCTCCGAGCAGAACCAAACTCTGGTCACTCTAGTAATTTGCGATCTAATAAGGATCAACGTTGACAACGAAAGCAACTTAGCCGGCGAAGATGTTCCCTGAACTTAGAAGACAACAAAGCTAGAAAGCATCTATCTGACTCATCACCGATTGATTGATTAAATGGATTTGTGTTTTTTTTTAACCTGTTCCATTGTTGTTTAAAGGGCAGTTTTTCCATGGCAATGGTTCCTCGAATGAATGGAAAAAGTACCAGAGTATCCAGGCGAGGATGGTGTTATAGTACATGGCCACCGCAAAGGAAGCCAGCATGGAAGCAATGCCTGCAACATAGTAAATTACAGAAAGCCGATCAAATGGATTGCAAGTGTTTATTCAATGACTTATGCTAGAATGATAAATTAAATGATCTGTAGAGAGCTTTAAGCCTGAATTGGAGATTAAAGATACAAGCATAAACATGCTGGAGTATTAATTGCTCTTAACATTAACTGATAAGCTGCATTTCAGAAATCTGGGCTTTTACCTCACTTTAATGGCTATTTGGTTTGTAGAATACATCAGCTAATGGCCAGTGAGTACCTACTTATCCTCCTTAATACTTCTGTAAAGGTTCCATTCACATGAGTGCACAGCAGATATATAAAATGTTTGGAACATGTTCAACATGTAAGTCACATCTTTCAGGAATTGGGGTCGATAGGCATTGAAATTGGCAGTTTTCTATTTTTACAACATAGAGCATTCCTAATGTAGTTACACAATTGGGTAATCCGATACAGACTGAAAATCCTGAGGTAACCCAGGAATATGCAAAGTTTCTCAACGGCAGGTGAAATTCATTATTGTTTATAGAGTAGGTCACTAGGATTTGAGAGTAACAAGAGACACACTTGGACCTGCACCAGCTTCTCTCCTTGGGGTTCTCTCGCAAAATTAATTTCAAAAATGAAACCACATGAGGAGAAAGCGGTAGCAACTACGTAAGTGTAGAGTAGTATCATTTTTTAAAATTCGTTTCAATTCATTGGGGAGGTGATGGCCTTATCGCTGGATTGTTAATCCAGAGACCCAGATAACTTTATGGGGATAGTAGGAACTGTAGATGCTGGAGAATCTGAGATAACAAGGTGTAGAGCTGGATGAACACAGCAGGCCAAGCAGCATCAGAGGATCGGGAA
>NC_063333.1:137038292-137081296 GCF_021869965.1 Rhincodon typus
CCTATGATGCTGCTTGGCCTGCTGTGTTCATCCAGCCCTGCACCTTGTTGTCTCGGATTCTCCAGCATCTGCAGTTCCTACTATCTCTGGTTCAGTAATGCCCTTTAGGGGAAGGAAGCTGCCATCCTTACCTGGTCTGGCCTACATGTGACTGCAGACCCACAGCATTGTGGTTGACTGTGGGCTGCCTTCTGGGTAATTAGGGATGGGCAGTAAATGCTGGCCCAGCCAGTGACGCCCACATCACGTTAATGGAAGAAACAATTCAGAGGATGTAGGCTTCACTGACTGGGCCAGCATTCATTGCCCCATCCTGAACTGCCTTTGAGAATGTGGTGGTGAGCTGTCCTCTGGAACACTGCACTCTATTTGCTGAAGATAGACCCCAGTGCCATGCAGGAGAGATCACCAGGAATTTGACCCAGCCACAGTAAAGGAACAGTGATGCATTTCCAATTCAGGATGCTGAGTGGCCTAGAGGGGAACTTGCAGGGGGTGGTGTTCCCATGTATCTGCTGTTCTTGTCCTTCCAGAAGGTAATGGTGATGGGTCCGAAAGGGCTGCCCAAAGAGACTTTTCTGCAGTGCATCTTGTATATGATACACACTGCTGCTACTGAGCGTCGGTGGTGGAGGGAATGGATGCTTGTGGATGTGGCACCAATCAAGTGAACTGCTTTGGCCTGGATGCTGTCACATTTCTTGAGTGTGGTTGGAGCTGCACCCATCCAGGCAAGTGGGGAGTATTCTCATCACACTTTTGACTTGTGCCTTGTAGATGGTGGACAGAGGTGAGTTGCTCACTGCAGGATTCCTAGCCTTTGATCTGCTCCTGTAGCCACTGTACCCATCGCTTGGTCTGGTGCAATTTCTGGTCCATGGTAACCCCCAGACTGTCGATAGTGCCTGATTTAGCCATGATGATGCCATTAAATGCCACATGGTGATGCTAAGATTCTCTTTTGTTGGCGATGGCATTGCCTGGCACTCATGTGGTGTTACTGTTACTTGCCCCTTATCTGCCCCAGGTCTGGATATTGTCCAGGTTTGTTGCAGTCAGACATGGACTGCTTCAGTATCTGAGAAGTTGGGCATGGTGCTGAAGATTATGCAATCACCTGTGAACAACCTACTTCTGATCTTACGATGCAGGGAATCTCCTGCTCCAATAAGTTGTTTAATTTCTCCACCAACATTCACAACTGGATGTAGCAGGATTGCAGAGATTATGCCTGATCCATTGGTATTGGAATCATTTAAGTCTGTTTATCATTTTCTGCTTATGTTGTTTGCCAAACCAATTGCCCTGCTTTGTAGCTTCACCAGGTTGACCCTCATTGATAAGTATGCCTGGTGCTGTTGCTGGCACTCTTCATTGAACTAAGATTGATCCCGAGGCTTGATGGTAACGGTAGAGTGGGGGAAGTGCTGGGAGATGAGGTTGCAGATCGTGCTTCATGGGTACCCAATCTTGAGTTGGTCAATCTATTCAAAATCTTACTGATATGGTCATGTACAAGTGCAAAGGTGGCAGGCAGATTGGTGAGGATGAGGTCATGTCTGTTTTTCTCTCTTGTATGTTCTTTCACCATCTGCTGCAGATCGAGTCTAGCAGCTGTGTCCTTTGGGTCAGTAGTGGTGTTGCCAAATCTCTCTTGGTGATGGTCGTTGAAGTCCCCCATAGGTCACACTTTCTGCTCTTGCCACTGTCAGTACTTCCTCCAAATAATATTGAACAATGAGAAGCAGATTTATCAGTCAGGGGTGG
This sequence comes from Rhincodon typus, assembly GCF_021869965.1. NCBI lineage: Eukaryota > Metazoa > Chordata > Chondrichthyes > Orectolobiformes > Rhincodontidae > Rhincodon > Rhincodon typus. The sequence goes on from NC_063333.1 coordinate 137,040,060, forward strand.
GTACATGGTAATCACCAGGAGATTTTCACGTCCATGTTTGACCAAATGCCATGGGGGCCATGGGCATCCAGAGTCATTGGCCAATTGTATACCACTGTTCCACCACATCTGCTGGGTCAGTCCAACATAGGATAGGACACACTCGGGGATGGTGGTGGTGGTATCTGGGACATTGCGAGTAAGGTATGGTTTTAAGAGAACCATATGAGAATGTCAGGCTGTAGCTTGGCTAATCTGTGAGACAGCTCTCCCAACTTTTGGCCCCAGATGTTAGCAAGGTAGACTTTGAGGAATAATAGTTGAGTTTGCCATTGTCATTATCCATTCAGTTTCATTCTTTTATTGAGTCTTTTTAGTGGTTAATTGCAACTGAGTGTCTTGCTCAGCCATTTTAGAGGGTTGTTAAAAGTCAACCACTTTGCTGTGTGTCTGGAGACTTGTGTAGGCCAGGTCAGGTCAGGACAGCAGATTTCCTTCCCTCAAGGACATTAGGGAACCAGATGGGTTTTTATGACAATAGTTGCATGGCCACCATTAGACTTTTAATTCCAGATTTTCAAAAAAAAAATTCAAATTCTGTCATTAGTTGTGGGTAAGAAGCTAACAAGCACACCAAAATAATGCAAGCATGATGCCATGATGTAAGGGAATTTCCTGGATGGTGAAATCTCCTTTTGGTGTCCTCAGGCAAATAACAAGCAAACCTGCTGAAGACATGTAGCCAGAGGTGGATTCATGTTGTGTTATGCCTCATTGTCAGGATGTTAGAATGCCATTAAAAGATACAGTCACGATATCATCATTGAATCATAGCCTGTGACCTGAGGGTATAAAGACTTCAGACTCCATCTTACCTCAGATCACTGGAAGCACACTCCTCTGTTGTAAATTACATCGTCAGGCACTTGAACACTTCATCAGGCACTTATTTGTATGTAATAGTTAGTTGTGATAAATGTCTGTTGGATTCTTTAATACCATGATGTTGGCAGCCACTTTCTTATGTTACGTAACATAATGTAAACATTGCCGCCTCAAGTTAAATGCCTTGTTAGAGGCAACTCACACCAGTCACTCTCTGGCCACTGTCATAATCCTCTCAGCGGTTATTTCAAGGTTTATTCTACACAGTGGCCCAGGGATAGCCGAGAGGATCATGGCAGGATCATGATGCTTGCTAATATTGGCACATAAAAATCACAGTAATCTGTGGTGAAGAAGAGGTGTGGCTGGAGTTATGAATTGCCACACGTTTGCTGGATAATTTTTACTATTCTGCCCTCGGCCTTGCACAAACAAAGAATAGGTATCAACGTCCCTTAAGCATGAAGAAATTGTTGGATTTATGCCATAAATACAGATGAATCTTACTGTAGAAAATGTTTGCTGTGACGGCAGACCCTACTATGATAATTTTTTTATTTTATTATAGGATATGTGCATTGCTGGTTAGACCAACAGTTATTATTTAAAATGGTCCTAACATGAAACTCAAACTTGAAGTCTCAGAATGGGAGCAGTGAAACTGCAAAGTCTCACTCCTATGTTTGGTTAATTGTTCTGAAGTTTTCTTACAAGGGAGGGCAATTAAAAGCCAGCCACTTTGCTGTGGGTCTAGAGTCACATATAGGTCAGACCGGGTAAGGATGGCAGAATGCTTTCTCTAAGGCAACTCATGAAGCAGATGAGTTTTTGCAACAATTGATGATGCTTGTCATGTTGGCCATCAATGGAGCTGGTTTTCAATTCCTGATTTTATTATTCAAATCTAAATTCTATTCCCTTGCTTTGGTGAGATTTGAACCTTTGTCCCTAGAGCATTAGCCTAGACTATTCGATTACTATGCCAGTGACACTATCTCCGTAGCTCCATCTCCACTTTATTAAATTATGTACAAGTTGTGTTGATGCCAAGAAATAACTTCACATAAAATTGACTGCTTCAAGTCAAAAGACCTAGTTTCTAATTAAGAGTCATAGAGTCATACAGCATGGCAACTCATCCATGCTGACCAGGTATCCTCAACTGAACCAGTCCCGTTTGCCTGTGTTTGGCCCATATTGCTCTAAATCTTTCCTATTCATGTCCAAATATCTTTTAAATGTTGTAATTGTACCTGCCTCTACCACTTTCTCTGGCAGCTCATTCTTACAGGCACCACTCTCTGTGTGAAAAAGTTATCCCCCAGGTCCTTTTCAAATCTTTCCCTTCTCACCTTAAGCCTATGTCCTGCAGTTTTGGATTCCCCTACCCTTGGAAAATGTCCTTGGCTAATCAGCTTATCTATGCTCACCCCTCAGTCTCTGATGCTCCAATGAGAAAAGCCCCAGCCCATCCAGCCTCTCCTTATAACTCAAACTTTCATTGTAAATTTTTTCTGTACTCTTTCTAGTTTAACAACTTTCTTCCTATTGCAGGGCGACCAGAAGTGTATGCAGTATTCCAAATGTAGCCTTACTAATGTCTTGTATAGCCACAGCATTGGCCCATCTGATCAAGATCTCATTGTACTCTTAGATAACCTTCTTCACTGTCCACTTGCATTTATCCAGATTGAACTCCATCCGCCATTTTTCAGCCCATTGACCCATTTGATCAAGATCCCTTTGTAATCTTAGACAACCTTCTTCAATATCCACTATACCACCAATTTTGGTCTCATCCACGGACTTACTAACTACAACTACTATATTCTCATCCAAATCATTGATTTAAATGTCAGACAATGGTAGACCCAGAGCCAATCTTTGCAGCACACCGCTGGTCACAGGCCTGTAGTCCAAATAACAACCCTCTCTCACCACCCTCTGTCTTCTACCATCAAGCAAATATTGTATCCAATTGGCTATTTCTCCTTGGATCCCATGTGATCTAACCTTACTAACCAGGCTACCATGTAGGACTTTGTTGAAGGCCTTGCTAAAGTCCATGTAAGCAATGTCTACCACAGCATGTTCTTATTGTCAACTTACTTTGACGATTTAAGAGTCTCTGGGAATTAAAAATACAACTTTTATGACATCAAAGTTATCTACTTAGTTAATAGAAAAAAATTTGATTTCTTTTTCAATGTTAGAAAGAAGATCTTACCAACTCCTCCCAGATATGGCGAAATGGAGTTCCAGACACCAATACTCCCTTTGCGGAGTCGCTGTCCAATTGCTAATTCAAGGTGAAGTAGTGGAATTCCCTCAAAGATCAGTGCAATAGTGTATGGGATTAAAAAGGCTCCTGTGACCACAAACAGTTCAAGCAAAGAAAGAATTTCAGCCACTGAATTAAAATTCACTTTTCTCTCCTTAATCTTTGACCTTGTTACATTTTGAGATTTGTTTTCACTATTTTTCACCACAGGAAGGATTTGGTAAATGTAGTTATGTTTTAAAGCAAAGCATATTTCCACAGTTTGAAAAGAAGCTGCAAGATAAGTCATTAAAAAGCCATATTGTTTCCCTTACGCTGTAACAATGAGCAATTTTTAAAAAAATCTATTGTCATAATGGATAAACACCTCATAAGCATTGTGTTGGGAAGTCTCTGATCCATTTTGGCTACAAACTGAGAGGTGTTAAAAAGAAATGCAGAGAATATTATCCACAAGCTAGGTATCTAATCCACTCAGGCCTACTTAACCCTTGGTTACACCCATCCTAAATTAAATATTGGTAAGAATAACGTTACCCAGGTCACGTATTTAGTTCAGGCCACTCATGCTATGAGCACTGCTGTGGCCAAGAAATTGCCTCAGGCAAGACTAGAGATTTATAACAACTTAACTCCTGGCTAGCCTACCCTGGTGACACTGACAATTCAAAGCCAGAGAAACATACTGGGCAGCAACAATGACAGCTCAAAGATCAAAAACTAACTGAACTTGACCGTCGAAGAGAAAGTGAAGAAAAGAGAGCTGGACCTGAAAGACGGTTTGACTCATGGCTGGAATAGTGCTGGAAAAGGGAGGAAAAGCCCTTTTATCTGGCTCTGATTGCATAGATGAGAATGGAACTGGGTGAGTGCCCTCCCATCTCGCTGCACAATTGTGGAGAGATGTTGGAGAAAAATAGTATGATCAACCAAGCCAAAGTCCGCAACAGTTTGAGCCCGTGAGAAGGGAGAGTGTGTCTTAATCAGAGTTGATCAGGATATAATTCATGATTTTGACAAGGCCATAAGATATTGGAGCCGAGGTAGGCTATATGACCCATCAAGTCTGCTCCACCATTCAATGAGATTCTAGATGATCTGATAACCTTCAGCTCCACTTTCCTTCCGTATCTCCTTAAGCCTTAATTCCCTTACTGATAAAAGTCTGTCTCTTTCAGCCTTGAATATATTATTATTTATTATTATTATTATTTAGATGATTTTTATTGGCACATGTACTGAAGTCCAGAAGTACAGTGAAAAGTGCATAATGTCGCCACTCATGGCACCATCTTGGGTAGCAAGGTACCTAGGTACAAAAAAAAACTTAGGTACAAAGTAGCAAGAGAAACTAGAGTTAAAAAGTTAAGCATTACTTCATACAATAGTAGAAAAATGAAGAAATAAGGTAATAGTTAACATTAAAGTCTTTCCTAGTTTAAACTGGGAAAATAAAGGACTAAGTTAAAAGTTCAACATTCTTTGATGAGATCTTTGCTTATCTCGCTCTCCAGGAAGCCTCAGCTGTCTGCTCTCGTCAGCATCGCTGCGTATATTGTCACTGCTGCTGAAACTAATACACCTAATGACCCAGCCTCGACAGTGCTCTGCGATAAAGAATTCCACAGATTCACAGCCCTCTGAGAGAAGAAATTCCTCCCCATCTCTGTCTTTAATGGGCGATTCAGTATTCTGAGATTTTGCCCTCAGCTCCTGAACCCTCTGAGTGATTGTGGTAGGGTTGGAGACTCAGGATGGGATTCAAACATGCAGCTCCAGCTCAGCTGGGCATAAATCAGAGAGGTGACAACACAGTAAAAAATTTGGTGAGGGAAAAGAGGTAGGAGATGGAACGGACGTTTGCAGGACACAGGGGTCAGACTTGTTTTGAGAAGGATGATGAGGACAGATATGAAGGATTATGGAGCAGCACTTGAGATGAGGAAAGCGTTACCAGCTTTGACACAGACAGCAGGAAGAGGAATTGGGTCATCAGTAGTTCACTGAAAATAAGGTTAATCAGCAGTGGATGGGTCTCATGGACAAAATGTAGGGGAACAATTTGAGCATCTCATCTCTCTGTACATTACTGTAATCCCTCAGCTTTGACATTGCTGTTGTAAATCTATTTGTAACCTCTCCAATGCTTTGAACTCACTCCTGAAAGGGTAGTAGAGGGAAGATCAGTCTCAATAATGAAAAAGTATTGGGATGAATACTTGAAATGCCATAGTACAAAGACTATGGGCCAAATGCTGGAAAATGGGATTAGAGTAGATAGCTGCTGGATGACTGGCTTGGACATGATGGGCTGAAGGGCCTTTTTCTGTGCTGTAAAAGGGAAGAAATTGTGGTTCCCCTAGCAGAAATATTTGCATCACCTATAGCCATGGGTTAAGTACCAGAGGACTGGAGGGTGGCTAATGTTGTGCCTTTATTTAAGAAAGGCTGTAAGGAGAAGCGTGGGAACTATAAACTGGTGAGTCTGACATCAGCAGTGGGTAAATTGTTGGAGGGGTTTCTGAGAAATAGGATTTACATACATTTGGAGAGGCAAGGACAGATTAGGGATAGTCAGCATGGCTTTGTGTGTGGGAAATAGTGTCTCGCAAACTTGATCAAGTTTTTTGAGGATGTAACCAAAAAAGATTGAGGAGGGCAGAGCGATAACCAATGCCAATTGGACTTGAGTAAAGCCTTTGACAAAGGTTCGCATCGTATACTGATTAGTAAAGTTAGATCACATGAGATTCAGGGAGAGCTTGTCAATTGGATGCAACTTTGGCTTTATAGTAGGAGACAGAGGGTGGTGGTGAAGGGGGGTTGTTTTTCGGATTGGAGGCCTGTGACCAGCTGTGTTCCACAGGGATCGGTGCTGGGTCCACATTTATATAAATGATTCGTATGAGAATTTAGGAGGCATGGTTAGTAAGTTTGTGGGTGACACCAAAATTGGTGGAATAGTTTGACAGTGAAGAAGGTTATCTAAGATTATAAAGGGATCTTGATAAATTGAGAGAATGTCTTGAGGATTGGTAGATTGAGTTTAATTTAGATAAATGCGAGGTGTTGCACAAACAAGGACAGGACTTGTACAGTTAATGGTAGGGCCTCGGGAGTGTTGTCAAACAGAAAGACCTAGGAGTTCAGGTACATAGTTCTTTGGAAATTGCGTCACAGGTAGAGTAGTTAAGAAGGCATTTAACAAGCTTGCCTTCATTGCTCAGACCATTGAGTATAGGAGTTAAGGTGTCATGTTGAAGCTGTACAGCATGCTGTTGAGGCCACTTCTGGAGTACTGTGTACAGTTGTGGTCACCCTGCTATAGGAAGGATATCATGACATTGGAAAGGGTTCAAAAACAAATTAGCAGGATATTGCTGGGCCTGGAGGGTTTGAGTTAGAAGGAGAGGCTGAATAGGCTGTGACATTTTTCACTAGAGTGTAGGAGGTTGAGGGATGATCTTACAAAGGTTTGAAAAATTGGGGTGGGCGCGGTGCATAGACAAGGTGAATAGCAAAGGGGACGTATTTAAGGTGAGAGGAGAAAGATTTAAAAGGGACCTGCGGGGAGACTTTTTCACACAGAGTGGTTTGTATGTGGAATGAACTGCCAGAGAAAGTGGTAGATGCCGGTACAATTGCAAACTTTAAAAGACTTTTCGACAGGTGCATGAACAGGAAAGGTTTGGAGGGATATGGGCCAAACGCAGGTAAGTGCAACTGGTTTAGTTTGGGAAACTTAGTCGGCATGGACAAGTTGGACCATCATATAGTCATACAGTCTGTGCTGTATGATTCTATGACTATGATTTAATGGCTTAACACCATCGTGTTTATAATTCTCCAGCTGAAGCACTTTCCATTCAGCTTTTAAGGATGACCAACTCAGTGGTAAAGTGCAGTTTTATAGTTGGTCTGGGCCCATTCCCCAGTGATAAACATTGAAAATGAGGGCTCCCTTGCTGTGTCAGTTTCCCACGTGGCCATTCTGCTCTCGCCTGGTCAGAAAATCCACTGGCAGCTTCAGGGAACGAACCAGCGGGAGCAATGGACGCTGTCAGAACTCCATCATGTTGCCAATGGTGATTATTACTGGAATAGGGCATTGAGCTTGGTGGGTCAGGAGTGGCAGGCCCTCATGAGAGAGGTGAGGGAGAGCTGGAGTTGATAGGGTGGGAGGAAAGAGGCAAGGAAAAGGTTAGGGATCAAGGGGGCTAGCTAGATCTTGTCAGGAGTCTGCTGCCGGGTCTGGGGGCCTGTAAAAGAGGCACACACCCCATTGCCAGGCAACAGACCAAGTAATGGGGTGAGAACAGGAGAAGACAATGTGGGTAAAATTGCAAATTGCAATGGAGAGGTAGGCATCATGAATGCTGACCAATTTTATGACCCATCTGCCACACACCAATGCACACAACTACCTACACAACTGCCCATAGACTTACCCCTGTACCTGTTGACACACCTGCCCACCCACAGGCCCTCACAGCTGCCCATTCCCCTGCCCAAACTCCTGCCCAAAAACCTTTCCACACATATGCCCACCTGCCATCACACTCACCTACGCACCTACCCAACCACCTACCCACACACCTACCCACGCAACTATCCACAAACCTGCCCACACACCAATCCACACACCTATCCACAAACCTACCCACCCACCTGCCCTCACACCTACCTACAAAACTACCCACAAACCTGCCAACACCTACCCACACACATGCCCACACACCTGCCCACAAACCTACCCACACAACTGCCCACACAACTACCCAAACACCTACCCATAAAGCTGCCCTCCCAAGCTAGACAGATCTATTGATCAGTCCAACTCCTTCCTTCTCTTAGCTCTCAATCTTTCAAATCTGTCCTTTGGAAATGTTTTAGCAAATTTCCTTTTGGAATCTATTGTTGGATTTTCTTCTGTCACAGTTTCAGGCCTTGCGTTCTAGATCAGGATGATTGTCTGAGTAAAACAGATTCTCCTTTTCCTTCGTAATGATTTTGTTCCAAATGTCACACATCTGCATCTTTCAGTTATCAACCCTCCTACCAGTGGAAAGGTTTCTTCTCGTCCAACGTATCAAATCCGCTGTTAGTTTTAAGAACCTCTATTAACGAGGCAGTCTTAGAGGATGTGCAGCAATTGAGTGGTGTGTCACAGAATTTGCAGTTCTCATTTGAAGCATCAGGGAGGTGATTCCTTAGAACCCAATTAATTACAGCCCAGAAGCAGGCCATTCAGCTAATCATGACTGTGCAACAACCATCACGTAGTCCTATTCCCTTACCATTTCCCTATAACCCTGTGAAAATGTTCACTTCTGATGACCTTTTGAATTCCTCAATGTAACCTGAACCTGCGAGAAAGATAGTAAACTATAATAAAAGCTGTCTGTAAGGAACAGTTAATATTTTACATTGTGGAGCATAAAAGGAAGATACATGTTTTTTTCCCTTTTCCAAAAACAGTAAATGTGTTGGATGTAAATCAAAATCAACAGCTTTGGGAGCAGGAATTAACCCATCAGTCTTGCAATCTGCCAAGTCAGTTATGTTATTGGAAGATAACACAGTGTGGAGCTGGAGGAACACAGCAGGCCAGGCAGCATCTGAGGAGCAGGAAAGTTGATGTTTCGGGTCGGGACCCTTCTTAAGACCCTCCAGCTCCACACTGTGTTAACTCTGACTCCAGCATCTACAGTTCTTACTACCTCTGATATTATTTTATGATGCTCTGTTTCATTGCAGATGATATTGAGGGGAGTCCACAGGCCCCATTCTGTCAAGCAGTGAATCTCTTTATTTGGCCAACGGGACTGCCAGGATATTCTGAGCAGAGTCCAGAAAATGCTTTTAGGTGATGTGGATGAGAGGGAACATGGACAGGTCAATATCCTCTGCTCCTGAAAATATGATGTGGAGGTGCCGGTATTGGACTGATGAAGGGGCTCCAAAAGCTTGTGTTTTCAAATAAACCTGTTGGACTATAATCTGGTGTTGTGTGATTTCTGACCTCCTGAAAATAGCAAGATTTCTATCAACTACTACTGGATCAGGGAGATGGGACCGTTGTTAAAGATTTTAATGTTATTAATGTTAAGCTGCAGTGGACACAGAACATTCTGACTCATATACAGCAAAACTTTCGACTAAACTGATATTTCTGTAAATCGTTCATTCACAAACTTCACACAACAAACGTTTCTTTCTTTGTGGTTTTTACCACAGCCCCCCTCCCAGCCACCAATCTTGGAGTAAACTGAAAGTGAATAACTCATTTAAGTAGAAAGTTGGGAAAGATGTGACGGGAGTAGAATTTCTTCAAAGGTACTTCTGCTTGCTTTCTGAAAAAGTTACTGAAGTCAACCAGACAGGAGAACTCTAGCTGGGATTGCTAGAGATTGCTTGACAATTTCTATTCTGCAAACATAATTTAAGCTGGCACTATCAGCAACACAGCATGAGGTAAATGGGGCTGGGTGGGGTGGGTGGCCTCTCAGTATTGGATCCTTCAACATGGGCCAGAACTCACTGGCAAATAAAAAATGGAACCAAGAGAGTTTGATGTGCAGGTAGAGACTAAAAAGGAGAGGCAGTGGTGATTGAGTGAGTGATTAACCACGTCAAATGATCAAAAGAGACAAGGTGAACCGCAGTCGTAGTCAGGCAGCACTGTCATTGGTGACTTTTATCGGGATAATTTTGGTGCTTGCAAGTGAGTCAGGGACTAGTCTAGATGAACTCAGAGGCCACGCTGAGAAAGGTGGTAGGGATCATGAATGTAGATAACTAAAGGAAACGGGGAAAATGTTTCTCATGATCTTTCCTTGAGAACGTCACAAGTTATGCCAGCTGCTGGATTTCCACTTGTCTGCCTTATTATAACTTTGGAAGCTGCATAAAGTGGGCTGATTCTGACAATAGAAGGGCCCATCCTTCTCTTGTTCATTTTCAGTTGGCAAGAGACAATTCATTGCAATTGGAATTAAAAGTGAGAAACCCAATGTTAGAGTTCACTGTTTGTTTTAACCAACATTCAGTGGTTTATGCCATGGCACAGATTGCACATGGCCCCATTGTACAATTTCCTTGCTAATGCCCAGTAAACACTGAAAATAGTGTCATGCCCTCTGCTTAACCTTGGTGCAGTACCTGATTGTATGCTGGTGTAAGCCAGGGATGTAACTTTGAGATCACTGGAATTAAAATCTGAGAGAGATGTAAAATGTGCTACTGATTTGTGTTCCTCATTTTACACTCTCACACAAAAATCAAAATTACCTCAGTAACTTTTAACTACCCATTTAAACCTTCATGAAAGTTGCCCTGCGATCAAAACCCAATTCATTGTTTGCACCTGCCTCTACTTTTTAATCTTCCAATGTTCACTACTTGTAAAGAAGTTTTATAATTGGTAACCACTCAGGAAAAAGGCTCCCTCTAACACTCTGATTGTGTTTCATTTAACAAGACAAGTTAATTAAGCATTATTCAGAGTCTATCAAAATAACATTAAAACTTTATTAGTCAGTATTTCAACCATCTTTCATCTCAGTACCTTTTTAAAACTGATGTGTAAATATACTCTTTGCTCTAAAACACAACCTTTAATTAGAATTTTCTGCTGTTAAATCCTTGTTATGGCAGAATGTGAATCATGTATGAGGGTTGTTGATGGTGAGTAGAGATGGACTAACATATATGTATCATTAAAACATGTTAACACAGTTATATATTGGGACACAGTAACTCCACATCTCCACATTAACAGTCACCTTTTCTCAAGTTTATTGAACAACAATTTGTTGACAGACCATCAATTAGGTGGTCAATTAGAGGTCATCTAGTTCACACAGACAAGCACATTAGTATATTGTGGAAAACTCATCATTGTTTTGCAAAAAGAAATTCATGTAAGTTGCCTCATTTTTGAGTCTTGTAACATTCTAAGTATTTTGAAAAAGTATCAAGGAGTTCGTAAATTATACTCAAAAATAACCAACCGAAAATAATCATTATTTCAAAATAACGATCAGGGTTTCTGCTGGACAGAAAAAGGGGTTTGATTATCTTGGCACTTCACTAATTTTGTCTTTAAAAAAGCCATTATTGAAATTATTGAAGATCCTTTCATTTAGAATCACTCTGGGGGATATTGATCGATAGACACTGACTGTATTTTGTTGATGTTCCTTTGTGGATTATTTTTATACAGATGTTAAACTTCTTATTTTGAGTGCTTGACTGTCTCTGCTAAAACAGTGAACAGAGGGATATTTTCTCCTGTGATAATGTTCATCCTCTAACTGTTTTGTAGTACAAAGTGACTCCGGAACTAGAAATTTCAAAAACTCAATCAATTTATACAAGTTTCTCTTCTACCTTTGTGCTGTGTACTTACCACCTCCATAGGTCTGACAGAGATATGGGAACCTCCATACATTTCCCAGTCCCACAGCAAATCCTATACAGCTCAGGACATACTGGATCTTATTGCCCCACATTGGCCTCTCCTCCTTCAGAGCATCGTTGGTTTCACCGGTAACACAATCATTCTCCTTTTCTGCTGCCATCTTGTTCAACTGAGGTCATGTGTAAGGAAACGTTTGGATATCCTGTCTTTAGCTGCCTGGCTTTCTTTCATTTAATGTGTTACGTATATGGCGTAATCTGCTACTGAGAGCAATCTAAAAAGTTATATTCAAACAGAGAGCAGCTGATTGCAGCCAGATCTGACAGAGGGTCAATGCCTTTTCCTCAGTCATCCTGAATACACACACGGAGCATCATGTGGTTTAGTGCTGATTAAAATATAGCACTTTGCCAGGAAAGACAGCTTCAGGCTGTCAAATACATAGCGACATTTGTTAATGGATAACAAGGTGATGGAAATATGAAATAAACCTGTGTCTGAGAGTAAAACTGGTTTGAAGTGGGGAATATTTAATAAGGGTGGTAAACAATCTCATCTTTGAGGATGTTCTTAGTTTCCACGCACAAATAAATTCCTCCAAACGCTTGCATGTAAAATACACTTGTCACCAGATTATCCAGTGCTTATATTCTCAATATATTAGCTGGAGCAGCTGAGTCTTGAACCCAGGCTTCCTGGCTTTCAAGGATAGACACCACCACTACACCACAACAGCCCTTTTAGGGGCCTGGGATTGGAATGGAGTTCATGTGTTTCAAGGGGAAGTATTTTTGGGGATTGTGTGCTGCTGGATTGGGTTGCTTTTTATAACCTGCTCCAGCCACCCTCAGTATAATTTTACCAATTGCTGAATATTTACTTTTGGATGTCATGTTCAGTTTGCCATATTGACAGCCTTGGGATCCCCTCAGATCAAGCGCTATCACCAGATTCCAAAGTGCATACACACGTAAATATGTGTCCATTTACACACCGGAAAGCGTTTATTATTAGAATCAATATTCCTTGCTCCTGGGGAACTTTCTTGGTCCGTCAAAGTTTGGTTAGTCAGCTGGATTGGGTATAAAGTTGGAAAATAGGCCACCGGGTTGGCTATCCAATGCATTGTGACCTCTGAGCAGTCTTTCTAGGGTCGGGGTGGGGTCTAAAGTGTGTCATAAGCTACACACCCAGCAGAAATGGGTAGCCAATTAGGAAAAAGGCGACAGCACCACCAGGATCCTTCTGATACTGGATTCCCTTTCCGCACTCACCCCCACCCCATTCCTGTGAGGTTTAAGACCCCACTGGGATTGTATCTTTCTGGTGATAGGGTGCCATTGGTCCATCTCCAACCTGCTGGGATTCAATGGCCACAATAAGGGCCACAAAACACCCCATCTCATATTTTCCCAATCAGGCAGATAGTGCCTTCATTTTGAGGCACTCTCCTGGTCTGTTGCCAACTTCACCGTCAGCTGTAACCACCTGTTCAGATGGTGCTGCCGTTCAGACACTGTACAGGATGTGCCAGCAGGCTCCCTATTCACTGGCCTGTCTACAGTTTTCATTGAATGAGGCTGGAGTTGACTGATTCTTAATTGGCTGGCCCCGGGAAGGTCATGAGCGATATCCTGACAAAGCCAAAGTTTGGATTCCCGATACAGAATTGAAGCCGCGTTGTTATCAACGCAGCTGGGAGAATTCAGCCTGTAGAACAAGGCCAGCGTGTGACCTCCCCACAAATGCCCTGTTCCATTCCCTGGCTGTGAAGTGTGATGTGTTTCTCTACAAAACCACAGTTGATTTTTTTTTTGATAGTACAGTTTAAACATTGCTGAAAAGTGACACAAAGTGAAAGAGATTCAACTTGCATTCATCAGGATTGGGATACAAGAAACCAAACTTTGAAAGGGAACAACAATTTATATAGCATGAGGGGAGGGAGCTGACTGGTTTCATCATGGCTGATATGGAGATGTAGCAGACACCGTTAATTGTCAATTTTAGTGAGTTGGTGAAACTCAGACTAGGACACCTAGATTCATATTAGCTATGGTTTTACTATGAGGAATACAACAGTGATTGACAGTCTCAATAACCCTTTCCACAATAGAAAGTGTGCAATGTCTCGTCAAATTCCTTCTGCCTACACAGAGTAGGTTCCTTTTTATGGATACATGTACTTTCAATTGCATTGCACTACAATCTCAACAGATAATCTTAAATTAGGTTGTTGTATAATTCTTAGCACAGTCAGGATTATCCAATAAATGTTATCCAACAGCAGAATCACATCTCACGTTGGATTGGTGTTATTTTTGTTTTGCAAGTCCAGTCTGGCTGAGAATGTTTGGCATCCTGCAGATGTTCAAAGAGATGTGCCTGCCAATCATTGCAATGTACAGCCTAACTACCTGGTGTAATGTGGGCACTGAAACTCATATACCACATCATTTGTTCATGTGGGGTGCAAAATGCCTTTTTGTGTCGATTGGAGCATCTGTTAATGGAGAATCCCATTTGTGTGCTTTCAGCAACGTAGCAGCATCAGGGGGCTCCCTGGACTTGTTGGTCAAATCTTTTGACTCACTGACCCTGCCCAGAGTAATCTGAGGTGGACTGGGTTCATTTCAGGTCCATCAGGGGTGACCATAACATTCAAGACACAGTTGACTGCCCTAAGAATGACACTGAAACCTATTAACGATGATCAGTCAGGCTCGCTGAGTGATTCACTCATGCATGGCAGATTATACACACATTCACACACAGGACCCTGTACTTCGTGCATAAAAGGAATTTGTCCATAACTTGCACCTTGAGGAATTGAGGAAGCAGCTATCAAGGTTGTTATTTCCTGAAGTGTGTCCCTATTTGGTCTGAATTTAGTGAGCTAACGAAGATCAATAGTTAACAGTTCCTGCTGTGTCTCCATCACAACCATGGTCCAACCAATCAGCATCTCTTCTTAAACTGCAAAAATTATTGTTTCATTTCTAAGTTTGGTTTTCTTGTGTTTCAATCCTGGTGGAGGATACAAAAAAACTTTAGCTTTGTGTCTCTTTTTAGCAACAGTTAAATTTGGCTTTCCAAATGAAAATCATTGCACATGGATGGGCCTCGGAAAAACCTGTGACCGTGATCACTTTTAGGAGGATTTCATTCAATTTCTTAACAAATTACGATTGGTGCAAATTTTCTCTGCATCAAATTGTAAAGTATTTATCCCATACATTTTTTTTGAACATTGCTGAAATGTGAAGGAAATAAATATACAAAATTATTCTTTGCAATCACTTTTTTTAAAAAAATCCATTCATGGAACGTGGTCATTGTTGGCAAGGCAATAGAGCTATTAAGAAGGGATCTCCAGGGTTTTGACCGAGCAACAGCGAAGGAATGGTGATATAGTTCCAAGTCAGGATGGTGTGTGGTTCAGAGGGGAACTTGTGGATGGTGGTGCTTTTGTGTTTCTGCTGCCTGTTTCTTTCTGGGTAGTTATGGGAAGGTGCTATCAAAGGAACTTTGGTGTGTTTCTGCAGTACATCAAAAATCATCAAGAATTAATCAGGCAGGACGAATAAAATTTATTAACTTCAATACGGTCTGTACAAGAACCTGCAAGTGCTCTCGGCTTTCCCTTTGTCTTTCACAGTCTCCCTGCATTATGAGCATTTTCTCATCGTTTCATGCCTGACTGGTAGGTATAAACAGCAAAGTACAAATATCATCGCCGGCCCTTCTAGCCTTTTGAATCATTAACCTTTGATTTTGCAAATCAGAAACAGGAAGAGGTATCCCTTCTATGCTGGGCTTGAAGAATATCGACGAGGCTTTTTTGTTTTGTGTCTGGGAAGAGATGCCGAATCAATTCGTAAAAGTAGCCTTAAAACATTTGAATTGAAAGTTGTCTTTTCATTTAACCTTGGTCCTGGCTTAAATTGGTAAAAAGCCATGCTGCTTCACCTCTGCTCAACATTTTAACAACAGCGACTGGAAAGAATTTTGCATGTTTTACTGATTTATGGTTTACAGATGTTGGTCCCTTAACAAATATAGATGCTGATGTGAAATAACAACTTCAACAACAGCAACAACCTGTATTTATCTAGCACCATCAGTACAGTGAAACGTCCCAAGGCACTAAAAGCATCAATTAAACGGCTGCGGTACATTAACTGACATTGCAAATATCCCTTTCATTTAATGGTCCTACATAACAATTCAGAGTATCTAACCTCTGTTTCTGACCCATTTCTCCATTAAGATACAAACAAACAAGTGGACATTTCTTGAAACAATGATGAGCCAGGGAGTTGGGCACTGCAACATCACATAGAAAAATACCGCTTTAAAATAAAAAATAGGAAGGAATTTAGACATTTGCCACATTCCAGTAATGTGCTTTTTTTTGTTTTGAGTTCAGTGTGTGTGGAAATTAAGCAAGTGGTGCAAGTAGGCATTGTTGTTTTGTGGAGTTAAACATTATTCTGTTTTTCATTCACTGAGGCGACTGATGTTGAATGGACGAGGCCTTGCCTGTCCTCCTTCCTTCGGCACTGGTTTCTGATGAAAATGTACAAGGCTGTACAAGGTATGGCTAAACTCGGCACTCCAGCCAGAATGACAATGACCACCGTTATCCACGGAGGATAAAACTTCTTGTCAAGGTTGGGAAAATCTTCCTGTAGAGAGGTGCAGAAACAGCCACCAGTTACAAAGACAACACGTACACCTGGGTGCTCAAGAGGGCACTCTTCTTCAATGGACCAATTTGCTCAATCTAAACAGTCACAGCTGAGCAGGATTTTACGGTCTACATGCCCTTGGGGTATTGTCCCTAAGATTCCTGTGTGACCTCTTTATTCCCCTCCATGACCTGTCTGCAATTGTATGGTGAAATGGGTAAGCTCCAGGCCACCATGTGCACCCTTGCATCTGTTGATGCCCCAAGTGAGTAATCAATCCTAAAGGACCATTTCTTGCCTAACCTGAAGGGACTCCTTTCCACATCAGGCTCCCATTTTCCCAGGAAACCGTGCCATCTGAAAAATCCTGCCCATAAGCAACAGCTATTATGGAAACTAAAAGTATTCTGAAATATTCAGAAGAAATTTCACACCAAATTCTCTGGGAGGCCAATTTGAGGCTCATGTGCACTCTATCTAACCCCCTACTCCTTTTAAGAATGGGTTGAATGGCACATTTTATATCTCTCAGAATTTTTCCCAGTGGAATAGTCACTCTACATTTGCTTTCTAAAAGACATTGTTTGGACAATGCCCTATGTTTTGTAAGATACTTAAGATATATTCAACCCAACATAGAGTTTCAACAATATTGATAAGGATCAAATTTAGCCTCAAATACAGGGCTCGAAAATATTGCAATGGTCAGTACGTAGGAGGAAAACTTTATGTGGAGCCACTTTATCCTGGGAGTGGCAATGGAACAGCAAATTGTAGCAGGTTCCATCACAAACATGTTTTTCATTAAAAATTCAACTTGCTACTCTGAAAAATTGACCTTGATTAACTTCAAAGTATACTTACATACTCGGGATTCCAGACAATGTATGTCAGCTCCTCCCTAACTTTAATTACAAAATAAAACAGGAATATGACCAACATTATGAGGGGGCTAATGAATCTCCAGGTCGCTTGCCAGAAGATATTTGGCTTGTGACCAATCATCCATTTGATGTCGTTATTGAATCTGTGAAGAAACAAGTAAATCATTAGAAATGTGTATCAAAATCTCAAGGAGATTCTATACCTCTCCTGAGTAGGAGATACTTAACTCAGGAACTTCACAACTAACTTTCTGAAGAAGGGTAGGCTTTCCTGCTCCTCTGATGCTGCCTGGCATGCTGTGCTCCTCCAGCTCCACACTGTGTTGTCTCTGACTCCACCATCGGCAGTTCTTATCATCTCTAACATAATTGTTCTCTTTCTCATAACCAGATAAACTAGCGCAAATTCCTGGAATGATGCTAAGTCACAGATTTGGGGAGATGGTAATACATAGACTGTGAAGTTCATATGTGGGGATAATTTTAAAGGCATATTTACTTTTGGTGCCTTCCCCAGTCACTGTCAATTTTGTTTCTGTTTCTTCTGTAATCTCCTGTAGAGAGTGCGGCACATTTTCACAGCCAAGTGTCTGATATCTGATCATTCTCACATATACTTTTATGATTGCTCCCTAACTTGCAGGTCAGTTATATTCCATGTCAATGCGCTGGATGGAAATTTATCTTTCTGTTTTAAAAGGAAAAGCAAGATTTCAATAGCTGGAAACCAAAGATATCCAGGTAAGATAAAGGTGGTTCATATCAGAGTCAATGCTGCGTATTTAATCTATTTTACAATACAAGCTACCCTTGTTAATTCAAAGCCATCTTGCTCAATAAATCAAATTACCCAGTGGCTTAAATTAAGCAATTTTGACAAAATAGTGCATGTAAATAGCAGGTTAATATGAAAAAACGTAACAAGGCATTTGGCAGGAGTATAACAGATTGAAATGAACGTCAGATTAAATTTGAGACAAAAATGGAAATTGCTGGAAAAGCTCAGCAGGTCTAACAGCATCTGTGGAGAGAAATCAGAGTTGACATTTTGGGTGGAGGGACCCTTCCTCAGAACTGGTTCCTCAAATGCTGTCAGACCTGCTAAGTTTTCCAGCAATTTCTACTTTAGTTTCTGTGTTACAGCATCAGCGTTCTTTTGGTTTTTATCAGATTAGAGAAGGTTATATTAGGAAGGGTGACATCAAGTTTTGTCAAAGAAGTAATCGTTAAGGATGATCTTAAAGCAGGAGAGAAAAGTTGAGAGATGGAAAGGCTTATAGATGGAACTCTGGGCATGATGGGGGCAGAAAGATTTGGGTGGGGGATTTTAGAATTGGATAATTGTGGAGGAGGATTGACAGAATAGTGACAGGGAGGGATTAGGTCATTTGAGGACAAAGATGAGTTTTAAATTTGAGGCAGTGGTGGACTAGGACCCAATATAGGTCAGTGATCTCAGGGCTGGTGATTGACTGGATCTTGGTTATGAGTTAGAATAAGGCAGCAGACTTTGAAGGAGCACAAGTTAATGGAAGTTGCTGTTGGGGAGAGGTGTGTAAGGAGAGTATAGGAATAGTTGAGACTGAAAGATAGATTAATAGTGGAATCCAAAGATGTTTCAGACATGGTCTTTGTAGTGGAGGGAATGTGGGGCTGGTTACAGATGTTGGACAAGCAACTTGACAACACAGCAGTAGTGGTGTAATGGATTCAGTTGTCTGTTAGCAGTGTACATGCAGAATCCCAGAAGCAGCACACAGATGCAAAACAGGAGGAAGCTGAGGATAAATTCTTGAGATGATGACGTGTGCAGTTATTTGACAAAATTACATGGTAAAATCTCTAGGAAGGCACTCAACAGAGATGGCATTCTGAAATATATTGTCAATTAAAGAAAAGTTGTGTGAGACCCTTTGGAGATGAGCGACCATAACATGCTACAAATTTATCAAGATGGAGAGTGAGGTAGCTGATTCGGAGTCTAGGGTGCTGAATCTTAATAAAGGAAACTATGAGGATATGAGGCATGAATTGGCCTTGATAGATTGGGGAGTGTTACTTATAGGGATGAAAATGGCTAGGTAATGGCAAACATTCAAGGAATGCATGGGGAAACTGCAACAACTGTTTATTCCTGTCTGGCACAAAAGCAAAGTAACAGGGTAACAGGGCCAATCTATGGCTTACAAGGAAATTAGAGACAGTATCCAATCCAAGGAAAAAGCATACAGATTGGCCAAGAAAAATAACACATTTGAGGTTTGGGAGCAGTTTAGAATTCAGCAAAGAAGGACCAAAGGGTTGATTAAGAAGGGGAAAATACAGTACAAAAGTAAGCTTACAGGGAACATAAAGACTGACACTAAGAGTTTCTATAGGTACGTGAAGAGAAAGAGATTGGTAAAGATAAATGTAGGTCCCCTACAGACAGGAACGGGGGAATGTATAATAGGGGATAAAGAAATGGCTGAGCAACTGAATACATACTTTGGTTCTGTCTTCAAAAATGAGGGCACAAATCAGATACCAGAAATGTTGGAGAATGCAATGTTTGGTGAGAGGGAAGAATTGAGGGAGATCAATATTAGTAGAGAAATTGTGCTGGGAAAGTTGATGGGATCGAAGGCGGATAAATCCCCAGGGCCTGATAATCTACATCCCAGAGTGCTTGAGGAAGTGGCTCTAAAAATAGTGAATGCATTGGTGGTCATCTTCCAGGATTCTATAGACTCCTAACAGTCCCTGCAGATTGGAGGGTAGCTAATGTCACTGCAATATTCAAAAAGGGAGGTATAGAGAGAAAAGGGAATTATAAACCGATCAGCCTAACATCAGTAGTGGGGAAAATTCTCAAATCCATTATCAAGGACGTTATAGCAGAGCATTTAGAAAGCAGTGGCAGGATCAGGCAGAGTCAGCATGGATTTATGAAGGGCAAACCAAGCTTGACAAATCTGTTGGAATTCTATGAAGATGTAATTAGTAGAGTTGACAAGGGGGAGCCAGTCGACATGGTATATTTGGACTTTCAGAAAGTGTTTGACAAAGTTCCACGTAAGAGATTATTGTGCAAGATTAAAGCGCTTATGTTTGGGGTAAGTGTATTGAGATGGATAGAAAATTGGTTGGCAGAGAGAAAACAATGAGTAGAAATTAATGGTCCTTTTCAAATTGGCAGGCAGTAACTGGTGGGGTGCCACAGGGATCGGTGCTGAGACCCCAGCTATTCACAATATATATTAATGATTTGAATGAGGGAACAAAATGTAACATTTCAAAGTTTGCAGATGATACCAAGTTGGTTGGGAGGGTGAACTGTGACAAGGATGCAGAGATCCTTCAGCATGATCTGGACAGATGAGGTGAGTGGGCAAATCAATGGCAGATGCAGTATAATTTGGATAAATATGAGGTTATTCACTTTGGAAGCAAAAACAAGAAGGCAGATTACTACCTGTATGGCTGTAAATTGGGAGAGGGGAGTGTGCAGCAGGACCTGGGTGTCCTTGTGCACCAGTCGCTGAAGGTAAGCATGCAGGTGCAGCAGGCGGTAAAGAAGGCAAATAGTATGTTGGTCTTCATTGCGAGAGGTTTCGAGTGCAGGAACAGGGATGTGTTGTTGCAGTTGTACAGGGCCTTGGTGAGGCCACACCTAGTATATTGTGTGCAGTTTTGGTCTCCTTTTATAAGGAAGGATGCTCTTGATCTCAAGGGAGTGCAACGAATGTTTACAAGGCAGATTCCAGGGATTGCGGGACTGACGTATGAGGAGAGACTAACTAGGTTAGGATTGTTTTCACTGGCGTTCAGACAAATGAAGGGGGAATCTAATAGACACTTATAAAATTCTACCAGGACTAGACAGGGCAGACGCAGGGAGGATGTTCCCGAAGTTGGGTGTGTCCAGAACCAGGGGTCACAATCTGAGGATTCGGGCTAGACCATTTAGGACAGGGATGAGGAGACATTTCTTAACTCAAAGGGTGGTGAGCCTGTGGAATTCATTACCACAGGAAGTAGTTGATGTCAACATATTGAATGTATTCAAGAGGTGGCTTGATATAGAAGTTGGGAGGAATGGGATCAAAGGTTATGGGGAGAAAGCAGGATTAGGCTATTGGGTTGGACATTAGCCATGATCTTGATGAATGTCAGAGCAGGCACGAAGTGCCAAATGGCCTTCTCCTGCTCCTATCTTCTATGTTTCTATGAAACATAGTTTAAAAATTCATATTAAGTGCACAAAGGAGTTAACCGAGCAGCGTAGCTTGTTACAAGAATCACTGCTATTTCATAACATCTACAAAGAAGGAGCAAGATGAATGATGGTTAGTTCTTTTGGAAGCAGTAGGCAAAGAGAGGTGGAAACATTCATTTAAAAAATCCAGTCTGCATAATAGTCTCTTAAACATAGAATAATGAACTAAACTCCAAAGGGGAGAGCATTGTGTCGTTACCTGTCAATGCCATAAATATACACGACGGACACCATCTCACAGAAAGCGATGATCAGCAGAGGGATGGAGCCAGCGTAGGCATCAAAAAGGGCAAGCCAGTAGTTTCCCGAATTTATGATAAATATGAAAGCAATGAAGAAGCACACTAGGCAAATCAGTCCTGGAAGAGAGAAAACCAGAATTTGATTTGCTTGAATGAACACAGCCATCACGTTTCATCATAACGAGGAGTAATTTTCATCTCCTCACTGTGACAGTGACAGTAACAAATTTGTGTAGGAAATCAAAATGCTGAATTATGGTTTATGGCCCATTTCTTTGGATTTTTTTGACACGCCTCAACTCTGGCAACCAGAACTCTCGCTCATAACAGCTTTGTGTATTAATAAACATTGGGGTTATGTAGTTAATGCTCCCCACTCTCATTTCCATCTTTATCCACGTGGCTACCATCAGCTCCATCTGCCACTCACCTAACAGGTGAAAACTGGGGCAGCCATTTTGAGTGACATTATGATGGCAGAATAAATAAATGCCAACTGCTATAAAGATAAGCCATCATTCAAGGCGTTTACATTCACATTTGGGAGGTTGCTTTTGTGCGAAACAAATATTTTTCTTGAAGTTCATCTACTTGATACAGACTTTTACTGTCTATTAAAATATTTCAAAAACTTTCAAAACAATGGCCTAGTTACAGCTGTAAGGTTGGTTTAGGACAAGCACCGAAAGACAAGGATTCTTTAAGAGGACATGGTCCACTGTAGGCTCTAGGCAGTGGATAGAGTGGAGTCAATTAAAAAGAATTCAATGATTTTTCCCAGTGACAGCCCAGACATACAGACATGGGACGTACCAGGATCAATCCCCAGTTTACTTTAATGTAGCTGATCTCAAGCTGGTGGCAGCACGGACACTTCACTGCCCCAAGATGAGAAAGAGGTTCTCAGTGACAGCTCCTGATCAATCTCCAGCAAACTCTGCTTGTCCTGGGCAAGAATGCGGAGGATCGGGTTTGATTTGGACACCTTTGTTATGATTGCAGCAGGAGGCAATTTGGTCCTTTCTTGCCTGCACTAGTGCTTAAAATGAGCAATTCACTTCTAACTCCCTTACAAATATTTCAACTTGACCTGTCTTCACCATACTGCCAGGCAACACATTCCAGAACTTAACCAGTCACTTTGTGAAAAAGATTTTTCCTAGCCACTTTTGCTTCTTTTGTTAATTACTTTAAATATTTACCTTTGCCTTCTTTCGCAAATGGGAACAGTTCATTCTGAACTACAGTCAAGGAGAGATGGGGTCATTTACATGGGTGTTTGGGGCCTTCAAAGCTTCCAGCTTATAATCCTCTTGCACCCATACATTGCTGTAAAAATGTTTCCCAGTGACTCATAAACCGCATCTTGCCTTCATCTGCCTTCACTTCCACTCAGCCCCTTTAAAATGCTATGGGAGACAAGCCCTGTCATTTTTAACCAGCTGACCAGAAGGAATTCATTTTACCCTGTCAGTTCACCAGTGAAGCCCAACCGCAAAGTCTAACCGCTGCTGCATTAAAATCAAACCCAATATGAACCATCCAGGGAGAGGTATCCTCCGGCCTTACTGGAATTTAGAGAAATGAGGGGAATCTCAATGAAACATGTGAAATCCTGATGGGACTGGACAGGCTAGAAGCAGGAAGAATGGTCCCGATGTTGGGGAAGTCCAGAACTAGGGGCCACAGTCTAAGAATAAGGGGTAAGGCATTCATGTCTGAGATAAGAAAGAATTTCTTCACTCAGAGAGTTGTAAATTTGTGGAATTTTCTCCCACAGAAAGCTGTTGGGGCCAGTTTGTTAGATATATTCAAGAGGGAGCAGGTCATGGTCCTTGCAACCAAAGGGATTAAGGGGTAGGGAGAGAAAGTGAGAGTGGTATACTGAGATTGAATGATCAGCCATGATCATATTGAATGGTGGTGCAGGCTCAGAGGGCTGAATGGCCTATTCTTTCATCTATTTTCTTTGTTTCTATGACGCTGACAAAGTAGCAGTGAAAATAAACTGGGATATCCCTTATGATTTTTCTTTAACATGAGTGAACAATGGTAAACATCCTAAACTTTCCCTACACACATAAACTCCTAACAAAAGTAAGCACCTCCATAGCAGGCCTCAGTTGTAAACACACTTCAAGGCCTTCCAATTGAATGAATATTTGTGTGCATTCATTTAAAAATCTCAGAAACTGATTTGCTTTCAGCAAACCTTTAGAAAGAAAGTCACACTTGTCTTAATCCTTTGATTTTCTCTGAGTTAGTTTGTAAATGATGTGTGATATTTGTAGCCATTTAAGCTCAACAAAGCATTCTGGTCTGATTTTTTTGACCTATCAGAGAGGACAGAGTGAATAGTTATAACTGGGGCAATTAGGTACGTAACCCATCTTTGAGAAGCGACCATCAGGAAAGCAGCCATTTTTCCCGCTTGCCAGACGGCGGATAATTGGGCCAGAGACCCTGAAGTGGCTGATGGTTGATAAACCACTTAAGGGCCTCAACTGGTAGGTGTTCAGGAGATCTGCTCATCAGTCTTCCTGGCCAGAATTTGATAACTGATGTGGCAGGAAGAGTTGGGAATCACACCAATGCCAAGCTGACCAATTATATGCCCTCCCTGCCATCTCTGGGGAGAGAAAAATCCCACACCTACGTGGGCATCCATGACATGGCGCAGGTCGAAAGGTCCATGTTTAATCTAATATACCACCCATTCTCTATATTTATAGGAGGTATTTAAATCATTCTGTTCTGTTGAAGACCAGGAGGCATGGAATTAATGTAAGGGACAGAAGGCTTAGTGGGAATGTGAGGAAACATTTATTCACCCAGAGGATGGGGCATCTGGAATCATTGCCTATAAGAGTGGTAGAGGCAAAAACCCTTATAACATTGAAGAAGGATTTAGATGTACACTTATGACGCCAGGGTATATAGGGCTATGGGCCAAGTGTTGGAAAACAGGGTTAGAATAGATAGGTGATTAATTTGGGGACGAGTGCAGACATGGTGGGCCAAAGGGCATTTTTGGTGCAGTAGACCTCTATGGCTCTACACAAAAAATTGACCTTTGCAAATTCTCTGACCCTGTTGTGAGATGATTTCTTTAATATAAACCTAAAACCCATCCTTACTTTGCTGTGTTAGTCCAATGGGAAGTAGGACTTGAAAGGCTGTGTATTGGGAGGATGTGGACTGCAGTGTGCCAGGGCACAGCAGACCAGTGGAATGATGATGTGATCATATCTGCTCAGTAGTCAAATAGCAACAGGGAAGACAAGGTCTTAGTCTTAGGTCTGCATGCAGATGCTCAAATCATGTACTTTCATCCAGGGTACAGTTGCCAGTCATGTGGTGGAACCTTGGTCAGCTAAGTAAATGTAGCTCCCACCACACTTGCAGCAGTTACAAGCAAATTCCTGACCTCAGGCATTATATTGTAGACACGATAGGGAACATGGTTAACACAGAGAACATTGCTTTAAGTTCTGAATGATGTAGGGACAGATATTTTTGCTTTTCAAGAATAGTTAAGTCATAAGATTGCTTGATAAATAAGACTCAAAAAGAGATAACAACAGTTGTCTTACAGGCTTAACAATGTAAAACAATAGAAAAGTAAATGAAAGGCTTGTGTTTACCAGTAATAAGTTCTTTGGGCCATTTCTTTGGCAAGATTTTCATGTCTTCTATTGGTCCCAGCACACCTTCTATATTCCCAAACATTGAAGAAAGTCCGAGACAGAATAACATTACAAAGAACAAGATGGACCACAATGGAGAGACTGGCATTTTTGTAATAGCTTCAGTAAAGACAATAAAGGCCAATCCAGTACCTTCAACACCCTGTGGGAAAGGAGATTAGAGGCAATTGAAAAGATTTCGGGAACATGTATTTGGTTCTGTGCCCCATCAAGTTGGATAAAGGGTCAGAGTAAGCTCAAATGCCCATGGTCATACATCAACTAGTAGCAAAAAGAACTGTTTCTATACTTTGCCAATATACATCTAGTGTATCCATATTGGCAACCATTGGCTTTTGCAGGAGATGACAGAATTAATGGAGCTCAGTTGAGAAACACTAAAAATACATTTTAAAAAATAAAGACCAAGAGGACTATCTTCCTCATTTGGAAATTGAATGAAGGGTTAGGGATTTTTGGGATGCCATTGAACTGATCACATTAACCTTAGAATATTGTTCAGGACCATAGACCATAAGCCACAGGAGCAGATATAGGCCTTAGGCCATCAAGCCTGCCCTACCATTAAATAACATCATAACTTATCTGATCATCCTCAACTCCATTTCACTGCCTTTTCTCCATAGCTCTTGATTCCCTTACTGATTAAAAATCTGTCTATATTAACCTCGAATATTCTTAATGACCCAACCTTAAGAGCTCTCTATGCTAAAGAATTCCACAGATTCACAACCCTCTGAGAGAAGAAATTCCTCCTCTTCTCTGTCTTAAATGGGCAACCCCTTAAATTGAGAGCTGGGACTTTTCTCTTTGGAACGACGAAGGATGAGAGGTGACTTGATAGAGGTGTACAAAATGATCAGAGGAATAGATGTAATAGACAGCCAGAATCTTTTTCCTAGGGTGGAGGTAGCTTTTACGAGGGGACATTGTTTTAAAGTGAAAGGAGGTAGATATCAGGGAGATGTCAGAGGTAGGTTCTTTACTCAGAGAGTGGTAGGGGCATGAAATGCATTGCCGGAGAGGGTAGTGGAGTTGGCCTCATTAGGGGCATTTAAGCGGCTATTAGATAGGCATATGGATGATAGTATAAGGTAGCGGTGGAGGTTAGATAGACCTTAGGTTTAGGGTAAAAGTTCTGCACAACATCGTGGGCTGAAGGGCCTGTACTGTGCTGTACTGTTCTATGTTCTATGTTCTAATGCCCTCTGGTCCTACACTCTCCCACAAGGGATGACATTCTTCATATTCTGTTAAGTTCCCTAAGAATTTTACATGTTTCAACAGATTACCTCTCATTCTTCTAAACTCAGCCTGTCCTCATAAGACAATTCCTCCATACTCTGGATCGACCCAGTGAACCTTCTCTGGACTGCCTCCAATGTTAATACATCTTTCCTTAAATAAGAGGCGCAAAACTATTCACAGTATTTCAGGTGTGGTCTAGCTAGTGCCTTGCATGGTTTTAACAAGACTTCTTTATTTTTATACTTCACTCCCTTTAAAATAAAGGCCAACATTGTATTTGCCTTCCCTATTACCTGCTGAACTTGAATGCTATCATTTTGTGATTTTACACTAGGAATTCCAAGTCCTTCTATTCTGTAGCATCCTGCTGTCTTTCTTCATTTGTTTGTCTTCCTCCCTTTTTAAATAAATGTGTTACATTGGCAACTTCCAGGGCTTTTCCAGAATCTAAGAATTCTTGGAAGATTATTACTAATAAATTCACTATCTCTGCTACTTTCTTTAATATCTTAGGATGTATCCCATCAGGTCTAGAGCACATATTGGCCCTTAGCTTCATCACTTTTCCTCTATGGACAGTTATTGTATTGATTTCCTCTTCTCTGTTTGTCCCTTGATTATTTAGTCATTTTGGAATGTTATGAGTATCTTTTACTGTGAAGGCTGATGCAAAGTATTTATTAAATTCCTCTGTCATTTCTTGGTTCCCCAGTCCTGTTTTCTAAGGAGTCTATGTTCACTATGACTTCTCTCTTTCTTTTAATATATGTAAAAAAAAGCTCTTGCTGTCTGTCTTGACATAACTTGCAAGTTTACCCTGAAAATTTATTTTCTCCCTCTTCGTTGTTTTTTTGTTATCTTTTATTGTCTTTTTTAAAACTTGCCCAATCCTCTGGCACACTGCTAATCTTTGCCACATTGTACGGTTTTCCTTTCAATTTGATGCTATCCTCAACTTTCATGTTTAACCATGGTTGGCATAACCCCTTCCTAGAATCCTTCTTCCTCATTGGGATACTTGTTGTGAGCCATGTACTATTGTCTTAAGCACTTCAAATCTTATAAGATGGAAATGTTGTCTCAGTAATTGGGATTTGTGTGGTGAGATTGGTGTGATTACTGTTCCACATACACTTATAAATCCACAAGGCTATATACATGTGTGCACATAATATCTCTTTTCATAATTTACTTTTGGGAACAGGAGAGGGATGAACTAAACAATTCTTTGCATTCTTGGTCCTTAAGACATAACCCAAGATGTCAAAAGTCATACTAAATGAAATAGAGAGGAACATTTATAGTTAGATACTGTTCTATGTATAAAAGAGTTCACCATAAAGGACTCCATGTGTTGTGTGTATAAAATGTTGTGACTCTGCCTGGCAATTATTCTGCTGTGGACCTGCCAGCTGCACACACAGAAGTCGGTTGATTTGCTGTAATATCTGCTTTATAATTTGTAACATGTTTTACTGTTTTAGATAAGTGAATTCACAGAGATAATCAATCCCTGATGAGAGTTTGTTTATTAGACCATTGTCATTAGTATGACAGATACTACTTCATGAGACTGAATTTATGGAAATACCGCAATATTGAATGATAGAAAGCACTGACCATTAGTTTGGACATTCTCATCTGCCTTTAAAAGGGTAAACTTCAAATAGATTGGAAGAGCCCAAGCAGAACGTAAGGAGATCACCGTTAAGGCAGTTTGTAATAAACAGATCTCAAGGTACCTGACTGAGAAGGGATTGCAGATCACAGGTTTTCAAATCCAGCTCCGAAACCTTCGCTGGGTGGGTACTGTTTAAGTACTGAAGGACACTATCATAGTTGTCTCTGGTCAGATTGGTTTCTGACAGATCAAAAGCGTTAGTCAAGCTCAAGATATTGCTGTAAGAAAAGCAAAAAAAAATTCGATGTTAAATAATGTTACATGATATTTTATAGCATGCAGCGTTTTCAAATTGTCTTGTCTTTAGAAATGTCAGTCTGTCTTTCTTCTCCATCTACATATTACGTCGCCCACTATAGAACATGGTCTATTACAGAATACTGTCCACTGTACAACACTGTACACTATAGAATATTCTCCTCTACAAAATACCATAGCGAAGAGAATGCCTTTCCAGTAGAATGTGGGTAGTTGTTGAATGCAAACCATTATGGAAAATTACCCAGCATAGAACACTGTCCTCTATAGAACATCATTTCCTATAGAATATGTTCTCCAATACAGTACTGTCCATAATAGAATATAATGCACTAAGGAGCCAGTTTTCTCAGTTGGCTAAGAGTGGGGTGCAGAATAATGCCAATAGCATGGGTTTAATCCAGATTCTGGCTGAGGTAGTTCTTGGGGTCAAACTTCTTGACTTGACCCATTGTAATATCATGCTATAAACCATGTTCATGAACTGGGACAGACTCATTACATTCTGCAGTGGCCAAACCAGCCAGATTTCCTGGATCCTCATCATCCTAGGCATCATGCAAAATAGCTGAGAGAGTGGACTGCAGTACACACCTTTCCTCACTTATATTCAAATTCCTGAGCGTAGGATTAGCTGTGAAAAGTGTGACCTTTGAAATCCCTTATAGCTTGGACATGCTCAAACAATGCAGAGCGTACCACCACCACTATTACTATCCACCATACGACACTGTCCCCTATAATATCCATTATTATATGTTAACAACTACCGACTGCTGTCCAATACAGTAGGCCATGCATTATAGAATATCAACTACGATAGAATACTGACCACTATAAAATACCACGTATTGCAGAACATCATCCACTGTGGACTTCCACACTTTATAGAAGATCATCCACTATAGAATACTATCCAGTATAGACTAACAAGCATCATAGATTATTGACTATATAGTATATACTTCAACACATCATAGCTTACAGAATACTACCCATGCATTGTAGAATACATCCACAATAGACTACTATACATTATTGAATATTATCCATGACAGAGTACTGTCCACTAACTGTTAATGATTTCTATTGCAAAGGTGAAGTGAAAGTGACTACCATCATCAAGGAAACCATCATTTCACTGAAGGTGGCACCAAGGAGCTCCAGGAGAATTGAAATCTTTCCACTGGCTGGATGCATGCCTAACACAAAGGAAGATGGTTGTACTTGCTGGAAGCCAATCCCCTCACTCTCAGCATATTGCTGCTAAGGACAGTTTCTCAGAACCACTGTATCTAGCTATATCATCAAAGCCCTTCCCTCCATTATAGATCAGACGTGGCGATGTCTGCTAATGATAGAAATGTTCATCTCCATTCACAACTCCCCACGTAATTAAGTCATCCACAAACTAGAAGGAAAGGAGAAGCAGATACTGAAGATATTGTCAGCGCCAAGTTTCCCAAAGTCGTAACTTGAATGTACATCGCTGCTCCTTCATAATGAGTGAAAAGACTATTCTGTGAATACTGAACGGTCTAGTTAAAACTTATCAAAAGCAAATATTTCAAATTGTCTTCATGCTTCTTTCTACATACAGTGCTGCATTTTGCCAGCTTTCCTGGGTATGGACTGGGAGTGGCGCAGAACGGGTGAGCTGTAAAAGGGTTGGTGGAATGATGTGCCCATGGTTTGCCTGCCATCACATCATCTTACTGGTGGCACAAAATGAGGAGGACAACCCTAATGCTCAGAGGTCAACAGAGCTACTTGAGTGGCCAATTAGGATCTCTTACAACCGTCACTGGCACTTTGGCAGTGGCTTGCGGGACCTTTGCCAAATGGTGAACCCTGGTGGCCACCCTGTGGGTTCTGGTTGGAGGAAGGGGATCCCCTCCTATTCAGGAACTCTGTGGCAGCATGGAGTGACACTGGCTGCCTCTTCTGTTCTCACCAGTGTGTCCATCCCACACTCCATCACCTGGTCCTGCCTGACTGACCTCAGACCACACAAGGGGAAGTGACAGCCTAATGGTATTATCTCTGGATTGTTCATCCAGTGACCCAAATAATGTGTGGGGACTCGGTTCAAATCCCACCATGGCAGAAGGAATTTGAATTCAGTAAAAAAAAATCTGGAATTAAGAATCTAATGATGACCATGAGTCCATTGTTGATTGTCGGGAAAACCCAACTGGCTCAATAATGCCCTTTAGGGAAGGAAACTGCCATCCTTAACTGATCTGGCCTACATGTGACTCCAATATGTTTGACACCTAACTGTCCGCTAGGCAATTAAGGATGAGCAATGAATAGTGGCCTGGTCAGTGATGCCCTCATCCTGTGAATGAGCAAAAGAAAAACAGTAAAGAGTCACATGTAGGCCAGACCAGGTAAAGACAGCAATTTCCTTCCCTAAAGGACAGTAGTGAACAGATGGACTTTTCTGACAATTGGCAATTGATTCATGGTCATCATAAGACTCTTAATTCCAGATTTTTATTGAATTCAGATTCTACCATCTGCTGTGGTGGGATTCAAACTTGGATAATACCACTAGGCCATCACTTTCCCTGGAACGTGCCAGTGATACTCTGAGCTGTAGGCCCTCAAATTGACCTGCAGGTGTGGGCACCCACCCTCACAACGAATGGCAATGCCAACAGCAACCAGTTAGTTGCTTGACACTCGAGAAATGCACTCATGGGGTCCTGCAAATGACTGAGATGGATAGTACCCACAGTTTTCTGGTTTGCCCTTAGGGCACTCATCACCCAAATGAAATTGAACCTGTTATCTGCTGATTTGAAGACCTGTGAGCTACACTATTTGAAATTCCCAACAATTTGAATTGCGCAATGTAATGCAGAAAAGTGCAAAAGAAATACTGATAGTTATATTCAACAGGAACTTACTTATCAAAACATGCATCGTATCGCTCTGTTGCCCGGAAGCCTATGATGGAATATATTACTGTGGCTGCATATACTGATGTGAAGCCATTGATCACAGAGATTATCACAGCATCTCGCTCACAATTGTTGCTGTGGGATAGAGAGAAGAGGAAAGCAGTCAGTCTGTGATCATTTCTAAATGTTTGGGTTGCTTTTTCACTCAATGAGCACACACATCGGATGCTACTTACTGAACAGAGTTATAACTGGAGAAGGAAATGAGACCCCCAAAAGCCAAGGAGAATGAGTAAAACACTTGTGCTCCAGCATCTAACCATGTGGTTGGATTTGCCAACTCTTCCACCTGGAAATCATAAGAATAGAAATGTTCAGAAAGACAGACAGACCAAACCTTTATTTTTCTCCTTGACTTCTGTGTGTAAACAGAATGATTTAATTTGGAAAGTACCTAAGCCCCTTGCTTACACGAAGTCAGTTTTAAAGTGATGTGCTATAGACCCTCTTAGATTGAAATCGGGAGTATTACTGAGTATTCACCCCAGAACAGTCTTACAAGACATTATATGCACACAAACAGACATACACACGCAGGTGTGCATGTGCGCACACATACACAAACACATGCAACATACATGCGCACACGCAAAAATACGTGCACACACACACACACACACACACACAATACAGTAAGGAGTTTCTTCTTCATGAACTTGAAATTAAACAGCAGTTTTCCATTCACTTGAAGACCAGAGTCCAATTCACTGGAGTCAGGAGTTGTCAAATTCCTTCAGAATTGGGGATGAGGCATTATGGCAGGGAAACAGTTCCTGGTGGAGTTACTCGACCCAGGATCAGGTTCCTTTTCCCAGTGAATTTGAGATTCCTTGGAATATAGGTTTCAAGGAAATTCCTGCTTGGCAGGTAGTTAGACAAGCATGGTATTAGCCTGGAAGTCTGCTTCTCTTTCCTGCACTGGTGTTAACAGCACCCTGAGTCAAATAGTTTGCAATGTGTGATTCAAGTTCTAGGAAAATCTAAAGGAGTTTAATCAAGTGATGCAGGTCACCTCTGGATCATGTTGGTCATTAATGAGCTGTGCAAGTCAAAAGGAGTTTCCACAACAGCCACTGTGGTCAAATTCATTGAATATCTTTGGAGATGGACAGTTGCTTTTAGCGCCTCTGTGGGAACAATGGATTTCATGATGTCTCTTCAGCTCCTGAGGTAGTCTCAGAGACCAGACATTTGTTGTTTTCCTGTATGTCTACCCAATAACACATGCAAAATCTCATAAGGGTGATCTGTCTGGCTGTCTCCTTCTGCACTTCTCTGCCAGAAGCTTCCAGAACTTTTGCCATTTCAGAAGCTTCCAGAACTTTCGCCAGTGCAGTGACTGTGAATGATCAACTGGAATCTCCTCAGATTGCTGGTTGCATTGGAAAATTTGAAGCTAGGTCTGTTAAGACTGCCATTGTGGGTACTACAAAACATTCTGGATTAAAAGATGAGAGGAGAGAAGCTTCATCGTTGCCTGCAGCCACTTCTGACAGTGTGTCTGCAACACTAGATGAGGATAAAGAATAGCTTGGGCTCTCACAGAAAGGTACAACAATACTCCCATGCTTCACTATTACTGAAGTTAGTTCCTGTGCATGTCCTGAACAGAACAGATCGGTGCATTGTGTTTCTTGCTGGCCATCCAAGCCATCCCTTCTTTTGGGCTAAAACCTGTTGCAATAAAACAGAAAAGGAAAAGAAAAGTCTGCACTTACCTTTGGTGTAAAGAGAAATTTTATTCCATCCACAGATCCTTTTAACGTCAGTCCTCGAATCAGGAAAATGGTAAGAACCAGGTAGGGGAGAGTAGAGGTAACATACACAGCCTGAAGGAAAAGAAAACTAATTAAATCAATCACACCAGTTCAGCCAGATATGTAGATGTTTAGCTATTTTTGTTTATCTTGGAATTCTACTGCTGAATTTAAACATGGGAGAATTGAAGTAGCCTTCTATTCAAATTAAATTATTGTCTACACTATTTAAATGGTAATTTCAAGCTGGTTATCATTTCTACAAAAAAAAACAAAGGTGGGGAGGGGTTAATGATGGTAATCTTTCCAAATTCTATAGACTCTGGAGCAGTTTCTACAGATTGATAAACAAGGTGTGGAAACACAACTGTTTAAGAAGGGGTTGGAGAGAAAGAAAACAGAATTGCAGAGCACTTGGCCTAATATCAGTAATGAGGAAAATGCTAGATTCCTTTCTAAAAGACATGATAACAGAACACTTAGATAGATTAATGGGATTAGACAAAGTCAGCACGGGTTTAGGAAAGGGAAATCAAGTTTAACCAACCACTGGAGATTTTTGAGAATGCAACTAGTAGACTAGACAATGGGGAACAAATGAATGTAATGTATTTGCATTTGAAGAAAGCTTTTTGATAAAGTCCAACCAAAAAGGCTAGAGAGCAAAATGAATGGGTTTAGGGGTGATATAATGGTATGGATTGAGTTGGTTGACTGACAGGAAACAGAGTGGAAATAAATTGTTTCTTTGCCAGGTGGCAGGCAGAGTCTAGTGGGGGATCAGTGCTTGAGCCCCAGCTGTTCATGATATGTATAAATGACTTGGATGATGGAAGCAAATACAATATTTCCAATTCTGTTAACAGCACAAGACTAGGTGGGGTTGTGAGTTGTGTGGAGGATGCATGGAGGCTTCAGGGCGATCTAGACCAAGTTGAGTTTGTGGACAAAAACATGGAAGATGCCGTATAACTTGGGTAAACGAGAAGATAAATGCTTCAGTGAGAAAAACAAAAAGGCAGAGTAATATTTAAATGGTGATATATTGGGAAATGTGGATGTACAAAGGGATCTAGGCATCCTTGAACACCAGTCAATGAAAATAGGCAGGCAGGTGTAGCAAGCAATGAGGAAAACAAGTGGTATATTGGCCTTCATTGCAAGATGATTTGAGCTGAGAAGCCTGGATGGCTTATAACAGGGAATTGTTAGCCTGCACCTGGAGTATTGCATGCAGTTTTGGTCTCCCCACCTAAGAAAGGGTGTACTTGACATAGAGGCAGTGCAGGAAAAGTTCACGAGGCTGATCCTGAGACGACTGGACTGTCACATGAGGAGAAATTGGTTTAGCTGGACTGTATTCACTAGAATTCAGAAGTATGACAGAGGATCTGAAATGTAAAAAATTCTAATAGGAATAGAGAGACTAAATGGAGGGAGGATGTTTTCCCTGGTTGGGAAGGTTGGAAGTGCGGGTCTCGGGATACAGAGTAAAACATTTACTACCAAGATAAGGAGAAATTTCCTCACTCAGAAGATGGTCAACCTGTAAGCTGTGGAGGCCGGGTCACTGAGTACGTTCAAGCAAGTGTTTGATAAATGTTTGGGTTTAAAGGCATCACAGCGTATCGAGAGAAAGTGGGAATATGGCATTGAGATAAAGGATCTGCTGTAACCATACTCAATGCAGGAACAGGCTTGAAAGGCTGAATGGCCTACTGTTGCTCCTAGTTCCTGTGTTTAACACAGAAAGTATCCAATCACCTGGGAGGCTGAGTGATAGATTTTCCAGATTTGTTTCTGTTCCAACTCTAAATGGCTACAGATTTTTCCCTCTTTTACTTGTCCCTGCAGGTAGCTGCTGAGCTAAGGATGTTAAATTATTTTGCATCACTTGTCACGTAAAAGAACTCCCTGGTTCTGACAGTCATTTTTGGACAACTTAAGGCATGGATGATTTTAATTTTTTTCATGTGGATGTTGCTGACAAGGCCCACATTGATTGCCCATCCCTAATTGCCACTGAGGTGGCTTGCTCAGTCATGTTGGAAGGAAGTTAAGAGTTAACTGCATGGCAGTGGGTCTGGATTCACGTGTAGGTTGAAACAGCAGGTACTCTTCCCAAAAGCACGTTTGTGAAACAATCTCCACAGATGCTGCCAGACCTGAACAGTCCCTCCAGCATCTGCTTTTATACAATTACAGTGTCATGCCTACCATGTTGAGCCGACCTTTATATTCCAGAATCTCTTCATGGAATTTAAATTCTACCAGCTGCCATTTGAACCAATGTCGCAGACTGTAAGCCTGAGTGTCTGGATTACTCAGTGACAGGATCACAGGATCTCCCTTCCCTACTGCAGTAACACTGCAACTTAACTGCAGCTATCACACACATTTACACCTAAGTGTGGCTATCATGGTGTCTTGGGCTCACTTACTCACTCTGTGAGACTTCAATGAAGCAAATTAGATATCCATTTATAACATTATTTTAACGCGTCTCTTCTTCACAGACAATTATCATGATTATCGCAAATATTATAAGTCCAAGCAGCTGCTGTCATTTTGAACACAGAGGCTGGGTACAGTGACACATGCAACAAAGATAAGACTGGTGATATCTTCCACATTCAAATAATATAATGAGACCATTAAGATTTACAAGAGTACTCAAGGGAGATGAGATGAATGGTAAATATTACTGGAACCAGCAAGGAGTTGACACCTTCAAGAGAGAAAGGGAGGGAAACAAAAATGGATGTTTCCCTTTTAAGGCAAAACACTTGAAGTTGCTGAGGCCGGGTGACCTGAGCAGAATCTTCTGTTGAATATTGTACGGAGGAAAACAGAACAGCTCGTCGAAATTTTAATGATGCATCCTAATAGAGTTGAAAACAGAGGGGATGTATAAACCTGTAACAATTCTTGTTTAGACTACATGGAGAATACTGGGTGCAGTTCTCGTGGCCACGTTATCGAAACAGATAGAATGGTGCTGTAGAGGATTCAATGGAGATTGACTTGGATAAAACCAGAAATGTGTCAGTACACATGTGAGGAAAGGTCCGACAGGTTTGGCCTTTTCTCATTTGCAAAAAGAAGGGTGATTCATTGAAATGTTTAAAATTATGAAAGATTTTGTTAGAGGATACACAAAGTACTTTTCCTCTTGTAAATGCCATCAATATAAGTCAGTCACAAGCAAATCCAAAATGGAATTCAGGAGAAACCCAAAGAATGGCAGGAATACATAACTTGCTATTGTATTGGTTGAAGTGAATGGTAGAGATGCTTTAAGGAGAAAAGAAAAATGGTTAAGATGGCATAAAAGTATGGACTCGTTGAGCTGAATAGCCTGATTCTGTGCCATCCATCCTATGTAATCCTCTGTATTACAAATTAAAGTACTTCACTGCATGAGCGGCTAAAATAAAAATGTGCTAAACATTTTGCAGATCCTACAGTATCTGCTAGATATTCCTCAATGATAATTCTGAGCAGGAGGAAAAACGTGAAGGCCCATTGCACTGAGAGGATTTTTTTAACTGTACAATAGAAATCTTACATTTGTATAAACATGAATGAAAGAACTTTACCTTGCCAGTTGTTTCAATGCCTCTGATTATGCATACATACAGCACTGCCCAAGCACTTATCAGACAGAGTAATAGCCACCACTGGATAACACCTGAATCATCAATTGTAGTAGAAATGTTTAAGGTTTCTCTGTACCAGTAATAATCTACTGGAGAACTCCTGGCACATTCATCAACAATTCCTGTCAAAACATAATTAAAAATAGTAGAAGATATCACTCATGTGATGAGAATACTGAAAAAGTACGCTGCATGATAAAACATCAATCTTTTCAACCAATTAGCACTCAGGCTTTCTTCAGCAAATGCCCACTTTAATGCTAATTAGTATCAAGTTTATATTGTGTCAAGATTATATTGTGGATTTATGTCCATTGGGAAACTTGACTGAGACTGGTCAAATGTATTTCATTACAGCCAAGAGAATAAGCGCTGTTGTGGAGTAGTGGTATTGTCTTTACCTCGGAGTTAGGAGACCCAGGTCTAAGTTCAATCTGCACCAGAAGTGTGGAAGAATATTGCTGAGCAGCTTGGTTAGAACATTTTGACAGCTGGCAGCTAGAAGAGACTTGAGTCTCATCACTCTGGTCTAGTTTTGAACGCAGGTGCTCAAGGCAAAAGGTTTGGGAGCAAATGTCCAAGAATGAAGTGTTGCTATCCGCAATAAAGCTATGTGACATTACGTTTATCTCATACGGAGCTAAGCCAGTGACTCAATGTAGAATTTATAGCACAGGATCAGGCCAGTCAGCCTCACTGACCCTTGTGGTTTATGTTCCACACAAGACACCATTTCTTCATCTAACGTCACAAACATATCCTATTCCTTTCCATTTCATGTGTTTCTCTACCTCTTAAATACACCTGAGTCTTAACTACTCTTAAGTTTCTCTTAAATTATTCATGGCTTTTATTTAAAGAGTTACACAGCACAGAAACAGACCCTTCAGTCCAACCAATCCATAGTGACCATAATCCCAAACTAGATTAGTCCCACCTGCGCTTGACCCATATCCCTCCAAACATTTCTTATTCATGAACCTATCTAAATGTCTTTTAAATGTTGTAACTGTAGCTGTATCCATCACTTTTGTCTGGTAGTTCATTCCATGCATGAACTACCTTCTGTGTAAAAAAAATTGCCCCGTATGTCTTTTTAAAATCTCTCTCCTCACACCTAAAGAGTATGCCCCCTGTGACTTGAAATTCTCCACCCTAGGAAAAAGACACCTGCCATTCAGGTTATCTATACCCCTCATTACTTTGTAAACCTCGATAAGGTCACCCCTGAACCTCCTAAACTCCAGTGAAAAAAGTCCCAGGTTATTCAGCTTCTCCTCATAACTCAAACCCTCCATTCCCGGCAACTTCCTTGTAAATCTATTTTTGTGATTATCTTAGCTATAGGTCCCTGGTTTTGGTCTCCCCTGCAAGTGCATTCCAGATCTTTAACCACTTGCATGAAGAAGTTTCTCCTCATGTCTCCATATTTCATGGGCTCTTTACCTTAAATCTTTACTCTCTTTTTCTCAATCCTTTACCAGTGAAAACAATTTCTCCCATACTATTCCATTAGGATTTTGAAGATCCCAATAGAATCTCCTCTCAACCTTCACCTTCTCTAAGCGAATAAACTTCTCGAATCTAACTATTTAAACAAAGATCATTGTCTCTGTAGTCAGACTTGCAAATCTTTACAGCACTTTGACATCTTTCTGAGTGTGGTGCCCAGAACTGGATAATGTGCTGCACTTGAGAACAACATGTGATTTTGGAGAATACAGTGTTGACCTGTACCTGTATTATTTTCTGTCATCGGGCAGCTGTGCCAGGGCAGAGGCTCTTGAAATGAATTAAAGAAGTACCACATGACCAAGGCGATTATACTGTTGTAATATAAACCAACCAGGAATGAGACCAGCATTGATGCTATACCTAAGGGAATGACAATCAGTGTAAATAATCTGAATCTACCAAAGTGAAGAAACAGAAACTGTAAACATTTACTGCATAAAAGAAAATCAATCTAAAATAAGTGAGTTTAAATGTTTATTGTCCATGATGAATTGTGTGCTGATACACTTACAAACATTGATCTACCAGTCTTTATAGAACAAGAAGTTCACATGATTGTAAATGTTGGTTTAGACAGCACTGAATGCTCGGAAATTTGACTTCAGATTCAGAAACTGGGTGTTTTCTGATAAATCTCAATTAATTGAAAAATTAAAACTTGAGATATAATTTGATGTTATATAATTTAAATTGAATCCTAATAACATCTTGGGCATTCAATAGGAAATAGCATTATTATCTGAAAAGGAAGAAAGTGCACCTCTTTCTTTAGGATCTATCATTTGATGAATGTTATTCTACAATTGTCTAACGTGGATTTCACATTTCATGGGTCAAAGAAATTTTCCTAAAGAGTGACTGACACAGGCACATACTAGATGAAATATTAATACCTACATGATTGTACCCAGATCTTGAAACCTTTTGGCAGAATACTCATGTGTATGCTTTTAGCATTTCATTTCCAATTCCTCTCTCTGCTATGTTAATCTGAAGAACTATTCCATTTTGAACTATGCTAAAATGGAGGACAATAGGATTTCAGATGAGTTACCAAATGTTTATATTATTCCATAGCATAAATTCATTGATATTAATATTCTGAGCTGAAAATGATAAACAACACTCTTTAATATGATAATAAAGCCCCATATTTTGGCAATATTGCAATAACTATTTTCTTTCCTGCTTTGCAGTACTGCACAATTTAAGCAGTTTGAATCGTGGAATAAATAAGACACTGAAGGAGGCCATTCAATCTATTGTGTCCACGCTAGCCCTCTACAATAGCAATGCACCTATTCTCATTCCCCTGCTCTTTCCCCAAAAGCCCTGCAAATATTTTGCCTGGATGACAGTCCAATTTACTTTTGAAAGTCATAATTGAATCTGCTTCCTACACCCTTAGTATTCCAGATCCTAGCCATTCATGCTTATAACTATTTCATTTCCTTTGCTCGAACTCAATCATCATAGAATCCCTACAGTGTGGAAACAGGCCCTTTGGCCCAACAAGTCCACACTGATCCTCAGAGCATCCCACCCAGACCCATCCCCCTATAGCCCACCTAATCTCACATTGGGTTCTTGACAACAGGAACTGTTTCTCCCTGCTGGGTCACCTCATGTTTTGAAACATTTCTATCAACTGTATTCTTAACCTTCTCTTAAGGAGAACAACCCCCAATCCCTCAATTTATCCTCATAACTAATGTCTACTTCCTGGGAACCAAGCTCATGAATCTTCTCCACTTCAAGGACAAAATAGGTCAATCCTTTCAATTAATGTGGAGTCCTTTACCCTTTCTAACCTTCACTTGCAACTCCCTTCCCTGGCCTTGCTGTGTTTGCAGATGGAGGCAGAGCTAGAACAGATTAACTCAGCGTGCATCAGCTGGGAAGACAGTCAGCCAAAGTCAGTGCACATGGCTGTTTTTCAGCTGTCTCTCCTTGGAAGCATGGAAGGTATTCAGGATTTAGGTTTGGCTGTGATGCTTTTATGGTGTGATGATACTATGGCTTTAAGAGGTTTATTTGATCCTTTTTTTTCAGAAGAAAGGTTGAGACAGAGGCAATGAGCTGTCTATTTGAAGCCCAAAAATTAAACCGCTTGCGAGGCCTTGCCTTTTTTTAAAGTTAGAACAATAGAAGCAGCCTGAATGGGTGGGGTCAAGCTCCCACAGAACCAGGACTTTTAGTTTTAGTTATTCAGTAGTGGTTGCTGAGCTCTCAGCAGGATTTTTAAACTGTAGTACATCTCTACCTGCTACACTCTCTCTCAGAGATTTCTCTTGATGCTTTTCCTCCTGGGCTGGAGAACTGCATGTGATACAATTTATTTTTCTGAATTTGCATTTGCTAAGGGTATGTTTGAGATATTGCTACATTGGAATTGCTATATTGTTACTATTTTGTAGTTAAGTAATCTATTATTCTGTTAATTTTTCCAACAGAGTTACGTTATTCCAATTTTGTCTTTCTTCTTGTTGTACTTTAACTAACGTGTTTGAATAAAGTGTGTTTTGCTTCAAGATTGATAATTTAACCAATCGAATTGCATCTGGAAGGCAATGCCTGGCACATGCTTTTAAAATAAGAAAAATTTGGGATCTAGGCTTTCTTCTTAATATATTTTGAAGAGATCTGGTGTGGTCCTTAACAGTGGTCAAACAGTCAACTGAGTATATACAGTCTAGATTCATCCCTAAGTAATCAATACTTGGATGAGGTACCAGAACAACTATTGTTAGTAGAGATAGTGGGAACTGCCGATGCTGGAGAATCTGAGATAACAAGGTGTA
>NC_063333.1:137081696-137131139 GCF_021869965.1 Rhincodon typus
GCTTGGCCTGCTGTGTTCATCCAGCCCTGCACCTTGTTGTCTCACAATTTCAGTAAGACCTTTTCAACTTATACTCCAATAATTTCCTAATAAAAGCTAATTAATCACGTGTCCCTAATTGCTTGCTGCACCTACATGTTAACTTTCTGTAATCTGTGGACAAGGCCATCCAAATCCTTTTGAATGCCAACACTCACTTCGTGAAATATATTTTTATTTTTTTAAATTATTTCACTTGCCAAAGTGGATCATTTAACATGTCACCATATTGTATTCCATCCACTGAACCTCCTTATTTCCCTTTGCAGCCTCTTTAAGCCTCACTCACAGCTGACTGTCCTATCTAACTCAGTAATGATCAGTAAACCTGGATATACTGACCACTTTGTTTGCAATTGTAACTCTGGTAACTTACCCATTCCTTTCAAGTATGGGTGAATGGAACTCCAGACACCCACACTGCCTCTGCGTAGCCGCTGTCCAATGGCAAATTCCAGATGCAACAGAGGAACACCCTCAAGAACCAGTAGGATGAGAAACGGGATCATGAATGCCCCTAGCAAAAAAGAAAACAATAGGCTAATAATTAAAAATGGAACAGATCTTTTAATTTCTTTTTGTGCTTGCTGAAAAATCTTAGTCATCGGGACTGGAGGACTACCCATTTTTGATTTAGATTTTATTGTCATGTGT
Organism: Rhincodon typus; assembly: GCF_021869965.1. NCBI lineage: Eukaryota > Metazoa > Chordata > Chondrichthyes > Orectolobiformes > Rhincodontidae > Rhincodon > Rhincodon typus. Next base: position 137,082,390 of record NC_063333.1, read on the forward strand.
ACTCAAGTACAAAAGTACAGGAGTACAGTGAAGAGTGTATAATGTTGCCACACACGGCAGTATCTTAGGTACAAGTACCTAGGTACAGATACTTAAGAACAAGGTGGGAAGAAAGAACAAAGTTAAAAGTTAAACATTGCAGTAACTATAATATAGCGTAAAACATACAAAATAAGGTTAAGGGTTACACATTTGGACATCCAGTGTGAGACCAAGCACATCCATGTGAGATATAGAGATAGCAAGAACTGGAGATGCTGGAGTCGGAGACAATACAGTGTGGAGCTAGAGGAACACAGCAGGCCAGGCATCATCAGAGGAGCAGGAAAGTTGACATTTCAGGTCAGGACCCTTCTTCAAAAATGGGGAGGGGGAAGGGAGCTGGGAAATAAATAGAGAAAGGAGGGGTGAGGCTGGGGAAGGTGGGTGGGGTGATGATATGCCTCAGCAATGTGCCTTAGCTTTAGGCTCAGCAGAGCTCCTCTTAATACACCATCTCTTTCCACTTCCCACACCAATTGTCCTATCTGTAGAAGATTGACAATTAGAACCAAATTTGATGTGAAAGACACTGCATGTCCGTAAGCTGATTTCAGATTGCCCAGATAAAGTCTGCATAGAATTCTTCCAGCCAACAGAAAAAGAAGGCTATCAGTGCATCATTCCAGGTTGTACTTATACCAGAAGGTCAGTATTTAATCGATCAAGTTTCCATCCTTGCTGATTGACGTGGGATGCTTCAAATTTTTTTTTATTCACTCGTGGGATGTGGGCATTGCTGGCTGGCTAACATTTATTGCCCATTCAAGGTTGCCCTTGAGCTGAGTGGCTCGCTAGGCCATTTCAGAGAGCAGTTGAGACAGGTAGGTTTTCCCAACAACCTGCAAGTGTTCTATTGTCATCAGCAGATTCTTAAAACAAAATCAAATTTCACCATCTGCTGTGAAAGGATTTGAACCTGGGAGCTCAGAACATTAGTTGAGTTTCTGGATTAATACCCTAGCAATAATGCCATTTGGCCACTGCCTCCCCTAAAGCAAGAGAAGATATAGCTGCTGTTCAAACTTACAAATATGGCAAGCAGTTTGGAATGCAGTTTTCATTCATAATCCATATCTCCACACATTAGTTAACAAAATTGGTTAAGTAATCACATTTTGTGGCTAAATTGAAGATAAGCTGAAGGGCTGGTCGACTCAGTTTTCAGACATATATTGCCAGCAAAATAAGCAAAACAATGTGTTTAGCCATCAATCGATGCTTGAGCAGTCTTTTCTCTTTTACCAATGAACATCTGAGTAGCTAAACTATAGCTAAAGAACGTAAACTACATGAAATTAAACAAAGTTCATACCATAGGAAAGTTATTATGCATTAGTTTTCTTCCAACTGAAAAAACAAAAGCTCTTTGCACTGATCTGTCTCAGACTACAATCGTAAAATTTACCTGTGTTTTTTGGCAGTACAGCTTTATGGCTGAGTTGATCAGAGATGTACCTCATGAAAACTCAAAGTGCAGATGCTACAAGGACCAACAAACAAAAGCAGCAAGAATGGGATTTTGTAAATGGGTGAGATACTGAAGGAATCCTGTCACTTCTCTGAATTTTTAAATCTTGAGCATTGTGCTGAGATCAGTAGAGACCAATGCAAACAAAATGTATCAGGAATTTTATTGATAATTCCTCATAACACCTTAGAGTTTGAGCATGCTCTGGGTACTGACATAAATCTGATACACCCTTACAGTGACATGGAAACGACAATGAGTCTTAGAACTGTCATAAAACAAAAAGGGCAGGACCTGGACAGCATCTGTAGAGAGGGAAATAGAGTTAACATTTCAGATTAATCACCTTTCGTCCTAATATTGGAAGAGGATGGTATGGTCAATCTTGTGAAAGGCTGCACACAGAATGTGAAAGGTGAAGAGGGATTATTTACCTTTGTCAAGGTCTTGTTAAATTTATTATATTAAATGCTGAGTGGTTTATGCATATAAATAGCAGATATGGTCTATTCCAGTTTAAGATGTTATGAAACTTGAAAGGGTGCAGAAAGAATTTACAAGGATGCTGCCAGGGTTGGAGGGTTTGAGCTATCGGGACTGCCTGAATAGGCTGGGGCATTCTTCCCTGAAGCATTGGAGGCTGAGGGATGACCTGATTGAGGTTTATAACATCATGAGGGGCATGGATAGAGTGAGTAGCCAAGGCGTTTTCCCCAGGGTAGGGGAATCCAAAACGAGAGGGCATAGATTCACGGTGAGAGGGGAAAGATTTAAAAGGGACCTAAGGGGCAACTTTTTCACGCAGAGGATGGTGCCTGTATGGAATGAGTTGTCAGAGGAAGTGGTGGAGGCTGGTACAATTACAACATTCAAAAGGCATCTGGCTGGGTATATGAATAGGAAGAGTTTAGAGGGAAATGGGCCAAATGCTGGCAAATGGGACTAGATTAAGTTAGGATATCTGGTTGGCATGGATGAGTTGGAGCGAAGGGTCTGTTTCTGTGCTGTAAAACTCTATGACTCTAAGTGCCCCTTCAACAGTTCGGCAAATCCATCTAGTGGATAAACTACCATGTAAGCACTGAAAATTAACTGTTATGACTGTGGAGTCCCATTCATTCATCTTTTAATTATTGCTAATGAGTTTTTTTTATATTAAACAATTTATTTATCCTTTCTTTCTGCTTCTTTTATTTCACTGTCTCTGAATTCCTTTCCTGCTCTTTACTTTGCTCTCTGAACCTAATTTGACATTTAATTCACTATTCTTACATTTCCTGCTTCAGACCCTGTGCTTCCAAAGACAACTACAAGTTTGAAAGATTCAGAAAGATCTCAATATTTCAGAAACTTAATAATCAATTTAAATGTCTGTCAGTGTGCCTTTTCAGGATAATAATTCAACAGAACAAAAAATGATAACACATTGTGGTCAGCAGGGTTTTCAGCCATGTCTAACTCATCTCCTGCATTTCAGCACCTCATTTAGGTAATTCTACAGCCTCAGGTCTCAAAATGGAGTTCAATAACTTCTGAAACTGACTGCATTGTTCCCCATTGTTCTTATGTCTTCTGCATCCTCTCCCCCCCATAGCCTTGTCATGTTTGTGTCTTGTTAATTTTGTTCTTAGTAGGGAGGACCCATTCTCTCCCTTTCACCTTAATTAGTCTTGTTATGTTTGTGGCTTGTTGCTCCTCCCTACTAAGAAGAAAATTAACAAGCCACAAGCAGTATAAAACTGCTTTATACCAGTGAGTCTTCTCTTTATAGATCAGACTGCCATCTAGTGCAGTGCAATTGAACAAGGATGAGGCTTTCTGAGCCAAACGTATTGATTCCAGTCTTATTGGGACTTTGAGGCATGAGAACTTAATATCAAAGTGATCTGTCTTTGCTGCCATCCTTGTTCCCAAGGGTTGAGCCATTGGTTTCCATTAAATTGGCCCACACTATGGGCAAGGATATTGCAATTGTTTGCCATCTCTATCTCACGGCATGCTTTCAAGTGAATTTGAAAGATTTACAGGCAGCAAGTCAACCTGTTTGGTCATGTTATAAATGTACTTTCCCATGACCAACAAATCCTTTGCAGGACTCAAAACCAAAGCATCTGGCCCAGGGATAGGAATATTACCACTGGACATTGGGATGTGCCAAGATAGTAGAAAGATAAAATTATCGTACTAGGACAGGTCATAGCCTTAAAATATGGAATATTTTGGTCAAGTACATGACATAATTATCATTTAATGGTTCTTTATAGTTCCTCTGGTGAATATAATTACTTGTACTGGTTGTGGTTCTGTGTTGGTATATGCCCCAACCGCATATTCTTCATGTGTAAGATTCCAGATAAAAAGAGAAATAGGATCACAAAAACAAGAACGGTTACAGCACCAGAAAGACAATACGGCACATTGCATCCATGCTGGCTCTCCAACTGAGCAACTATTATTGTGTCATTCCCCAGTCTTCTCCCTGTAACCCTGCACAGTCTTCGCGATAACAATCCAATTCCCTTTTGAACTTCCTCCACCCGAACTGTCATTCGGTGCATTCCAGATCGTTACAGTGCATTACTTACATGATAAAGTTTCCCCTCATGTCACTGTTCCTTCTTTCACCAATTCCCTTAAATCTGTGCCTGCTGTTGTTTCTGCTCCTTCCATCAATGGGAACAGTGTATGCCTGTCTACTCTGTTCAGACCCGTCAAGATTTCAAGCATTTTTATCAGAACAACTCTAAATCTTCTATTCTCCAAGGAAAAAAATGCTAATTCTCCAATCTGTCATCATAACTGATATTCCTCATCTCTGGGACCATTCTTATAAATTTGTTCTCCATTTTCTCCGATGCCTTTCCAAAGTGTAGTGTCCAGAACAGGGCACAAGACTCCACTTGAAACCAAATCAGTGTTTTATACCATTTCAACATAACTTCCTTGCCTTTATACTCACCATCCCTATTACGAAAATCTAGGATGTTAAATGTTCCATTGACCACTTTACAAAACTGCCCTGCCAGCTTGATAATTTATGCCCATATACAAACCACTCCTGTCCCTATGCTCTTGCATTTTCTTTAGAATTTCATCCTTTGTCCTCTATGGTGTTTTTCTACTAAAATGAGTCACTTCTCTCCATTAAATTTTAATGTTTTAATTATTTCCAGAATGTTTTCCACCTGCAAGATTAAACTCGCTAATGTGTCATGCTGTGTTTATCTCTATATCTTTTTCACAACAAGGGTGTAACTTTTGCAATTCTCTAGTGCTATGGTACCATCCCCGAGTCTTAAGGAAGACTGAAAAATTATAGCCAGTACCTCTACAATTTCCACTCACTCTCTCATTTTCCTTGGAGGCATCTCATAGAGCCCTGGAGCCTTATTAATTTTCAGCTCAGACAAATCTAACACTCTTCCTTATAATTTTAAACCCTCCAAGAGCCTGGATTACTTCCTCTTTCTCTATGATCTGCACTACATCTTCTTCCTTGTTACTGAGTGATAGAAAGTAGGAAGTGTTAATACCTTAGTTAATGGTCCTACTTTCGCATGGACATCCCCTGATCAGACCACTCCTCCTTTTACCCAATGTCTACAATTTATGTGCCCAATGAAGCTATATAAATTCTGTTTGATGTTTAGCTACTAGCCTCAGTGCACTCTCTCTTTTTGCTTCCCTTATTTGCTCTTCAATTCCCCTTCGAACCTTTTATTTGGGTCTAGTTCTGGGTTGTATTATTTGCATGACATTTCTCATAACTTCTCAGTCTTTTAAGCAAACACTTTTATCTGAAGAAGTCTTCCAAAGTAAAAACCTAAAATGAAAACTATTAGGAGCAACATGACTAAAATCCTGCATTTCTAAACCAAATGATTGGCAAATTGCCAAATATCTTTCACTGAAGGTATAATTTACAAAATAAGTCGAAAAATTCAAATTAAAACAAATTTACTGCAACTGAATTATGGTGCTTTTAAATTGAAATGTTTAAATTATTATCTTGCCAGTACAATAATCCTTAAAGTAAACTTTAAGTTACAATTTATAGGATTAAAACATTTTTATTCAGTTGTTGATTCTCATGATGCCGTAAGTTACAATAGCACATTCCAAACAAATAATCGTCTCAGCTACGTGCGAAATGGTAATGTTTACAGCCATTCAATCTGTTCCTCAATCCCAAAGCATTATATATCATCATTATATAATTGCATCTCTCAAACAAGTTTATTTAGAGTACAATAATATTTTAGAAATTGTTCATAGCTGGGGCAGTATTTATGCAAATCCCTAATTGCCCAGGGGGCAATTTAGAGTAATGAACTGCTGTCTGGAAACTCTGGTAGCTAACGGGACTGGTGGTCAATGCCTTTTGGTGAATTTCCTCCTCTTCATACACTACCTGCTCCTGCTCCTGCTCCTGATTGTCTTCACAAGCCCAGGTGATAGCAAGTGCCTTTGTCTCATGACACACAGCTATTGGCATGTGGCTGATGATCACAAAGCTGGATACGTACATAGGGCTGTACCACACATCTCCTCCTGAGCAGCCCAGACAGTGGAAGCTATCACTTGTACACACTGATTGTCTGCTTAATGATGTTCATGTGGCAATATGAGGCTACCTGACAAGGATCATGAACCAATAGTCCAGAGAGAATATCCGTTTTCAGCCAAAGTATGACTTGATGGACTGGTGTCTTCCTTTGCTAATTCACCTAACATTTCCAAAAAGTACATAAACAGAAATTGCTGGAAAAGCTCAGCAAGTCTGGCTGCATCTGTGGAGAGAAAACAGGGTTACCATTTCGGGTCCAATGACCTTTCTTCAGAATGTCACTGGACCTGAAATGTTAACTCCGATTTCTCTCCACAGTTCTCTCCAGACCTGCTGAGCTTTTCCACCAATTTCTGTTTCTGTTTCTGATTTTCAGCATCTGGTTTTAACTTCCAGAAGGTAGTTTAACCAAATCATTCATGACTGTGATCAAACTGTTTATAGGAAAACAACAGCAACACAACACTGACAAAATCTCCTTCTTAGCAGACATGGTCTTTCCAGATCCGTCAAACACACTAGAAAATGCCCTGAAGTTAACCAACAGTCTGAAAACGCAAACCAGCAAGTCACATTTAAATTCTGTAAGGTTCTTTTAAATAGTGCTGGTCAGTTAACGTTGCTGTGTTAGTTCCTCACATGGTGAATTCAGGTCCATCCTTGGGCACAACAGAACTAGAAAAGGAAAAATTATTTAAATAAATTGCCTACTCAATCTGGATTGCCATCTTGAAGGTGGCAGAAGGTCACAGGCAAAAATGAAAGGGCCAGCCCACCAGCTGGATGTCTGTATGCTTTCTGCCCGCTGTACTATGGGCTTACGGTGATTCCTGAACACTTGTCTGTGAAATACAGAAAAGATTCAAAAACGGGAGAACAAGAAACACTTGCGATTCGGGAGGGCTATGATATTGTAGTTCTTCAAATTACCTACATTTCAACAATATCATGAGACATTGGAAGGGAAAAGATGGCAATGGAGCTGTGATGTTAGTAAAAGATTCTGTCACAGCATTGAATGCCAATTTAACCTAAAGGCAGATTAATACCTTATCCATGGACATAGTTAACAATTGGGAAGGAAATCAGGAAAATTTCTGCTGTGTTGTAGGTCAGCAAATACCAGAGGTGAAATCGAAGTAGAGATCTGCGGATCATTCAAAGATACATGTGAACATAATGTTTGTAACTTAAATTATCACAAGATAAATTACAATCAAGAGAATGTATGTGATCAAAGTACAACTCTAAAGGACCATAGTCGAAAACTGGACCAATTTGTACTCGGAGAAAAAGAGAACATTTGGAAATAGTGTAAAAACATCTTCTTTCTTCCGCTCTCTCCATGCCCAGTGGCACATGACACAGATGAAGCATATGCTTACGTGTATTTCCATAATTTTCCCTGGAAAGGTCACTGACCTGTCGCAGATGGGTGCCTCTCTATGTCAAGCATGATGGGTCAGGAGACTCTCCTGATCTTACTGCCTGCCATTGGCATCTTGGAAAGATTTATAGGTTAATAATCAACTTGTTTGGTCATGTTACGAAAGCACCTTCCACGGCCATCAAGTTCCAGAGAAAAATGCAAACTTGCAGAGAGATTCTGGCTCTGAGGCTGGGATATTCCGCACTAAGAACTCCATTGTTTGAAAGGAGGGTAAAGCTTAATGAGGTAAAATTGGATATGGACTAAATTAATCAGGCAGACGCCACAGAAAGGCGATCAGATCCCATAGTGGGAAATGTTCCAATGTAAGATGTAGAGGATAATGTATAATATAAATGTATTGAGGTAAAAAGAGGGAGTATCAGAATGTTGGAGAAATGAAAATCAATCTGAAGCTTAAAAGAGAGGCAGACGGAAAAGTTTTCTGTCACAATGCTGAATTAAGATCCTGAGAAGTATGAGAAGGTGCAGTGAGGAGGTGGAAATCAGGAGATCTGAAAGGGAATGCAAGAAAAGTGACGCAGATAAAATGAGAAGAAGCACTAAGGGTTTGTAAAAGCATATCAAAAATAACAGATTTGTTAAAGAGTGGGTAGCACCGAGGAGGGGGGACTTTATGGATGGTGGAGGTACAGGAGAGATAATGAAAGAATATTTTCTATTAGTCCTTACAAAAACTGAGACCGTAGGATATGAAAGAAGTGTATATGCATCAGTTCATCAAAGGAACAATCTGTTCGGAAAAATCATTGACAACTGTCTGTAGGAGCATCAGAACTGCGTCATTGCAGAAGAGAGAAAAGGATTAATCATTGACTAAGTGCTCTGGTATTAGTTAAGGTAAAGTATTAGGAAGTAATTTTTAACATAGATGAGGGCTTGGAATTAGCAGGGATGTCAATTGCAAAAGATTCTCAAGCATATTGGCAAATGGCTCCAATCCATCAACTTTCAGCTTATACCAAGAGATGATATGGGATGGGCAGCCAATTCAAACCCAGAAGAAGGGTATTAAGTATGTTAATAAGGCTGGAAGCCTGTCATGTATATATCAAGTTTTCAGGCTTCATGGTGCCCAGCAGTTGAAGCAAGATAGCTGCAGGGGAGAAATAAAGTGTGTTTACAGCACTGCTTGTGGGCCAGGAGAATGAATGCTGCTGCAGCCCAAGCTTCCTCCCAATAGATCCCCACTCCACAAGGCAAGTTACCTCTCCCTACCACTGCCCCGCACCCCGCATCATCATCCACAGGGACAGCAAGAAATGATTTGTTAAAGGCAAGTTGTGTTTGACATATTTCATACATTGTAGATTAGAATAGAAAGTACAGCAGATGTACTACCTATCAATTCTCAGAAGCTGCTTGGCAATGTCCCTCACAAAGGGATTGTTACAAAAAGGGCAAAGAATGCAATGCTATACGTATTTTAAAAAATTGATTAGATCATTGTTAGAGTATTGTGTGTCATTGTTGGTTCCCTATTATGTAATGACAACAAATTATATTTATGCAATGCCTCTAATATCCCAAGACACTTTGCAGGATTGGAAGGCATCTGTAACTGGGGAACTGTGTTTGAGGCAGGAGTGACAACGATGAATTTGGTATTCCCAATGTTTAATTGGATGAAATTTCTGCTTATGCAGTTCAGGATTTTAGACAGGCAATCTGATAGCTTAGAGATAATGGGGGTGTCGGGAGAGAAGGTAGTGGGATAGATCTGGGTATTGTCAATGTATGTGTGAAAACCCACATGGGTTTCTGGATGGTATTGTTAAAGGGCAGCATGGAGATAAGACGTAGGATGGGAATGTAAGATAAATCCTTAGCGGATACCAGAGGCAATAGTACAAGAGCAAAAAAAGAAGCAGGTACTTCCTGGTTGTAATTAGAAAGATAATAATGAAACTGAGTGGGAACAGCCCTACTCAGCTGGACATGTGCATTGAAGGAGCATGGTACGCTCAACACTGTCAAAGGTTGTGGGCAGGTACATCAGGAGGAAAAGGGAACATCTATGTTTGTCAGAGTAGTTTGAGGTATCAATTAATAGGAGTCATTTTGCTAACGTGATGGGGTGGAATCCTAATTGGAAGCATTCAAACATGGAATTCTCCTGGAAAGAAGAGAAGAGATTTGGGAAATGGCAGGATGTTCAAAAATGATTCACAATGGGCAATAAATCTATGCAGTGAATGTGGTCTAAATTCCCCAAGATTAATCAAGAAATGACATCTTATATTTGTGAGGAGACTTCTGATGTAATGGATTATTTCTGATTGACTAAAGAAGCAATGAGCTGGTAGACGATTTTTAAATGCTGGTTATTTTGAAGTGGGTGAATGGGGAAAGACTATTTTTTGTTAATTGGAGATGTTTATCAAATTTAAATTATATCTGAGAGAACAAGGATCAGAAGTTGCAGAAATGCATTCACACAATGGATTGTTGGAACAGGGTACTTTTACCAGACTGAGGCAGATATAACTGCATCTTAAAAACCGAAATAACTGGTTCCCAGTTCTGAGGAAGGGTCACCGGACTCGAAAGGTTTACTCTGATTTTTTTTCTTCACAGCTGCTGCCAGACCTACTGAGCTTTTCCAGCAACTTCTGTTTTTGTTACAGCTGCATCTTTTTTTGCCAAATACTGGAAGCAGAAAGCAGAGGGAAGTTGGAAGAGTGTGAAGCCGTTGGATTAGATATTGATAGCAAAGAGTCACAAGTTGGCCCTTTTTCCCCGAGGGAAATTTCTGTGTGTTGGAATATTGAAATAGTTTAAGAATAAGAAACCTTAGGAAAGAAAAAGCTAAGCTGTTACCTTGTGCTATATGAAAAATACCTGATAAAGACTATCAGTCTGTTCCAGGAGAGTTTGCCTCATATTTTCATATTAAAACTCAGCTCATCTGAACTTATCTGAGATTACATCTGTTGGCAGCAACTGTATAAACTGCAGCTGTTTACAAGGCACCAACACATTATGCACCGTCTGTAGGAACAGTTGTATAAAAGCCTGAGTTAATAATCTACTGTAAAATGCGCAATAAACCAAAGTAAAGTGCTCTCCTATAAGCCAGTTATGGCTTTAAAACCTAATTAAAAGGTAGAAAAACACGAGAATAAAATCCACATGCAAAACTAGTGGTAGCAATTAATTGTTCATAAAATGAGCTCCCTCCAGTAATTTTGATTTCTAAAGCAGTAGCAAAATAGTTGGAAATACACAGAAGAATTATAAATGTACGGTTATGTGGGATCATGTAGTTTATATAAATATACTGCACAGAAATAAATCGTTTTATATGATCAGTTCATTACAGAGAAACATAGAAAATGGGAGGAAGCGAAGGCTATTCAGCCCTTTGTGCCTGCTCTGCCATTCAAAATGATCATGGCTGATCATCCAACTCAATCCCCTGTTCTTGCTTTAGCTACATACCCTTTAAACCCTTTAGCCCTAAGAAATAGATCTAACTGCATCTTGAAAAGTGCTTACAGGCTTATGCTCTACTCCAATTTCCTCCCACCATCTAACCTAACATTGTAAACACCTATTCCCTTCTCCCCTGTATACATGTCTAGATTCCTGTTAAATGCATCATTACTGCACAGTCAACAATTATCTCTCGTATCTTCACTACTCTTTGAATAAATTTCTTCTGAATTCCCTACTGGATTTCTTCTTACATTGATGGTCTCTAGTCATTCCCAAACATCCCCTTTGTATCCACTGTGTTGAAACCTTTCATAATTTCAAAGACTGTCCTAAGGTCGTCCCTCAACCTTTTGTTTTCAAAGGTGACATTCCTGACATGTGTGTGCCCGCAGATTTCTAATATCATCCATGTAAATCTCCTCTAGACCTTCTCCAGTGCCACCATATCCTTTTGTGTTGAATGTTCATAATATATGACGATTGTTTGGGAACTTGAGTTCTGAAGTGATGTATAGTTTTAAATTTGCTTTGCGTTTCTGCTTTGTATGTGCTATGAAGGGAAGGATATAGTTTCATTTCATTTTTGAGTTTTCTGAATGGTAACAAGTCATCTGAAGGTTTGTTTGCATGGATTTAACTAAGGTTTTTATAACCCTTGAGATGAATAGCCCAATGCATTTGAAAGAAAAGTGTAGAAGAGGAAAAATATAAATCTATTACCTACCTACTACTTTCCTATAACACAGGGAGGAAGAGACAGAAACGGGTTCATTTAGAAAGGCAGTTTGTCAGAGAGAAGTATGTCATTTAGACAGAAAAACATGTAAAACATTGTTTTGCAGTCTCCAAGCAGTTAGAGCTAAGCTAAGCGATCCCACAACCAATGGATCAGATCTAAGCTCTGCAGTCCTGTCACATCCAGTCATGAATGGTTGTGGATAATTAAAAAACTCACTGGAGGAGGAGGCTCCACAAACACCCCCATCCTCAATGATGGAAGAGCCCAGCACATCAGTGCAAAAGATAAGGCTGAAGCATTCGCAGCAATCTTCAGCCAGAAGTGCCAAGTGGATGATCTATCTTAGATTCTTCCAGAAGTTTCCAGCATTACAGATGCCAGTCTTCAGCCAATTCGATTCACTCCATGTGATATCAAGAAATGGTTCGAGGCACTCGATTCTGCAAAGGCTACAGGCCCTGAGAACATTCTGGCAACAGTACTGAAGGTTTATGCTCCAGAACTTACTGCTCCCCTAGCCAAGCTCTTCCAGTACAGTTACAAGATTGGCATCTACCCAACAATGTGTAAAATTGCCCGGGTATGTCCTGTATACAAAAAGCAGGATAAATCCAACCCGGCCAATTACCGCCCCATCAGTCTACTCTCGATCATCAGTAAAGTGATGGAAGCTGTCATCAACAGTGCTATCAAGTAGCACCTGCTCAGCAATAATCTGCTCAGTAGCACTCAGTTTGGGTTCCCCCAGGGCCACTCAACTGAATCTGCCTTCCTCACCTTTTCTGTCAGTGTATTCCACATCATAACAAAATGCTGCATTAAAATAAAGTCCTCCTCACATTGCCTGGTGTTATCTTGGCAATTATCTTAAATCTACAGCCTTTGGTTACCAGCCCTCTGGTCCTTGGACATACTTTCTCTCTAACTACTTTATCTAAACCTTCAAAATACCATATACTATCATTAAATTTCCCCTTGCCTTCACTGCTCTGATTATAATGTTTTCTATTGTGCAACTGCAGTGGATGTTCTTAGATACCTACTATCTTTCGAGATACTGTGCCTTATTCTACAGCCTTGTAACAATGCTTGTGTTTACTGATAGATACCAACTTACAAAAAATAGCACAAGTAAGAGCCTTTGTTTTGTTAAATTTTAATTCTACATGCTGTGCAGCATAAAAACAAAAGCCTGTGAAGTCACCGAACCCTTGTCTAAACCTGGTGTTTTAAGGCTTCCTATTAAATACCAAAACCACTTTTGCTTCCTTCCTCCGCCTTCTTTGGTCTCAAAGGCACAGTAAATCTTCTGAGTATTAAGAAACTTTTAAAAAAAATTGTAATTACACTTCATAACACCAAAAATAATAATGTAAATTCTCAAAAGAACAATGTAAAACTGGGATAACAAGGTGTAGAGCTGGATGAACACAGCAGGCCAGGCAGCATCAGAGGAGCAGGAAAGCTGACGTTTTGGGCCTAGACCTTTCTTCAGAAAAGACCCTTCTTCATTTTTCTGAAGAAGGGCCTAGGCCCAAAACGTCAGCTTTCCTGCTCCTCTGATGCTGCCTGGCCTGCTGTGTTCATCCAGCTCTACACCTTGTTATCTCAGACTCCAGCATCGGCAGTTCCTACCATCTCTCAATGTAAAACTGGGAATTCGAGGGACGACAAAGAGCCCATTTAGCTCTCAGGAATGTTATGTTCAGATAAATATTGTTAAACTTAATCCACCTATCTTTCCAGCACAAATAGGTAAAAACCCAGATTTTCTTTGGAGTTACTCTCACGCGTCCACTCCAATTTGACCGGAAGTTTGACAGAAGGTGGCTTACATGAATAGTCATGCTTCTGTCCATTTCAAATGAAGTTATCGCAGTGAACTGGATATTCCGGACCATAAGAGGTTTGAGGTGATAGATCTATAATTAGTGCTGCATTGCTTACGTGATGAACCGATATGAAATTCTTCATTCAGCAGCACTATCTGACCTCTTTTTTAAACTTCTTTAAGATTGCATGTAAAATAATTTCATATGGATATAGAAGTCCATTGCTAATATTGCAAAATGCATTTTATCCTGAAACTTTCTCACATTTGATTGCATTTTCTTTACATTGAGCACCTTCTCGAGGACAATTAAAAATAGACAACAATTATTGGCCTGGTCAATGGTGTCCACATCCCTGAATAAAAATTACCTTTCAGCACTAAGTTTTGATATTCCCTTGAATTTATTTCTGGAACAAATTGGTGTCCTGAGACATTCCACTGGCCTCACAGTTATTGCTCTCAAGCTGCAGCTTATTCCACAAATGGAAATTCCAGCTAAAAGCTTGAGTAATGGGTGATCTCTAAATTTTAAAATAAAAACAGGAAATGTTGGAGAAACTGAGTAGATCCAGCAGAATCTGTAGAGAGGGAAATAGGATTGACACTTTGAGGTTGGTATGATTTCTACGAATTCCAAAGAAGACCCATATTGGCCTTAAAACATTAACCCTCTTACTGCCAGTCTGTTGTATTTTTCAAGCACTTCACCCCAGAATTAAGTTTAATTAAAATTCAATTAATTAAGTTGCTGCTCTTGTCATTTAAGATCTCCAGCATCTGTAGGGTATTCTGCTTTAATTTTATTTAAATTTTGAAGCATTAATTGCATTTATTTACAGAAAGTAATGTTATTTAAGTATGTAACACACTCTGGTGTTACTACACTTCTAAGTTCCGTTTTGCTATAACCCAGTCGAAATTGGGAAAAAGGCCTTGGGTAAGTCACCAATCAGCCTGTTTATTTTCAGCCAAGGTTGAAAGTTGCCTGCAGAATGATGGCTTCCATGGTTGAATAGGTTGTCTAATGTGGAAAAGGACAAGACAGATCTGGAAGTTATCTGGAAGGATCGATCATGTTTTGTGTTGAGTTGGTTGACCTGATTTACTGATTGTTCTGGTTGACTTGGGGATGGGTAATTCTGATATATGGCCTATATCATCCCTTGACCAGAGAGAGGAAGAAAACAGTCAGACTTTGCCTTTGCTGCTACGTAGTGACTCCTTCCAGAAAATATCTTAATACAATGTGCACAAGTTGAGTTGCAAGAGGGTGACTGGCTCTTGTGGATCCTTACCCCGGCTTGAGTCAACAGGAGAGAAAAAAATGGTGGGGGTTGGGAAGGGAACAATCCCAAAATCTCTGCTTATTCACAGGGTCTAATTGTTGTTGAGACAATTGGAGCTGTGAGTGAAATTAGGTAAATTCACGCAGTGAGGAAGATATAGGATTACAGGAAAAGCACATGAGAGTAGAATTAATTCCAGCTTTCTCAGGGGAAAAACTGGTGCAGATGAAATAGACTAAACTTTTTCTTCTAAATTACACCAGAGAGAAATCAAAGGATATTTCGTGCTTCTTGTTTTGCTGTTGAGATTTTCCTTGAGTGGGTGTGAAGAAACTTTTCCCCATGAGTAATTTTCCTACCTCTTCATATTAAAGTCATAGAGTTAGCACAGGGCAACGGTGACCTGACCATCAGGTGAAAATGTCACTGGTGAGCTCACCCCTGCTCTGTTGGGTTTCACAGGCATTCAGCAGTTGTCTCTACATTGATTGGCTTAAGTCAGGACATGCCTCCCATTGGGGCAGGGATAGTTGCTGGCCAATCAAATGGCTCCCAGCTCACTGGTCCCAGCAGCAAAACCAGGAGCAATGGACACTTCTGGAACTACAACAGTGCCCAATACTAAGGAGCTGGAGCCAGAGTTAGGATATTAGGGTCTTTCTGGAAGGCCACAGTGAGTGGATTGGTTGAGGGTGAAGTGGGAGTGTGCAGGGTAGATAGGCCAGGATATTGTGGAATTGGGTAGGTGGAAAGACCCTCTGATGAGCCTGGGGTGACCATTAAGGACTGCCCCTGTAGCCTGTGAACAGCCAGCATGTTGAAAGCTATAGAGAGGATTCTTAGCTCTTCTGCCACTGATCGAATCCCAGATGTGGCATAACTCCTAAGGGTCTTAATTTGTCCAGGGAAGCTAGGCTGCCTTACACCTTCCCTGCCGCTGCTCCAATTGCAGTGAGGGCAGGGGTTAGAGGGTGTGGGAGGGTAGGCAGTGTGAGGCTGCTAATAACATTTTACAGCTCCCTGAGCCTGCAACCCTGCTGCCAGTGAGCTATAACATCTAGCTAATCAAATCATTTATGGCACATAATGAGGTCATTTGGCCCATCAAATCTATCCCTGGTTTAAGTTTAGAAATTGCCAGAATTATTTACATTCTGCTCCATTTTAGTCCAAATTCAATTTTAGTCCATTTTCCTGATGATGCCAGTTCCTTCATCAACAATGTGCACACATCTTTTGTTTTGTTTAATACCCCAAACTGTAAATGCCTAGCCAGTCTTGAGACAAATACATTATTTTGCTGCAGTGGACCATTTTTTACTCGGAAATTCAATTGAAATATACACAGCAGAGTACATTGAATTTTAACTTGGGGTCATTTTAAAATTTTACCGTAATAGTCCTTCCCAAAATAAACACCTCTGCAGCAACATGTAAACACCACAGGAACACAATGAATAGCACATTAGGGAATGATCTGGGTGCACTGGCTCCCTTAAAATCACTTCAACCTTGTGCAAACACATTGGATATTTCTTTTCTATCCTCTTGCATTATTAATAAATCTCACAGAGTTACTCAGCAGATCTTTGAGATTACCAGAAATATTGCTGATGCTAACTTTGCTATTTACAGTCTTATGAGAGGCACCAACAAATCTCAAGAAAGCCAAACTGCTGGGTTGTACCTCCTGTTCTCATGTTATCTACCACGGAATTACTTTTGCAAATGAAAAGTCACAGCCAGCACCTTGCTGACTGTTCCTGAGTTGCATTAAAAAATGAAGCTGATCATTTAGTTGGAAACATAAGCTGCTAAATTAATAGGTTAGAACATAGGTCGGTTTCACAGGTCGGCACAACATCGAGGGCCGAAGGGCCTGTACTGCGCTGTAATGTTCTATGTTCTATGTTCTATAACATAGAACATAGAACAGTATAGCACAGTACAGGCCCTCTGGCCCACGATGTTGTGCCGAACCTATACCCTAATCCTAAGGTCTTTCTAACCTCCACCCCTACCTTATACTATCATCTATATACCTATCTAATAGCCGCTTAAATGCCCCTAATGATGCCCACTCCACTACCCTCTCCAGCAATGCATTCCACGCCCCTACCACTCTCTGAGTAAAGAGTCTACCTCTGACGTCTCCCCTATATCTACCTCCACTCACTTTAAAACTATGCCCCCTCGTCATAGCTACCTCCACCCTAGGAAAAAGTCTCTGGCTGTCCACTCTATCTATCTATCTATTCTAGTGAACTCAGACGAGTTCACATTTTTCACACTTCAGGAAAATTATGTTGGCTAGCAATCACTGTGCGATAACTTCTTTATGTCCATCTTACACTTTAGAATTGTTATCAATCTGTATTGTACTGTTCAATTTAATAGACACACTTTGCGATCAGAGTCTATTGAAACGAATGCAGAAAATGCCCATACAAGTGTTTCTTTGCATCACTTGCAGATTGTATTATGCTACATACCTCCTCCATGGCTCTGACAGAGATAGGGGAAACGCCACACATTTCCTAATCCCACACAAAATCCAACACATGTTAGCATGTACTGAGCTTTGTTGTCCCATTTGGGTCGGTCATCTGCTTCCTCTACTTCCCTCCTCTCCAGTTCTTCATAGGAGGGAATTCGATCTTCCAAGCCTGGATTTGGTAAAACGAGCCTTGGCATTGTGGATCAGAGACAGATAATGCTGCACAGCACAAGAGCACACTGTCTCTGACTGAGAACAGGCAGCCAGAAGAGGGTCCGAATAAAGTGGAAGGTGCTGTAGTTGACTAGATGCTTTTATACTGAACCTTTAGCACCATCACCTGAAAGTGTGTACACTGCAGATTGTTCTGTCAGCAGAATGCTTGATTAACTGAGGAAAATTTGATAATTATTAATGTCTTTTATCACCTGCTCTCAGCTTCAATTGTGGGTTTGGCATCAGGAGACTAATCTATTTTGATGGACCTGCTTCTCAGGAATGAAGAAGATCATAAAACATTCTTTGTCCTCATTGCTGCTTTAATTTTGGAACTTCGTGCTGCAATTTGTTCTTTCACTGTCTGAGAAACAATAAAACTGCCACTTTTATATTAGAACGTTAGTCATTTTAGAAATCGAACTTTTTAGGGAGCACAAAAATGAAAAGAATGCTAACATTATTACTGCGTGACCATTTCATTAAACCTCTCCCTCCTTTTACAACTGGTAACGTCGTTCTCCAAGTGCGATCGACATAAACGATTCAACTTGATAAAAAGTTAAGGCATTAAAAAAATACATTCTTATTGTATAGTTTTACTGAATTGAAAATACTGAACCATTTTAACTCTCTGGTTTTCTACTGCTGCATTAAATCTGAGTGATAGGGTCAAGGGTGTGCTGCCAAACAGAGTTCTTAGGGTGCAGGTTCATAGTTCCTTGAAGGTGGAGTCGCAGGTAGACAGGGTGGTGAAAAAGGCATTTGGTACACTTGCCTTTATTGGTCAGGGCAGGGCATCGAGTACGGGAGTTGGGAGGTCATGTTGCGACTGTACAGGACACTGGTTAGGCCACTTTTAGAATACTACATTCAATTCTGGCCTCCCAGCTATAGGAAGTATATTGTTAAATTTGAAAGAGTGCAGAAAAAAATTACAAGGATGTTGCTGGGATTGGAGGGTTTGAACCATGGTGAGAAGCTGGTTAGGCTGGGGCTATTTTACTTGGAATATTGGAGGTTGAAGGGTGACCTCATAGAGGGTTAGAAAATCACAAAGGTCATGCATAGGGTGAATAGGCAAGGTCTTTTCCCCAGGATAGGGGAATCCAAAACTAGGGGCTATAGGTTTAAGGTGAGGGGAGAAAGATATAAAAGGGACCTAAGGAGCAACTTTTTCACACAGAGGGTGATGCGTATATGGATTGAGCTGCCAGAGGAAGTAGTAGAGGCTGGTACAATTACAACATTTAAAAGGTATCTGGATGGGTACACGAATAGGAAGGGTTTAGAGGAATATGGACCAAATGCTGGCAAATGGGACTAGATCAATTTAGGATATCTGGTCAGCATGGATGTGTTGGACCGAATGGTCTTTTTCATATTGTTTGAACAGCTGCCAATGAGGTTGCACACTCTTATGTTGCTTCTTTTCTCTATGGAGCCTTGTATTGTGCCTCCATTTTCCTTATTCCACAGATCAACAAAGTAAGAGGGACAGCATGATGGATCAGTTGCTAACACTGCTGCCTCACAGCGCCAGGGACCCTGGTTCAATCCCACCCTCAGATGACCATCTGTGTGGGGTTTGCACATTCTCCCCGTGTCTGCGTGGGTTTCCTCCCAGAGGCCAAAGCTGTGCAGGCTAGGTGGATTGGCCATGCTACATTGCCCGTAGTGTCCAGGGATATGCAGGTTAGATGGGTTAGCCATGGGAAATGCAGGATTGCAGGGATTGGGTAGGTAGTAGGTCTGGGTGGGATGCTCTTCAGACGGTTGGTGTGGAGTCGATGGGCCTGCTTCCACACTGTGGGGGTTCTATGACTCCAAAGGCTTTTCCATCAGATTGATAGAGGAAGAGGCAGGGACAGATGAGAAGAGAATCTTCCAGTAAGTGATCTCACGTCACACAGGGACCATCCAGTCGAAGTAGCCTAGGTGCTGGAGCAAATAAGGTAGCTAGTAAAAAGAGTAAACACAGTGATAAACAAAAAAGCTGAAACTAAGCTGTGGCAGATTATTGTTGAAATTTGAAGGTTCAGCCATCACACTCTGTGAATGTTTGCAAATTAAGGTGGCTTTGGTGAGATGGTGATATCTGTATTCTGATGGCAACAGGTTAGAAATACAAGTCATTGTGAGGCTGAGCAGGGAAGGTAAAAGTGATTTACTTTGTATTATGAGAAAAAAGAGGTGGTTCATACTGGGGATGGGAAATAGCAGTTGGAAATGTTTCCAGATCCCAAACTCACCCTGGCGGGTGATCAGTCACTCTTTGGAATGTTCACTTTCTAATGGACACTGAGTTAGTTTCTCTGGCGCCTTTTGTTACCATGCTTTTAAAGGGCTGTTCATTTTCATTTTGTTTGACTTGGTTACTTTAACATAGTAGACTGCTGCACAACTTCATCAGAACTTTTCTGTCTCAGGTTCTGGCTACATATGATCTGACATCACCCAATGATGCACATGAACAATGAGTTTAATCATTAATCCTTTATACTTCAACAATATGTCTTCCAAAAATATTCTTCATTCATAAGATTAATAAAGGCACATTACACAACCATACAAAGTTGACATTACATAAGATGCAAAATCAAAACCGGTTCTTCCTATGCCGTATGCTACTTATTGCATTTACAACAATTGACAATATTTATAATCTTCTTTACAGGTTAAATATGCACAGCCTAAAAGAATTTAGACAATGCTCTTTCCCCTCAGTACACCTCTTTGGTGTGTTTAACGTGTCCCTCAGCATGTAGGGAGAGGTGATGACCTAATGGTATTATCATTGGATTATTAATCCAGAGACCCAGGTAATGTTCTGGGGGCCTGGGTTCAAATCAGCAGATGGTGGAAATTGAATCTAATAAAAGTCTGAAATTAAGAGTCTAATGATGACCACAAAACCATTGTCAATTGTCAGGAAAAAAAACCCCATCTAGTTCACTGATGTCCTTTAGGGAAGGAAACTGCCATCCTTACCTGGTCTGGTCTACATATGACTCCAGACCTACAGAAATGTGGTTGACTTTTAACTACCCACTAGGGCAATTGGGCATGGTCAATAAATGCTGGCCTGGCCAGTGATGCCCACATCCCATGAATGAACAGTTGTTCATGATCAAGTATTGCAGATTCCAAGCCTCATGATAATGATAAAAAAAATTTCTAAACCTATACTTTATTGACAACATTTGTAAAAGTACATTACAAAACAGTTAGACATGTAAATTATGGAAGACGTAATAAATTTCAATTTGTCTCCATGAAGCATGTTCCACTCTTATGTGTCGATAATTTCAATACTCTCGATGTTGATGGCATACATTTCACATCAGGCATACAGTCTGTGGGCAAAACATTTCAAATTGGAAATTACAGGAGGTGCAGTCAAAATAAATTGTTCACTATCTGCCATGTTCCATTCTTAGATGCCTCAATATAATTTCAATACTCTTAATATTCACAAATATGTTCCTTGTCAAGTACACAGACGGAGGGGTTCTGCAGTTTCCAGCCCCTCGGTGTACTATTGCCGAAAGACAACTTTTTCTTTACACTGTGGCAGTTGCTCTAAGCTATAGTGCAGCCCTCAGCACATAGTCATGGACATTATAGTGTGCCAATCTGCAACACCCGCTAGAGGACAACTCTTTGCATTCAAGTTCCTGAGAGTTTCGAGCAGAAGAAAGAGCACCTTTCAGCAAGTTTCAACAAGTCACAGCTGATGTTTGTCTCAGTGTGCACCAATGGGAATTGCCCGCAGAGCAGAGAGTCCCGCATCATGGAGCAACTTGGGATGAAGCTTGACAAAATTCACTGGATCTCTCTCCAAACGCTCGTTGCACAAGCACATTCCACAAGGATAGTTGTCTCTTCCCAACTAAAATAAACACAAAATACTGTGGATGGTGGAGATCTGAAATACAAACAGAAAATGCCAGCAAAACTCAGCAGGTCAGGCAGCATCTGTCGAGAGAGAAACTGTGTTAATGTTTAATACAATCCTTCTTTGGAATTGGAGGTGGCAGGGAATGTGATGATTTTAATGCTGTAGAAAACAATGGGAAAAGAAGCAACTGGAAGAGATGGTGAAAGTGGCTCACATCAAAAGTTAAAGGGAGTCCTCATGAAGGGAAAGAAGAGATGGTGGATAAACAGGAAATGTTAACGATTGGTATTAATAACAGAAATTACGTCCTCTTTTTTGGGATGAATACAGTGCAAACAAGACACTAGATGGAGATAATAAAGAAGAGAACAGAGTTCATGGAGACAACTTGTTCAAAGAAATGTTTGAATGAGAACATGCTCAGTGAGGTAGAGGAGGATGGTGTTGAGTGGGGACTGTTTAGGCCTCTTTGACAGCCATCTTGAGGGCAGTGTGTGGAAGGATTTTGACTCTGGACCTGTGGAAAGGCTCTGACAGGAAGGATCTTTCCTAATGCTAGCCAAACTACAACTTTGATACTTCTTATTCAGTTCTGGTAATGAGGCATTCTGCCAAACGTCTCTGACCGTCTGCTCCAGGAACAAAGCAACAGCGTTCACTTCCTCGGTTTCCTACAGGGCCTGCTGTTTACCTGTAACTACTCAAGCACTCACTCACTCACGAATGCACTCACTTCCTCATTTACTCACCTTATACATTCAATCACTCACTCATACAGTCACTCATTCACACTCACTCTCAGACACCTCCCTCCACTTTCTTGATCTCTCTGTTTCCGTTTCTGGCAACAGCTTACGTACCGCCATTTGCTATAAAGCCACAGATTCCCATAGCTACCTAGACTACACCTCTTCCCACCTTGTGTCCTGCAAAGACTCCATCCCATTTTCCCAATTCCTTCGTCTCCGTTGCATCTACTCTGACGAGGAGACATTCCACTCCCAAGCACCCCAGATATCTGCCTTTTCAAACAATGCTCTTTTCCCCCCTCTGTCATCCAGACAGCCCTCCATCACACCTCCTCCATTCCCTGCTCCACAACTCCTAACCACACCCCCCAAACATAATAAAGAAAGGGTCCTCCTTGTTTCAGAGATAGTACAATGTATCATCTCAAACACTTCCGCCAACTCCAATTAGACACCACTGCCTGGAACATCTTCCACTCCCCACCCCTTTGTGCCTTCCGCAAGGACCGTTCCCTTTGCCACTCCTTAGTTCACGCCACACTCCCCACCAACCTCTCCAACCCGCCCGGTACCTTCCCCTGTAACTGTAAAAGATGCAACACCTGCCCACACACCACCTCCCTCACCTCCATCACCTCCATCTAGGTCCCTAAACAGTCCTTCCAGGTGAGACAGAGCTTCACCTGCATCTCCTCCAATCTAGTCTGTTGCATCCAGTGCTCCCGATGTGGTCTTCTCTACGTCGGTGAGACCATACGTAGACTAGGTGACCGTTTTGCCGAGCATCTCTGCCTGACCAGTAACGGCCAGCCTAACCTCCCGGTTACCGCCCATTTCAACTCCCCACCCCCACTGACCCTCCGACATGTCCGTCTCAGCCTCCTCCAGTGTCGCAGCGACTCACAATGCAAATTTGAAGAACAACAACTTATCTTTCGCCTGGGCACCCTACAGCCGGAGGATTCAACATTGAGTTCTCCAATTTCAAATAACATTGTGACCCACCACCCAGCTTCCCTTCCAGTCCCACCTCCTCCCTTCCATTCCACCTTATGATCCTCCTTTACAGCCACCAATCAGATTTATCCCTCCCATCGACCAACCAGGTTGTACCCAGCACCAGTATCCACCTATCACCACCACTCCACCTCCAACCCTCCGCCCACCCCCCACGCTTCTCTTTATCTGCAGCTCCCCCTACCCCCACATCCAGTCCTGAAGAAGGGTAATACCCGAAATGTTGACTGCTCCTTTCCTCCAGATGCTGCCTGGTCTGCTGTGGTCTTCCAGCATCCTGTTTGTCACACCTTCACTCGCTCACTCGTTCATTCGCTCACTCACTTTCCACATTTATTTAAAATTGTGACCATCGTGTTTCCTTATCTCTTTAAGGTAAAGGTATTTTAAGCATAATTAAAAAGAAAGAAGCTCAGTCTTTTGATTACTGTAAACAATTAACCAGGTCACATCGACTGAGTGGATGAAATCTTTTTCAGTGCCTCAGCAGTTCCTTGAGTCTATGTTTCTGAGGTTTGGCTTGTAAACTAATTTAAATCCTCTTCAACCAGCTACATTCTTTGTAAACTGCGCTAATAATGTTGCCCTGTAAAACATTTACCAGAATGAATAACCAACACTTTTTGAAAAAGTACTCCAGTATCCTTAAGCCCACCCAAAACAAGCTTCAGATATTTTACTGAAGGAATTAAAAAATAAAGTAAAAGTTAAACCATCAAAACACCTGTTCATAAACACAGGCACTGTTTGCTTTTATTTAAACTTTACAGTGTAGATAATTGCACATTTGGAACACCTTGCAAACCCATGACCACTTCCATCTAGAAGGACACAGGCAGTACATACATGGGGACACCGTCCCCTGCAAGTTCCCCACCATCCTGACTTGGAAATATATCACTGTTCCTTCAATGTCACTGGCTCAGAATCCTGGAACTCCCTCCCTAATTGTGGGTCTACCTACTGCACATAGGTTGCAGTGGTTCAAGAAGGTAGCTTAACCCCACTTTCTCAAGGGGAACTAGGAATGGGCAATAAATACTGGCCCAACTAGCACTGCTCACATCTCATGAACGAATGAAAAAGCACCATTTACTTCTGCCACAGTTCAAACTGTCAAATCTAGTGCTACTAGGCAAACACTTAATTTTTTAAAAAAAGTTATTTTGTTACAGCATGACTTTTCCCGAAAGAGTTTCCTCTCTGGTCACAGGTAAAGTGCCAGAGGACTGAAGGGCTGTTAACTTGGTTCCACTTTACAAGAATCATGGTGGAGATAAAGCAGGTAATTACAGACCAGGGAGTCTAACATCAGTCAATATGGCAGGTTAAGCAGCACCAGAGGAGCAGAAAAGTCGATGTTTCGGGTTTATACCCTTCCTGTTGCTCTGATGCTGCCTGACCTGCTGTGTTCCTCCAGCTCCACACTGCATTGACTCAGACTCCAGCATCTGCAGTTCTTGCTATCTCCTCATCTTACATCAGTGGTAAGGAAACTATTGGAGGAAATAATGGAGGAGAGAATTAATCAAGGTTTGATCAGGGATAGTCAGCATAGATTTGTTATATGGAGGTCATCCCTAACAAATCTGGTGGAATTTTTCAGGGAGGTGACCAGGTGTGTAGATGAGGATGGTGCAGTTGATGTAGTTGGTATGGATTTCAGCAAGACCATTACAAGGTCCTACATGGGAAACTGACAAAGAAGGTAAAAGCACAAGGGATCCATGGTAACTTGGCAAGTTGGATCCAAAACTGGCCTTGTGTCAAGAGACAGAGTGTGATGGTTGAAGGCTGCCTGTGTGACTGGAGATTGGTGTACAGTGGTGTATCACAGAGATCAGTGCTGGACTGTAAAAACAATACAGATGAGAATGTGGGGGAATGATAAGTAGGTTTGCGGATGACAGGAAGATTGGCCAGGTGGTTGACAGTAAGGAAGAAGGTCTTAAGTTATAAGAGGATATAAAAGAGTGGGCAGATGGGCAATTAAGTGACAGATGGAATTGAATGCTGATAAACGTGAGGTTATAAATTTTGGAAGAAGTAACAAAGCAAGGAAGTACAAGTAGGATACTGGGAAGCTATGAGAATCGGATGGATCTTGGGGGGCATTTGTTCACAAATCCCTGAAGGTAGCAAGACAGGTTGATAGGGCAGTTAAGAAGGCATATGGGATGTTTGTGATTAACTGTCATGGCATTGATTATAAGAACAGGGAGGTTATGCTGGAGCTGTATCAATCTTTGGTTGGGCCACAGCTGAAGTACTGTGTGCAGATCTGTTCTCCGCACTAGAGGAAAGATATGATTGCACTTGAGGGGTGCAGAGGAGATTCACCAGGATATTGCCTGAGATGGAGAGCTTTAGCTAAGTAGGAAGGTTGGATGGGCTCAGGTTGTTTTCTTTAGAGCAGAGGGGCATGGACAGGGTGAATAGAAATAAACTATTCCCCTCAATTGAAGAGTTAACAATAAGGGGACATACTTTTAAGATGAAAGGTAGGTAGTTTAGAGGAGATTTGAGGAAATTGTTTTCAACCAGAGGTTGGTGGGAGTCTGGAATGTAGTGACTGGAAGTGTAGTTGAAGCATGTAACCTCACAACATTTAAAAATTACTTCATAAGCCCGTAAGATAGAGGGGTAGAATTAAGCCATCGGCCCTTTGAAGTCTGCTCTGCTATTCGATCATGGCTGATATGCTCCTCACCCCCATTTTCCTGCCTTCTTCCTATAACTCTTCAACCCATTACCAGTTAAAAATATGTCTAACTCCTCCTTAAGTTTACTCACTGTCCCAGCATCCACTGCATTTCGGGGTAGCAAATTCTACAGATTCAAACCACTTTGGGAAAAATAGTTTCTCCTCAACTCTGTTTTACATTTGCTTCCCTTTATCATAAGACTGTGATCTCTCATCCTAGAATGCCCCACAAGAGAAAGCATCTGCTCCACGTCGACTTTATCCATAACTTTTATCATCTTGAATACCTTAATTTGATCTCCCCTCATTCTTCTAAATTCCAGAGAGTATGGGCCTAAACTGTTCAATTTCTCTTCGTATGACAAACCCCTCATCTCTGTG
Organism: Rhincodon typus; assembly: GCF_021869965.1. Classification (NCBI taxonomy): domain Eukaryota; kingdom Metazoa; phylum Chordata; class Chondrichthyes; order Orectolobiformes; family Rhincodontidae; genus Rhincodon; species Rhincodon typus. Next base: position 137,108,679 of record NC_063333.1, read on the forward strand.
ATCAATTTAGTAAACGTCCTCTGAACTGCCTCCAATGCCACAACATCTTTCCTCAAATAAGGGGACCAAAACTGTGCACAATACTCCAGGTGCAGTCTCTCTAATGCCTTGTATAGTTGCAACAATACTTCCTTACCCTTTACATTCTATTCCTTTAGCCATAAAAGCCAACATTTCATTCGCTTTCTTTATTATCTGCTGTACCTGTATGCTAGTTTTCTGTAACTCATGAATGAGGACACCCAAATCCCTGTGCAACAGAGCACCCCGAAGTCTCTCCCCATTTAGACAGTAGGTCACCTTCCCATTTTTTCTGACCAAAATGCATGACCTTACACTTATCCATGTTAAACTCCATCTGCCACATTTTGGCCCACTCTCCTAACATATCGATATCCATTTGTAAGGTTCTTATTTCCTCATGGCTATTTACTGTCCCACCTATTTTTGTGTCATCCACAAATTTGGCTTTAGAGCCTTCTATCCCTGTACCCAAATTGTTAATATAGATTGTAAATAGCTGGAGACGGAGGAACGAACCCTGTAGAACACCCACTAGTTACATCTTGCCATTCAGAAAAAAACCCGTTTATCCCGACTCTCTGTCTTCTCTCCATCAGCCAGTCACCTATCCAAGCTCATAAATTACTCCTAATCCCGTATGATCCAACCTTGTGAATTCATCTTATGTGCGGCACCTTAGGATATATTACATCTACAGGATCCCCACTATCCACTTTGTTTGTTACATCTTTGAAGAACTCTAGCAAATTAGTCAAACATGATTTGCCCTTCATAAAACTATGCTGATTCTGATAGATTATGTTTTAACTTTCCAATGTCCTGATATTGCTTCCTTGATAATTGATTCTAACACCTTCCTGACCACTCATGTTAAGCTAACTGATCTGTAATTTCCTATGTATTGCCTCCCACCCTTTTTGAATAAGGGTGTTACATTAGCATTTTTCCGATACACAGGAAGGAACCTTTCCTGTGTCCAGAGAATTTTGGAATATTGTAACCAATGGATCCACTATCTCCGCCACCAATTCCTTTAATAGCCTAGGATTAAAGGGGAGGCAATGGCCTAGTGGTATTATCACTGGATTGTTAATCCAGAGACCCAGATAATGTTCTGGGGACCCGGGTTCAAATCCTGCCCTGGCAGATGGTAGAATTTGAATTCAATAAATATCTGGAATTAACAGTCTAATGATGCCTGTGAATCCATTGTCAATTGTCAGGGGGAAAACCCACCTGGTTCACTAATGTCCTTTACAGAGGAAACAGCCAAACTTACCTGGTCTGGTCTACATGTGACTCCAGACCCACAGCAATGTGGATGACTCTTAACTGCCCTCTGGGCAATAAATGCTGCCTGGCCAGCAATGCCCTCATCCCATGAATGAATAAAGGGAAAAAAATGTAGGCTATCAGGCCTAGGGGACAAATCTGCCCTCAATCCTAATAGTTTGCTGAGTGCCTTTTCCCTTTCAATGTTGATTGCTGTAAGTTCTACCCTTTCTATTGCCTCTGAATTGTACATTCCAATAGGAATGGGACTATTGTCATCCAACGTGAAAACTGAGGCAAAGTATTGATTCAGCATCTCTGCCGTTTCAGTGTTCCCCACTATTAACGCTCTGGTTTTATCTTCTAAGGGACCAACATTCACCTTAGTGACTCTCTTCACTTTTATATACCTATAGAAGCTTTTGCTATCCTTTTTGACATTTCGTGCTAGCTTTCTTTCGCAATTTACCTTAGCTCTTTTTATTAATTTTTTAGTATCCCTTTGTTTGTGTTTGAAAGTTTCCCAACCTTCCAGCCTGCCACTGGCCTTTGCAATATGGTATACCTTAGTTTTTGACTTTATATTGTCCTTGACCTCCTTGTTTAGCCATGGATACTTTTTTTACCCCGCCTTACCATCTTTCTTCCTCACTGGGATATATTTTAGTTGCAAGGAATTGAGTAGCTCCCTAAACAACTACCACTGTTCATCCACTGTCTTACCTTTTAGCCTTCCTGCCCAAAGCCTGACCTCATGCTTCTGCAATTCCCTTTGTTTAATTCCAGAACAGTACTGTGGGATTGCACTTTCTCAACCCCAAACTGAATTTTGAATTCTATCATACTATGGTCACTACTCGCTACAGGATCCTTAACTATGATGTCATCAATTAATCTCTTTTCATTACACAATACCAAATCCAGAGGACCTTGCTCCCTGGTTGGTTCCACAACATACTGCTCCAAGAAACAATCTCTAATACATGCAATGAACTCTGCCTCCAGGCTACCCTTACCAATTTTATTCTTCCAATCTATGTGCATGTTAAAATCACCCATGATTATTGCCATACTTTTCCTGCAAGCCTTTAATATTTCCTGGTTTATACTGTGCCCCGGTGCAGAACTACTGTTTGGGGACCTATAGATTACTCCTACCAAGTACTTCTTCCCTTTGCTATTTCTTATTTCTACCCAGACTGATTCCACATCTTGATCTCCCATGTTTATGTCATTTCTCATTACACCAGCAAAGCTACACCCGCTCCTTTTCCTTTCAGTCTATCCCTCCGAAATGCCGCGTATCCTTAGTTATTCAATACTTAGATGAGCACTTGAAAAGTCATAACATTGAAAGCTATAAGCCAAGTTCTGGGAAGTGGCACCCGTGTAGATTAACATAGTTTTGGCAGTACAGCCTTAATGGGTCAAAGGGTCTTTTTTGTATTGTATGAATCTGTGATTATACTGGATAGAAGAGTAACATTATTGACAAAGTCAAAGGGCAAAACTAATAAATGGGCTTCAATGTTGGCAAAAATGAGGCCATTCAGTTTGAATACATAAAGGATAGAATGCGAAAAGCTGAAGACAATGCCGATCCAAAGAAAGGTTCAGGTGTAGAGATTATTAAAATTCCATGACTAAAAACACAAACTCACTAAAAAGAAATGCAGCAGGTCTGGCAGCATCTAGAGGGAGAAAGGGCTGATGTTTTGAGTCCAATCACTCATTTAAACTCAAGAGAAAGGTTCAAAAATGATATATTTTATGTTTTTGTAAAAGGTGGGAGCAAGTGGAACAGAAGAGAAGATAAGGGGTAGGTTAGGGTCCGAGGGCAGTTAGAACTCAGAGGTGATAAAACTGTATCGAAGGGAGTGAAAACAGTTGTAGAGCAGAGAATAGAATGCTGGTCTTTGTGGTGGTAATCTTCCCACTGTCTGAGTAATGTCTTCAGTGAGTCCTGACTGAAGAGTCTGATACATGGACATTCACAGGACTGGCAGTTCATGTTGTTGTTGCTGGATAAACGTCCCTGATGGTGTTACCCCTATCCTTCCTCTGGTCATGTTGGATGTTTCGAGCTTGCTGCAGGTGGTCCTTAAAGCACACAGAACAAGATTGCCATGCTCGCCTTTAGATAGGCAAGTTCTTTTGTCACCAGTACTGACCACCTTGGTGCTGTTTTACTCTGAGACAGTTACCGATTAAACATCTGCTAGAGGATCCGTGCCCACATAAGATGAATTTTCTGGAGAGTTAAAACCAACACGATGAAGAACCTCATGGCTTGTGGTTTCCTCCTGCCATCACATTCTCATGATGGACTTCATGACTCTTCGTTGGAAGCATTCCAGAGTCTTGACATGGCATTTCCAGTAGATGCAGGATCTTGCGCCACACAGCAGGCAAATAAGGATCGCTTCTTCCCTCTGATATCTTTCTCTTCACTCTGAGGCAGAAGTGTTCATAATGGAAAGAGGAGGACGAAGTGAGAGGATGAATCCGGAAATTTTTGACCAGAAGTCAGCCTTGTTTTCATGAATGAGATATTCACTTGAACCCATCTAGTAAACAATTGAGACTTACTCATAATCTTTCAACTAGCTTTTCTTTCTGGAGGAATAGAATACAAGAGAGTAGAAGTCCTGGTTAGACCACACCTACAGTACAGTGAGTAAATTCACCTTAGGCCTATCAGAATGATACCTGGACTCCAAAATTATTTATGATGAAAGATTACCTAAACTAGATTTACATTCCCTCTTAAGCAGTGATTTGATCAAAGGTTTTAATGTATGAAGGGAAACCATCCTCAGCTGCTTGATCAATGATCTTCCCTCCATCATAAGGTCAGAAGTGGGGATGTTTACTGATGATTGCACAATGTTCAGCACTATTCATGACTCCTCAGACACTGAAGCAGTCTGTGTTCAAATACCTGGGCTGATATTGCCGCTTAGCAAGTAACATTCACACCACACAAATTCAATGCTATGACTATCACCAACAAGAAATAATTTAACCACTGCCCCTTGACATTCAATGGTGTTACCATCACTGAATCCCCCACTATTAATATACTGGTAGTTATCATTGATAAGAAACTCAGCTGGACTCACCACATAAACACAGTGGCGACAAGAGCAGGTCAGAGGCTAGGAACACTGTAACAAGTAACTCACCTCCTGACTGCCCAAAGCCTGTCTACCATTTACAACAGCAAGTCACAACTGTGACTGAATACTTCCCACTTGCCTGGATGAGTGCAGCCACAACAGCACTTAAGAAGCTTGACACCATTCAGGACAAAGCAGCCCTCTTGATTGGCATCACATCCACAAGCATCCATTCCCTCGACCACCGATGCTCAGTAGCAGCAGTGTGTACTTTCTACAAGATGCACTGCAGAAATTCACCAAACACTCTCAGGCAGCACCTTCCAAACCCATGTCCACTTCCACCTAGAAGGATAAGGGCAGCAGATACGTGGGCACACCGACGCCTTCAGTTTCCCCTCCAAGTCACTCACCATCATGACTTGAAAATATATGGCTGTTCCTTCACTGTTGCTGGGTCAACATCCTGGAATTTCCTCCCTAATAGCATTGTGGGTCAACCCACAGCAGGAGGAAGGCAGCGGTTCAAGAAGGCAGCTCACCGCTACCTTCTCAAGGGCAACTAGGGATGGGTAATAAACGTTGGCTCAGCCACTGATGCCCACATCCCACAGAATGAACAAAAATAGGGTAGGATTGATACTCTTGTTGCTGGTTGGGAAGTTTAGGAACTAGAGGGTGCAGTCGAAAAATTGGAGCCAGGCCTTTCAGCACAGGAATGAGAAAACATTTCTACACACAAAGAGTAGGAGAAGCTTGGAACTCTTTTCCATAAACAACAACTAATGCTAGATCAATTGTAAGTTTAATAACTGGCATCGATAGATTTTTTATCAGTCGATGGTATTAAAGAGATGGGGCAAAGAAGAATAAATGGAATGAATTTGCACATCAGACTCAGTCACATAGTTAAATATTTCAAAGAGAAGGGACAGAAAAAGACTATTTGACCCATTGTGTCTGTGCTGACTCTCTTAATGAGCAATTCTTGTACTGCCAATCCCTTCCCTCAGCCACATCCCTGTACATTCCTCTTCTTCTGATGTTGAGAATTTTAGGAAATGTCCATCGTGCCCATCGTTTCTACTCCGGCTAATAAGCAAATGACTCAGCCTAATCTCATTTTTTAGCAGTTGGTTCATATCCTGGGAGGCCATATTAATTCAGGCATGGTTTCAGAGTTTCTGACTCTGTCATCCTTTCACGCAGTGAACTTCGGATGTACACGCTAGGTTAAAGTAATTTTCCACATCTTCCCTCAAATCCTTCTACAATCACATTAAATCTATGATCCCTAATCACTGACCCCTTTACTAAAGGAAATAGGTCCTTCCCATCCATTCCATCCAGACCCCTCACAACCTTGTACACCTCAATTCTGCCTCCTCTATTCTGAGGAAAACAATTCCAGCCAGTCCAATACTTCCTCATTGCTGCAATTTTCCAGTTCCAGGAACATTCTCATAAATCTCCTTTGCATTCTCACAATCAAATCCTTTCTATAATGGGGGTAACCAGAATGGCACACAATAATCAGGTTGTGGTCTGGATCGTGTTTTGCACCAACATAAACTTTCTACTCTTACATTCTACGCTTCAGCTAATAAAATATTTCATTCAGCTTCGTAACGACCTTATTAACCTGTCCTGCTAGCTTCAGAGATCTATGGTCAACTTCCAAAATCCCTCGCACTACATTTCTCAGTATCCTCCCATCTATCATCTATTCCTTTGTCTTACTTGACGCCCACCTAAATGCATCAATTCACATTTCTCTGCGTGGAATTCCATTTGCCACTTATTTACTCACCCGACCTGTCCATTGACATTTTTTAATTCATTCATTGCCCATCCATAATTTTCCCCAGAGGGCAGTTGAGAGTCAATCATTCCTGGAGTCACATGTAGGCTAGATCAGGTAAGAATGGCAGTTTTCCTCCACTTAAGGACATAAGTAAACCAGATGAGTTTTTCCAACAATTGGCAATGGTTTCATGGTCATCATTAGACTCTTAATCTCATTTTTTAAAAATTGAATTCAAATTGCACCATCTTCCATGGGGTGGGGGGGGGGGGTTAAATCTGGGTCCCTAGAATATTAGCTGGGTCTCTAGATTAATAGCCCAGTGATAATACCACTAGGCTATCACCTCCCCTCATCCTGCAGTATACAGCTTCCATCCTCACTATCAACTATACAGCCTCATCTTATGTTCTCTGCAAATTTCTTGATCATTCCTCCTATAATTAATTCCAAATAAGTAATGTATACCACAGAAATCAGGGACCTAGGCCTGTAAAAACCCACTGGAAACAGCCTTATAGTCCGAAAAACACAATTACATTTTGTTTCCTGACACTGAGCCAACTTTGTGTCTAATTTGCTACATTCCAGTGGATGCCATGGACTTATTTCTTAATCAGTCTGCCTTGTCAAATGCTTTGCTAAAACCATGTGGACCATATCAACTGCAGCACTCTCATTAATCCTTCTTGTTTCTTCCTCAAAACATTGAACCACGTTAAACAGACATGCTTTTCCCTTCGCAAATCTACACTGACTGTCCTTGAAAGTGATGGAGAACATGAACCAGTGTGACATCAAGGAACCCTAGCGAAACTGAAGTTAATGGCAATCAGGAAAAGTCTCACTACTTGTTGGAGTCATGCCTGGCACAAATAAACATGGTTGTGATTGATGGAGGTCAATCATTTCAGCTCCAGAACATCCTTGCAGGAATTCCTCAGAATAGTGACATTGGCCTAAACAACTTCAGCTTCATCCATGATCTATACTCATTCATAAAATGGACATGTTCACTGATGATTGCACAACATTCAGCACCATTCACGACTCATCAGATACTGAAGCAGTCCATATTCAAAGGCAATGAAACCGTGACCATACCCAGGCTTGTGTTGATAAGTGAAAAGTAAGATCTATGCCACACAGGTGCCAGGTAATGACTATCTCAAACAAAAGAATCCAACAATTGCCCTTTGATATTCAATGGCACTGCCACCATGAATCCCCCACTATCAAATTCCTAGGGGTTACATTGACCAACAACTGAACTAAACTCATCATATGAATACTGGGGCTACAAGAGCAGGTCTCAGACTGGGACTTCAATGGCAGGTAACTCAGCTCTTGATTCTTCAAATCGTGCCCACAAGGCACAAAGCCCTGTAGATAATGGAGAGCCTGCAAATATACTATACTTGGATTTCCAGAAGGAATCTGATGAAGTGCACATTGAAGGTTATTGCTAAAAATAAAAGCACATGATATAAGGGTAATATTAGCATAGATAGAAGATTAGTTAGCTGGTAGAGCACAGAGAATGCATAAATGGATCTTTGTCTGATTGAAAGGATGTGATGAGTGGAGTCTTGCAAGGGTCTATGCTGGAGTCTCAACTTTTTACAATTTACATCAATGATTTCGATGAGGGGAGCTAAATTCATAGATGACCCCAAGATAGGTAGGAAGGCATATTGTAAAGAAGCATAACGAGGTTGCAGACATATATAGATGAGAAAGTGAGCAAAAATCTTGCAGATGGAGTATAATGTGAGAAAATGTGAAGTCATTGACTTAGGCAGGAAGAGTGAAAAAGCAGAGCATCATGTAAATGTAAAACAATTGAGGAATTCCAAAGGGTTGAGTGTTCTGGCCCATGAGTCACAAAACATTAGTCTGCAGGTACAACACATAATCAAGAAAGGTAACATGATGTTATCTGTTATTATGAAAGGAACTGAACATAAGAATAAGGATGTTGTATTTTAGTTCTACTGGGCATTGGTGAGACCACATCTCAGATACTGTGCGCAGTTTTGGTTTCGTTATTGAAGCATGGATGTAAACACCTTGAAGATGATTAAGAAGACATCTACTAGATTGATAACTGGACTGAGCAAGCGGTTTTATGAGGCAAGGTTGGACAGACTGGGCCTCTTTCCACTGGAGTTTAGAAAAGTGAAGTGTGACTTTATTGAAGCGTATACAATCCTGAATGATCTTGACACGCTGAATGTGGTAAGGATGTTTCGTGATGTGGGACAGAGCAGGACCTGGGGACACTGTTTTAAAATTAGGGCTCGCCCTTTTGGGATAGAGATAGGTGGAATTATTTTCTCTCAAAGGGTTGTGCAACTTTGGAAATCCTTGCCTCAGAAGGTGGTGGAGGCAGGTTCAATGAATATTTTTAAAGCCGAGGTACATAGATTCTTGTCAGGCAAGGGAATCAAAAGGGTAGATGTGAATGTGGATTTCAAAACACAAACGTACCAGCCTTGACCTTATTGAGTTGCTGAGCAGTCCCGCAGGACCAAATTATTCAAATCTGCTTCTAACTTGCATGTACATACAACGGATTACCTCACTTGCCTGGATGTGTGTAACTCATTCAACACTCAAGAAGCCTAAAACTGTCCAAAGCAGCTTGCTTAATAGGCACCTTCAATGTTCACTTCATCAATCACTGACTCATAGTGGCAGCAGCATTACCATCAACAAAATGCGCTGCTACAGCTCATCAAAGCTCCTTATACAGCATCTTCCAAACCTGTGACCTCTATTCCTAGAAGGACAAGGGCAACAAATACTTGGGAACACAAGTTCCTCTCCATGCTATACACCATGTTGAGTTGGAACTATATCGCCATTCCTTCACTGTTTCTGTGTCAAAAACATGCAAATCACTTCTGCACAACAGTGTGAGTGCTGTATATTTACCCCAAGTGGGCTGCAGCAGTTCAAGAAGGCAGCTCACCACTACCTTCTCAAAGGTAATTAGGCATAGGCAACAAATGCTGGTCTAGCCAGAGACACCCACACATTGTAACTGATTAAAATAAAACCCTATGCTGTTATAACTGATATTGGACTGATTGTCCTGTAATTATTTGGCCTATTCTGCTACATAGGGCAGTACCTGAAAGGTTTAAATGACATCATGAGATACGCTCTGCCTATCAGGACGTAAAGGAGTGTTCCTGGCAGGAGCTAACCAGTATCCGGTTCCAGTTGTTCTAGTGCTAAGTTCTATTGTTGCTAAATAACAATGTGTACTTACTCTTAAATCCAGCCTGATGTCTCACTAGAGACTATCACGTATCTCAGTTGCAATGTATCTAGCTATTAACCACTACATAATAAACAGGGATGGTTAGCTCAATTGGTTGGATAGCTGATTTGCAATGCAGAGTGATGCCAACAGCACGAGGAATGGTGACCTTCAGGTTAAATTCACCACCAGTTGCCTCTCTCTGATTATAAAGTGCTGCTATGGCCCTCTGAGATGATAGCAACTTTATCTTTACTATGTAGCACACCCAAACTGCTCAGCAAGGCCAAGCCTCTCTTCTGCTGAGGACTGACTAGTAATAGGCTAATAATCTAGAACCCCAAACTAATGCTCTGGGAGTATGGGTTCAAATCTCAGCACAGCACCTTTTAACTTTAAATTCTCCTAATAATAAGTCTGGATACATAAAACTAGTCTCAGTCATGGGACCCTGATAAGTACCAATTGTTGTAAAAAAGACATCTGATTCATTAATGTCATGCAGAAGGAAAGCATTCCATTAGTATCTGGTCTGGCTACATGCAGTTTCAGATTGATATGGTTGTCTATTAACTGCTCTCTGCAATGCCCTAGCAAGCCACTCAGTTCTGTACCAACAAGGAACAAGAATAGGCCACTCAGTCTGCCATTCAATAAGATCACATGGCTGATTTGGTTTTAACCTCAAGTCTACAATCCTGCATATTGTCGATAATCTTTCATCCTTTTGATCATCAAGAATCTATCTACCTCTGCCTTAAGAATATTGACAGATTCCTCAAAGTTCATGGGGAATTAGTGACAGGCAACAAATGCTAGCCTCACCAGCATTGCCCACATTCCATGAAAATGTTTTTAAAAATAGTCTTTAATGTTATAATGTTTAAAACACAGCGCGCATCTGTTTCTGTATGGATGTCAATCTGATAATTATGGAATTTCTGTACCTGGTGAAATTGTTACACTGCCATGTCAAAACTGTTACTTGGTGCCAGCTTCAGAACTTCTTCAGATAACTTTTTTGTTCTGTTCTGCTAAGCTGTCAAATTGCAGGCAAGAAGAGAGAGGTTCACTCTTAGTAAAACGCACGTTGAAGTAAATGATCCAATGACCAGACTATCTCAGTAACTAAGTAGATTATAGAAACACAGAATGGTTCCAGCACGGGAGGAGGCCACTTGGCCCATTGTATGTGTGCAAGCTCCCTGCAAGTGCGACTTTGTTTATGTAAACATAGAAAATAAGCGCAGGAGTAGACCATTCAGCCCTTTGAGCCTGTTCCGTCATTCAATATGATCATGGCTGAAAGTGCCCCACTTCTTCCCAGTAGCCCTCCTGTCTTTTTCTGTGAGTGGTTATCCAAAGCTCTTTTGAAAGCCACAATTGAATCTGCATCTGTTAACTCTCATGCAGTGCATTTTGAATCCTAACCTGAGAAATATGTTTTTCCTCTTGGCAGTTCCTTAGGAGAATTAATGCATCATGAACTCACTGGGATAATCTTTCGCTGTCCTTGGTGACCTTGGCAAATTGCACAGCAACTGCTCAACAAATATGCAATTTTGTTTAATGCCCAAATTGTATCCATCAACTACTCAGTAACTGAGATGTGAAGGCAATTTAATTGCTGGCACCATCACAAGGTTAGCAGTGCCACTGTAGGCTCTAATGAATCCAAAATAAAAACAGTCAGCAAATCAGATCCAATCTCTCTATAAAGTGTTGAAAGACTGCACTGATAACTAAGATGTAGATTGCAAACCACAATAAAGTTTATTGCATTTAGAAGTATTCAAGCGCAATAGCTTCCCGGCAAACAATTTCTATACTGGCTAAATTGCCTATTCTTGAATTTTGACCCCATTTTCCCTCTGTTAATTCTATAAATTTATTTATGCTTTCACCAATGCATTTTGCACAAAGGTCTTAGTGGGTGGTTTCAGCTGCAAATAGCACGCACACCAATGTTTTCTATGACAAAGTGTTATAAGATAAATCCTGTTGTAGGCAAATCTGTGAGCATTATATGACATGAAAGTCAATCATTTCACCTTCGTGACGCAAGGGACTTTTAAAATAGTTAAAGCAATAGTTATTCCTGATAAAAAGACACACTTGTAGGTTTCCGTTTAATAGTGAACTACAGATGTGTAAACTTACAAATGAAACAAAAGGTGTGTCAACTAAACAGTCAGAATATTTATACTTGATAGTGAAATTAATGGGAATGTGTACTTGCCAATGAGACAGAAAGAATACATATTTAACAAGTGAAGAGGGCATTCAGTAGAGTACATACCTGTGCCGTGGTGGGTTGTCTTAACCTTAATTGCACAGCTTTTATAATATATGTTAATTATGCGGTTCTTCTGTGAGGTTTTTTTTCCTGTTTGGTCAATGCTTACAAAGCTAAAGAAATTTTTTTTTAAATTAAAGCCTTTTAACTCTGATGCTTTGGGCTCTGAGTGGTACTCTGCCCTCAAAATGACATCCTCACTGTGCATGCAAGCATCTGGTAATGAGGAGTGCCAGACACCATTGTAGCAAAAGTCTTCAGCCAGTCCACATACAACAATCTGCTTTCAAGACTGTGCTCATAATTTGAAAGTTATGACAAATTCTACTGTACAGCTGAGAGAATCCACAATATTCTAAAACAATCAACATTCTTAGTCACTCAACCCACACTTTCTTCAATAAAAAGCCAATTCACCTGCCTCTCAAAATTAAAAGATCCTTTAAAAGAAATCAAGACTCAAATCTGCATTGTTGCCAAAAACTAATCATTTCTTCCTTGTTTACCCTATCTGTAAATCAGGTTTCATTGAAATTCATTGATTACTTTTGATTTTCCAAAATCAATTTCATTGCTTACATTTTTAACAGACAAATAGATGAGCCAACAGGAGTGAAAACACTACTTTGGCCCACCATTAGCGGTGGAGGCAACAATGAAATGCAGGTCATGTATTTCTAATGAAGAAATATACAATTAACATTGAATGTGCAGGCTCCATATGTTTGTCAATGAGATATAGGAGATGCAACATTTGGCTCCTTAGCACCAGTGTTTTGGGTCTCTCAGTGGTATCTTGCCTTTAAATGACATTCTTAGTGTTCATTTAAGCATCTGGTTATGAGGAGTGTCAGATGTCATTTTAGCAAGAGCATTAGCGCACACACACTGCTGTAAACATGCAGAGTAAGAAGATCATAATATTCCTCAGTGTCTGAAGCTGATTTGGTGCCAGGACTTCCATTTTGGAGCTCAGTGTTCCAGCTATGATACGATATATCCAACTCAGAATCAGGCCATTCAGCCCAACCTATCCATGCCAATGCTGACACTCCTCTCAAAATTCGGCCCATGTTTCCTCATTCAAATGTACCATCATAGCCACCTACTCCCTTCTCTATTTAAATGTTTGCCCAGCTTCTACTATAATCAGACTTTGTACACTTCACTTCAATCTATCCCTGTGTGGTCGCATGTTCCATATTCTAACCAGTTGTTTTGAATTCTCAAATTGATTTCTTAGCAATTGATTTAAATTGGTGGCCTTTATTTCTTCTCTTTTCCCTAAGAGGAAACACTATTTCTGTTAGGTCACTCCTCAGTCCTGCTTTATTAAAGAAAAGAAAACAATGCAGCATATCATGGATGATAATGGAATAGTTTAGGTTAGATGGGCTTCAGATTGGTTTCACAGGTCGGCGCAACATCGAGGGCCGAAGGGCCTGTACTGCGCTGTAATGTTCTATGTTCTATGTTCTATATCAGTCTTTTCCTTATCAGTACGGCCATACATTCCTGGTATCATCCATGGACATATTCTCTGCACCCTCCCCAGTGCCTCCTTTTCCTTTACAAATAAATGAAATCTACAACCTTAGCATTGTTAGCCCCATGCCCTAGCTGTGCAAACCACTCATTCAAATGCTCTTACACAACCCCATGAGACTTATAGAGCAGGGCAAGCTGTGGAAGAGCGAGGACTGGTGCTGCTGGGCTAGTGATGGTGTGGAAATGAGGTAGGGGGATTGGGGTACAGGCTGGAAGAACCCCCAGGAGGAAACAAAGTTTGCCCAGCATGTTCCTAGAGCAGTCATCGCATCTCAATGTCAGCAAGGAACAATGTGTGAGGTGTCTCCACTTCCCTGCGAAGGTCCTCACTCGAATCTTCGACCTGCTGCAGTAAGATCTCCAGCTTCAGAGCAGAGCAAGGACTGCATGGCATCTTTCAGGGTACTTAGTGTCGGCTGGGTGTTTGAATCATTTTTATAAGAGCAGGCAGCATCAAGTTTGCATTTGAGGCCACTGGCATGGGGTAATCAGGCCTAAAAATCCCTGTACCTCTTTTTAAGCTCTATCCAATTCCAGGGCCTTGGTGAGTATATTTCACAATTCAACATGGTTTGAGTATGTTTACTAGTGGTGTGTATAATTAACAGTGATATACAAGATATGTCTCCGGTTCCCATATATACACATACATTCAATCCTCAGATTCAGTTTGTCAATGGTTACTTGCTTCTATCTAACTCCATTGCAGGTAAAATGGGTAATAGGTACAAAGGAATCCATTTGCTACACTCTAGTATTTGTATTTAACAATGAAATGAGCTGAGGGTAGAAGGAATAGGATGCAGTATATTTACATTGAGTAACTGAACATGGGGTACACTATTTCACAACAAAACACAGGAATATGTTGACAACAAAGAAAATTTGCATTGCAATGAGAAACTGGCTGATGATAATGCACAGTAAGGCACAGGAGGACTGATTGTCATCTGGTTAAATGGACATGATCGGTACAGTAAGTGTAGAAACAGGGTTTCATTAATATGGAGATGAGCCTCTGAGGTATGCTGTGATATGACTACAATCTCAGCATTATTTGATAGGACTTTGCTAGAAGATTGGAACTAGAGCAGCTCAGAGCACACAGCTCTTCTGCCTTAGCATCACATACAAATTATTAATAAACATTGTTAAACAGTTAGGGCATATATATGGGTTATGTTAATTGTCCCATCAACATTAACACTTTACCACTCAAGCAAAATTGCTTCATGGCCCTTTCCTTAGAGACTCACTTGTTTCAGAAAGTACTGTCTTAGCATCCAAAATGGCCGCCCATGATGAAGTTACTATCCCTCTTACAATTTTCAGGCACATGAACAAAGTATCCTTCGTCATTGTGGCTCTGAGTATTGAGTGATCTAACCAGTGGTTGTAAAACGGAGTGTAATGGACCTTCAAAAATGATCTAAGTAAGTGGGTTTTGAAGCTTTGGAAGTATAGAACATAGATCAGTACAGCACAGTACAGGCCCTTCGGCCCACAATGTTGTGCCGAACTTTTACTCTAAACCTAAGGTCTATCTTACATCCACCCCTACCTTATACTATCATCAAAGTACATCAGCTCTTACTATCCTTGGCTTCCACAAAATATAGAAGGTTGGTGTCAGTAGAGATCTGATTGAGGTCCTCAAATTCACATATGGGCTAGATAGAGTAGATAGAGTAAGCTGTTTCCACTTGGAAAAGAAACAAGAATGAGAAGGCATAGATTTAAAGAGATATGCAAATGAAGCAAAGGTGGTGTGAGAAAAAACCTTTTCCCTCAGCGAGTAGTTTGGGAATGCACTGCCTGGCAATGTGGTGGAGGCAGGCTCAATCAAAAGGGTATTGGGTGTTTAGTTGGATAGTAATGGTGTACAGGGCTATTGGAAAAAGGAAGGAGATTGGCACTAGGTAATAAAACCAGTGCAGGCACAATGGTCAAAATGGATTCTTTCTGCATGGTAATAATTCTGTGACTCAGCGCATCTCATTTCCTTATGATGTGTGAGGATCCCAATTACTACTTGCATTTGGAGTGTGCATCTTACACTCTTCAAACAGCTTTACTGTCAATACAGCTGAAGCGAACACGAAACATAAATTCTTACTGTGGGAGCAGGGGTTTCCCTAATTCTCAGCTACACAATAAATACCATACTCCCCATAATGAAATGGAAACTGAGCTCCTAATACCCAGCTCTGCATCTACAATGTAATTGCTCATCATAAATACTGTTGTTTATTAATAGGCTTTCTGGAAGATCTAATAAATGAAATACTCTACATTAAAATATGCAAATTAAATCTACAGTAAATGACATCTTTCATGAGCAGATATTTGTTGTGCTCTTGGATCAAAAGGGTTATTTTTTCCCTCACAGTTAATGAGCTCACTGGTACAATGCATTTCTAATCATCCACTGTAACAAGTAAACAAAACAAATAACATTTAAACTCAACAGGTAATGTACCTCATAATTACCTTTTATCTAGAAGGCCTTTGACAAGGTGCCACACAGGGCACTGTTAAATAAGATAAGAGCCCATGCTGTTAGGGGCAAGGCACTGGCATGGATGGAGAATTGGATGATGGGCAGAAGGCAGAGACTGGGGATAAAAGGGTCTTTTTCAGGATGGCAGCCAGTTACCAGTGGAATTTGGCAGGGATCAGTGTTGGGACCACAACTATTCAGTTTGATATTAACGATCTGGACGAAGGAACTGAGGACTCTTCTGCTAAGTTTGCAGATGACACCAAGATAGGTGGAGGGACATGTAATGTTGAGGAAGCAGGAAGGCTGCAGAAGGACTTGGATAGGCTATGAGAGTGGGCAAAGAAGTGGCAGATGGAATACAATGTGGAAAAGTGTGAGGTTGTGCAGTTTGGAAAGAGGAATAAAGGTGAAGATTATTCTTTAGATGGGGAAAGGAAGTCCAAAGCACGAAGTGACATGTGAGTCCTAGTTCTGAACTTTCTTATGATTAACGTGCAGATTCAGTTGGCAGTTAGGAAGGCGAATGCAATGTTGGCATTCATTTTGATAGGACTAAAATACAAGAGCAGAGATGTACTACTGAGGCTGTATAAGGTTCTGTTATCACTGCATTTGGAACATTGTGAGCAGTTTCGGGCCCCATATCTAAGGAAGGATATGCTGGCATTGGAGGAGATCAGAGGACATTTACAGGAATGATCCTGGGGATGAAGGGCTTGTCATATCAGCATTGGTTGAGGACTCTGGGTCTGTACTCGATGGAGTTCAGAAGAACGCAGGAAGTTATGATTGAAAGTTACAGAAAACTAAGAAGCCTGTATAGGGTGGATGTGGAGATATTTCACTGTTAGGAGAGATTAAGACCTAAGGGCACAGACTCAAAGTGGAAGGACAACTTTTAGAAATTAGAACTGAGATGAGGAGGAATTTCTTCAACCAGAAGGTGGTGAACGTGTGGAACTCACTGCTGCAGAAGGCTGTGGAGGCCAAGTCATTGAGGGTATTTAAGAGAGGTAGAGATGTTCCTGATAGTAGAATCAAGGGTTACAGGGAGAAGGCAGCAGAATGGATTTGAGAAGCATATCAGCTATGATCGAATGGCAGAGCAAACTTGATGGGCTGAATGGCCTAATTCATTTCCTATATCTGATGGCTTTATTGTCTCATAGATTCATGAGATGTGAATGTCTATGGCAAGGCCAACATTTGTTGCTCATCACCAATTGCCCCTGAGAAGGTGGCAGTGAGTTGCCACTTTGAATTGTTGCAGTCCATTAGGTGTAGTTGCTTACACTGCAGCATCTACAATTCTCTTAGGAATGTTCCAGGATTTTGACTCAGCAACAATAAAGGAATGGCAATATATTTCTAAGTCAGTTTCAAGGATTAGAGAGGAACTTTTGGGTGCTGGTTTTCCCATACATCTGCTTCCCTGTCCTTCTTGGTGGTAGAGATCAGAGGTCTAGACTTGCAATTTGCTGCATTGTATTCTATATATGGTAGACACTACTTTCACAGTTGTCTGTGACTGTTCAATTAAATTAGGACATTGAGTTCATGACTTCTTATGAGCAAAGTAAGGCGATATAGCCATTGGATTGTTGGAGGCAATGGGACACTTTCCCTCTGTCTGCAGAACCAAGGAACCCTGTGTTACATCTTTTGGAGCCATCAAATGCTGACTGTGACAGGCCTTCCTTGGCACCCAGGACCCAAGTCTATGGAACCTGTTTCTCTATTGAATGTCAATGTTACCAGTTGGTGGAGGTGGACAGTGATGGGGAAACATTGGCAACTGTTGGCACCACAGCTGCCTAAGGCCAGGTATCATTGCTGAAGCCAAGGTTGCTGGTGAGTGACAATGGGGGTGTGGGGGGTTTCACAGACTGTAAGGTCAGCAGCAAGGGCAGTATGATGCCTCTCAGTGGTCTGCTCTCCCTTCCCCCAAGACCCTGTCCTTCCTGATGACATGTGGGACATAGCATGCCTTTGAATGAGGGATGCCCCAGGAGTTGAAAAGCATCATCTCAGGGGTTTGTCTGTTGTGCTCCATACCTGTTGAGTGTCCTCCAACCACCCCCACGGTGATTGTCTATTTTCATGCCTCAGTTGGTGAGGCAAGAAGGTCAACCATAGGACTTCCCACCATGGTAATAATTGGGGTGGAGGTGAGAAGATGGTGTGATGTCGATGTGCCTATCCCCCACCTGATTAAGATCCTCCTGTCTCCTCCACCCACCACCAAACCTGGGCACAAAGGAGAGTGTGTTCTGCCCACACTCCCCTGATCCTTCTGTAGCTTAATTACATTTTGAAACAATAATGAGAATAAAAGTCAGGAGGAAGAAATATCTGTGGAAATCTGTGTGGCTCAGCCTTGTTAAAGACATTTTTCAAATTTCTGTTTGGATTTTGAACATCACTGGCATGGTCAATGTATCTTGCCCATTTTTAATTGCTCTTGAGAAACGGGAATAAAGGATATCAATGATTATTATTCATTAATAATATTGAATATTATCATTCAATAATAGGCCTGTATAAAATATCGACTCAAACTGACACATTCCACAAATTCTACTCCCATTGTAGAGAGGGGAGTGAATTTTATTTTAGCAAACAATAATCATCAAAGTCTTTGAATAATTGGAGCACTTTATTGAAGTAAATGTAATAATTGATGTTGGGAGTTATGTTGAGATGGTCCTCAGTTGAATTTTTCAAGTAATGGAAATGATTTGGTCTTTTAAGGAATCTTTTATTCATTCATTCATTCACTCACAGGATGTGGGTATCATGTGGCCAACATTTATTGCTCATCCAGAGGGCAGTTAAGAGCCAATCACATTGCCATGGGTCTGGAGTCACAAGTAGACCAGACTAGGTGAAGACAGAAGCTTCCTTCCTTTAGGATATGATGTTAATGGACTAGGTGGGTTTTTTCCTACCAACAATGGTGACCATTGGGCTTCGGCAGGTTTTTTTTTTGATTGAATTTAAATTCTACCCAGGATTTTAACCAAAGTCCCCAGAACATTACCTGAGTCTATGGATTAACAATCTAATGATTAAACCACAAAGGCCATCGCCTCACCATGCATTAAGTACATTAAACTCTGGAACTTAAAAATTGTCTGCTGCTGTCATGACTATGGTTTAGATTGGTACAACTAAATTATGCTTCTCTAGTTTGAATCTTGAGACTGAGTATTAATTTGAGAAGCTATACAAGATATTCTATTAATTTAGTTAATAAAGTCATAGAGTCATACAGCATGGAAACTGAACCTTCGCTCCAACTAGTCCACACCGTCCATGTACCCAAATTAAACTAGTCCCACCCACCTGCGCCAGTTAGTTAAGTCATTAGCTAAAAAAAAAACTGCCTGACTCACTTTGGACCAATTAAACATTACAAAGCCAGTCATTTTTAGGTCTGGTAAATACCTATTAGAAGCAAAGATGCTTTACTGTGATTCTGAGTTTTGTAGTTAATCCAGCTGGACTGAGCAGTAGTAGACAGGAGTGGGAAACATGAGGAGATTTCTGGTCAGACATGACAAGGGTCACGAAATATTGCATTTTAAAACATAGGGCACGGCAGGTGATGTGAACACTTTATCAATATATTGCCCTTCATTTGCATTCCAGTAATGCTAGGAAAGTTGCCGGAATCAAGTGTTACTATGGTGCTGGAGGTGGGTTGCTGGGCGACTGAGAATCTTTTGAGACTTTAAGACTTTGATGTGGTTCGGGGAAATATGTTTAATAAAAGAGAACATGAGCCTAATTACCGTGCAAAAGATCACAGGTTGCAATGTGCTTTATCAGGAATTCAAGGTCTGTTATAGTGATTTTCCTTAAGTTGGATTTCTTTACTGAGGCAGGAATATCATTGACAAGTCAGATGGTGGATGCAGTTCAATGTAGTGCAAGTGATACATTTTGGTTCAAAGAATATAGAGATACAGTGCAAAGCAAAGAGTACTGTCTTAAAGGGTATGTAGGAGCAGAGAGACCTGAGTGTTTATGTACACAAGTCAATAAAGTTGGCAGGATAGGCAGACCAAGCATTTAACAAAGCATACAGTTTTCCTGGCTTTATTGTTATGGACCAGACCAGGCCCCCTCAAAATGCATTAAGAAGGTAGCCTAGACCATAACTATTTCTTATTTTAAAG
Source organism: Rhincodon typus (assembly GCF_021869965.1). Classification (NCBI taxonomy): domain Eukaryota; kingdom Metazoa; phylum Chordata; class Chondrichthyes; order Orectolobiformes; family Rhincodontidae; genus Rhincodon; species Rhincodon typus. The sequence continues at coordinate 137,128,694 of NC_063333.1, forward strand.
GTAAATGCCAGGTGCTATGTTCCAGATGCAATTCAATTGGTCAAACTACTCAACGTTAAGCAATACACGATTTATTCAAACACTATAGTTAAAATAAAACAAAAGAAAGAAGAACTTGGAATACCTTAACTCTATTGGAAATCTTAACAGAATAATAGATACAGTAACTATTACTAATTAACTGTTCCAAGACAGTAATATTCCATAAACACACCCTTGGCATAAGGCAAATTCAGAAAACAGATTGACTGACATGCAGTTCTCCAATCTAGGAGGAAAGAACACAAAAGACAACTCTGAGAGAGACAGTGTAGCAGTCAGGAGAGATTCACTGTATTCTAACCAGGCTGAGACCCAAGCAACAACTGCTGAAAGCTAACTAAAAATTCTGGATCTGTGAGAGCTTGATCACACTCACTCAGGCTGCTACTGTTGTTCTAACTTTTAAAAAATAACGCCCAAAGCTTCAAAAGTTGTTTCGCTTCTCTTAGACTGCTCCTCACCTGTCTGCCAAACTCTCTCTAAAAGAAACCAGGACAAAACACACCTCTTAAAGTCATAGTATTGTAACACTATTAATAGGAGTATCAAGTACAGGAACAAGAAGGCTGTGTTGAACTTGAATAAGATATTGTTTAGTCAACTGCAGTATTGTGTCCAGTTTAGAGAGGATGTAGACACATTGCAGCAAGTGCAGAAGAGGTTTATGTGAATGCTTCAAGAGATGAGAAACTTTGGTGATGAGGGAAAGATTGAAGAATTTGGGACTATGTTCCTTGGAAAGGAAAAGGCTTAAAGGAGATTTGATAGAAGTTTTCAAAATCATGATGGATCTGGATAGAAATTGTTCCCTCTCATAAAAGGATCAAGAATGAGGGGTACAAATATAAGATATTTTTGCAAACCATGTGAGAATTTTTTTTTGACACAGCAAGCAGTCAGAATGCACTGCCTGAAAGTGTGGTAGAAGCAGTTTCAATGGAGACCTTCAAGAGGGCATTAGATGATCATTTAAACCAAAACAATATGCAAGGTTTGAGGGGAGAGGAAGGAGAATGGCACTGAGGCATAATGCTCACTCAGAGAGCTGGTGCAGACACAATGGGCTGAATGGCCTCTCCACCATAACAACAGTGATTCTGGCAGCATTGGTCTCATGGTACACTGGTGTATTTCTCTGTAGTAAATCTATACCCTGTACTGCTCCTATCATAGCCTATGGAAAGAATACTTAAGAAGTAGTTTTGGGTTGGATTAAATGAAAGAGGTGGGAGCTCACTGGTCAGCTGGGTGTTGGGGATACATATACCATGCCTCCTCTCTTTTAGGCAGGGCCCACCAACATAGAAGCCACTAATAGGCCAGTAGTGATCCTTCCCCTGGGATGAAAGGCCGGTGAGAGAGGCGGGGGATTCCACCCCTACTCCAAGATCTGCAGGCCTTTCAGAGACAGGCAATGTTTCTGTACTCAGCCACACCACTGGGATGGCTTCTTTCAGTACTACACCCACCAAGACATTTGGTGTGAGGAAGGAGCCAGGCATATGCGAATGAGAGAGTTTGACCAGTCTCTGGGTGAGGTTCCCCAAATTATTATGGTTTCAAATTTGAGAGGTCCATTCAGAAACCTAATAACAGCAGGGATGAAGCTGCTCTTGAACCTGTTGGTGTGTGTGTTCAAGCTTTTGTATCTTCTGTCTGACGGAATAGGTTGGAAGAGATTATAACCAGAGTGGGAGGGGTCCCAGTGTGGATCAATGGTTTATACATTCCATGCAATGTCTGCAGATGTGCTGACCCATGAGGTCAGAATCCCAATATGCTTGGACATGCAGGGTGCGCTAATATTTGAATTGATGCTTCATGGTATAACACTGTTGATATTATAATTCTGGGGACTTCCGCACCTACTAAGACCACAAGAGATCTCAGACTTGGTCAGAGTAAGGAAAGAGCTTGCAGGAGATGGATCTGAGGGTGGTGTGTTCCTACACAATTACCATCCAAAAATTTTAACCCCTTTGACAACACTAATTTGATTTGGAACTTAGCCTGCGAATCAGTTTCAGGATGTTGTTCACAGTTAGTTAGTTCTTTAAAAGATGCTTTTGAAACCATTTACAACTGGTTCAACTATGATCAGCCTGTACCTGCTAAAGCAATAGGACTGCATTATGTCAAAGTTGGAAAAGGAAAAGTAAAGATTTGTAGCTGTATAGGAATGTTAAATACAATGTTAATTTTAAGTTAAAAACCAAAAGAACTGCGGATGCTGTAAATCAGGAACAAAAACAAAGTTGCTGGAAAAGCTCAGCAGGTCTGGCAGCATGTGTGGAGGAGAAAACAGAGGTAACATTTCAGGTCCGGTGACCCTTCCTCAGAAGTTCCCGAAATGTTAACTCTGTTTTCTCCTCCACACATGCTGCCAGACCTGCTGAGCTTTTCC
>NC_063333.1:137141139-137187541 GCF_021869965.1 Rhincodon typus
GCTGGATGAACACAGCAGGCCAAGCAGCATCATATGCTCCTATGATGCTGCTTGGCCTGCTGTGTTCATCCAGCCCTGCACCTTGTTGTCTCAGATTCTCCAGCATCTGCAGTTCCTACTATCTCTGAATGAATTAAGCCAATTCTGGTTCTTAAAGGCCAACACTTCAGCCATGCCACGCAAAAAGAAATTAAACCAAATATTCCATTTAAAAACATACAAGTACCTTTAAGGTCTTCCACAGTCATATTTAAAAAGGATCAAAAGGGCACGGCCAGGCCCCCAATCCCATTCTGTCTCAGACACAAGAAATTGCCACTAATTTACTAATAATCAGTGTAAATGTTTTCACATTAAGCACTTTAAGTTTTGTTATAAACCAAAAATGAAATTTTCCAAATATATTTGTTTTCATATGCCAGAGCACTTGTATATATTTCTTTTAAATGTTTGCTCTTCAATAAAGAAAGTTATTCCAGAACATCACTTAGGTATTTTGGAAGTTTACCTTGTAAGATACTCTTTTATTTTAAAAGTTTATTCATAGAATACTATAAATAAAATCATTTGTAGTTCTACCATTCTATAAATATTATACATCGCAGAACAGTTTGAAATGTATGGAAATGCACTAGTAGAGAAACCTTAATGAAATGTAAGAGACAAAATACTGGAACCAAATGGCTAGCCCATCCAACAGGCATATGTAACTGTTTCTCCTTCTTCGCCAGGGCAAGATATTTGAACTGTAGCAACCTTGTTTCTGGCAGCTGGTCTTGTTAGCATTCTTTTATGCATTTTTGTCTCCTTTTCTGCTAGAGATTTCTTCACGTGCACATTTCTTGATTGAAAGGTAAACACATACACACTTTGTTTATGCTTCCATCAGAAATAAATCAGATTAGAAAAGTCTGAAGAATTACACTTCACAACATACCTATATATTTGAGCTATGCAAAAAAATTCAGCTTACAGAAGGTTTAAGCACAATTTTTACAGGACCTGTAACAGATGTTTATAACACAAAGTAGCTGAATTTGTAAAGACTATAATTATCTAATGTGCATATATACAAATATCTTACAGATTGAAAGGTAATTGTGTGTGATAGTTTAGAGGGTAATGAATGACAGTACTATGTGGGATTATAGTGAACATTACAATGAATTTCCTCTCATCACAATCCAGCTGGACACTTTACACCTTCAATAATAGCAACAGGAAATTTCAACATATTATGCATTCATTTATTATCCCACAGTGCAATTTCAAGACCCAACTACATGTGAGGAGATGCTTTCAATTTAAAGTACTTGCCTCAGATAGATCGCTCTTTCAGTTCTGGAGTACTTTTTAAATCTGAAATTTCATCATCAATGTTCCTAATTTCAGGCTCCAGACTCACCCCATTTAACAGAAGCTGTATATGTAATGTGAGCAAGTACATTCCAACTGGGAGCCCAACAAAAGGTTGCTACCTGACCAGTAAAACAGAAATCTTTCCTCTCAGGTGGGAAGATATTTTGCAAACAATCTTTCTGGGCTGAGTAATTTATACTGAAAGTCATTTATATTCCCGGCCAGTGTCATTATCCTTTAAGTAAACAAAAAAGAAAAACAAACTGCCAATGTCATACACATTCATTACAATACTACTTAGGGCTCATAATATCACATTTAAACGTCACTAGTCGTGTTCCTTCTGAATTTTCTTCTCTCGTATAGTGATCACATTCAAAAAAAAGAAAATAAAAGCAACTTTTAAGAATGCAACTTCATTACATTTGTTTAAATCACCAATTGGAAAGGAGCAAATTAAGGCTTCATTCAACACACTGGCTTTGTTAGCTGAAATTCTGTTTCATGAAATTGAATAAAAGTCAGATGTGGTGTTGATGTTCCACTGTCCACTAGCGATTGACTATTTTTAAATTTGATATATAGCAGCAAAGCTCACCCGTTCCAACTAAATTCAGAAAGCAGCATGCAGTGCAGGGGCTTTGTTACACTTAGTGGTATTGTGTTCAGGATGGTGCATGCCTTTTACTGATGTCTACATTGTTGCTCTGCATTTGCTTAGCACAGCTCCTGTACTTGGTTCAGGTGTCAACTAGTGGAATCCAAACTTAATTTCTGTACTTTTTAAAAAATTTGATAATATGGTGGCCAATCGCTGCGAGGTGAATGTCACGTGAAAAAACACATTCATTAACAATGTCTCACAGCTACTTAATGTTTATTTCTGTTCATACTTGGCTGCTGTTTCTATGAAATAAGCTACAAATGTCAATGGTGACTGTTAACTACTAGCAACTTTCTAGCTAGCCATGCTTTCAGGGTATCTACATGCTAACCAGCCTACCCTCTGTATTAACAATATGGCCCCACTGATCCTAATCAAACACAAGTCTTTCAAATGACTTAAATACTGCAATTGTTTTCAAAGACAATTCTCTGACGTCTAACGACTCTCAATTAAACGGCTGCAAACTGGGAAAAACAGTATACAGGTAAATGGTCTGTCTCCTGTATGCAAAAAGTAGATATCTTTCTTTTTAAGTGCCTTAGTTTAGTTCACATCTGCTAGCACTGAAACCCTGCATCACTACAGCAAAAGTAAGCTTCTGACCTTTTAAAACAATGTAGGGGGTAGGGAGGGGCTCTGTAAATTGTGCACTCCTTCCTTCCTGTCCTTTTAACAAGTCTCTTTTCAGCAGAACAGTCCACCAGATCAATCAGTGGAGAAGAGATCCCCTGCAGAGGGCAATGGGGCCAAGCCACCGGTCACATTTGGAAGCTGAGAAAGATCTGGTAAGCTCTGGATGTGGGACTTGAGCTCTTTTCGCACTTGTGTGACCTTGGCCAGTTTGTGCTTGTACTCCTGTAAAACAGAGAAAGATGCATGCTGTCATTGTATGGAAATATTTCCAATTGGTTAAAAACAGACAAAATTTTCTGATCATCCAAATAGGTAACAGTGTTGCAGAATGAATGACTTATACAGCAAGTGCTTGCATCTCATTAAATTGAAATGAAATTTTAACTAGATTCGACAGGTATTACTCAGGTACTGCTGAACAAGAATGTGAATTTAGTGCCACTTCCATGGGGTCCCAGGCAATTTTACAGTAAGAGATTGTGCCAAAATTCATTTGACTTCAGGTAGAACTCACGTTTATATAGGTGCTTTAACTTTGCCAGGACATCCCAAGGCATTTCTCAGTCAATGCTTACTTCTGAACTGTAGTCACTGTTGGTTTGAGGCTTAAATGGAGTGGCTAATTTGTGCACAGAAGAGTCCACAAACAGCAATGAGAGGAATGACCAGTTAATCTGTGCTGGGGACCCTTGTTGAAGAAGATACTGTTAAATTAGAACACTGAACTAAAGAACTTTGTGTTCTTCGCAAAACAGCATCATGGCATCTTTTACGTATAGCTGAAGTGACAGACAATACACTGGTTTAACATTTAATGAAAGATGGCACCTTCAAAAATGGGGCATTCCTTCCATACTGCACTGAAGCGTGACTTGAAATTACACATTCAAGTTCTGCAATGGGGCGTAAACACAGAACATCATATCTCATTAGATAAAACAGTGTGGAGCTGGAGGAACACAGCAGGTCAGGCAGCATCAGAGGAGCAGGAAAGCTGACGTTTTGGGTCGGGAAGGGTCTATATTATCTCTGACTCCAGCATCGGCAGTTCTTACCATCTCATCATATTTCATTGACAAGATTTCTACTGTGGGGTAAAGCTGACATTTGATCTTATTAGCCATGACAGGTAAAGTCCCACTCCAGGACTTGACCACAACAATCCATGCTGACATCCCAGTGCATTGCAAAAAGAGCTCTGCACCTGTCAGAGGTGCCCAGCTTATGGATGAGATATTAAACTCAGGGCCTATCCGTTCAGACCAGATGGTGGACATGAAAGATCCTTTAGGCATCATTGTGAAGATGGACAGAATAGAATAGAATAGAAATTTATTGTCACTTGTACTTTCCACGAAAAATGCAGTGAAAAGTCACCTCCCATGGCACCTACATCAATGACAGAAGTTGTATATAATAATAAAAAAAGTAAAATTAAGACAAAGTTCATCACAGTTCAGTTAATGGCTGTTGGGCTTCAGGAAAGGCGACTTAGGAATGATGGAATACTCTGAAGATGCAGCCGAGACAAGACCATCAGGCCAGGACGAGAATGCCACACTGGGCCGCTGGAATACTGGGCCAGAAGCCTCCACCAAAGAAAACTGCCATGCTGAGCCGAGACCGCCATTCCTGGACAAGACTGATTGTTAGGCCGCTGGAATACCTGGACACCGAAGTCAAAGAAGGCTTCCAAGCCGGCAGGCTGTCACACAGGGAGACCACCACGCTGGGCCGAGACCGCCTTTCTACTCCTTCAAGCACCCGGGCCTAGATGCAGGTCTGGAGCCTTGGCCCAGACTGGGAGTCCAGGCTGGGGAAGCCAGCCCGGGGATCTGTTCCTTGCTCGCCAGGAGACCCTGGGCTAGGGTGGAGCTGTGAACGGCACCTCCTGGCATTGCTACTGCCTCCCCACCTCCTCCTGGTGACTTAATAGTGCCAATTGGACAGCTGCTGGACTGCATGATTGGAACCTCATGAATGGTGAACTGCTTTTGAAATGTTCACTTCATAAAGCCCAGCTTAGCCCATGAATCTTGAGGGACTTAATCCCACTCTGAGCAGCCAGAACAACCACCCAAGGAAAAAAAAACTCCATGTTAAATGCTCCAAAACATCAAAAAAAAAGTGCAGCTGTTGGAAACCAGTGTCAATAAATGTGGAGCTGGAAAAGCACAGCAGGTCAGACAGGTTCCAAGATGCTGTCTGACATGCTGTGCTTCTCCTGCTCCACATTTATTGATATTAAAAAAAAGAGGCTTTGTCTACAGAGGGTTAAAAAATGCTTATTAAAATGCTTTTCTTGCTCAAGTTGAATAATTTGAAAGACTATTAAATTTAACATGTTTTATAGACTGATTGATGCAATGACAGACATGATTCATATTACAACCAATAGAATCTGATAATTCATTCAACAAGTCAAAAAATATCGAAAGGTACCTAGTGTTTAATTCAGACCAAAGAACTCTCAATAGAGTAAGTTTAAGAGAAAACATTCACATTTAATCTAGATCTCATACATGTTACAACCTTAACCATGCACCATTTAACTAGCACTGAGGAAAGGTGGTGCCAAGTGGTAATGTTACTGGGCTACTAATTTGAAACCCCAAATTAATATTCAAATACCACTACAGCAGATGGTGAAATGTGAACTCTTTAACCAGCACCAAAGGGTGCAGTGGTAGGGTGCCGACCTCTTGAGCCAAGAGATCCAGCTTCAATTCCCACTCCTTCTGCAGGAGTGTAAAAACATCTCGGAATAAGTTCATTAGTAAATACCTTTAACTAGCACTGAAAAAAGGAATTCTATATTTTGACAAACTTACTGATTGATGTGCCTTGCAGACATCTGAGCACCAGACTTTATCTTGTAATTTGGATTGGAAAAAAAAAGCTCCAATTTTCAAAACAACGTCATAAATAAAACAGGGAAATTAATTCATCAGGAATCCTCAGTGTGGTCACAAAAAGAAAGAATAAAAGCACCAAGTACAGTTAGTATGTTAAACAGTAGAGAAAGGAATTTGATATTAAAACCCTATAAACCATTAACTCACAGTATTTCAGATATCTTACCATCTCAACAGAAACATTAACTCAGGTTCTTTAAATTGTTAGATTTATCAACTCTCTGAACCTATCATTAAAATATGCTATGCAGAAATGTTCATTTTCAAAAATAATAAATCAGACACAATAATTTTGTCCAAAATACATTTTTAAACAGGGCATAAATGGTAAGATTCCCACTTCTAACATTCCTCCTTGTAATTTAACATTAATAATTAATCCTAACTATTATACCTAATTTATGTATATTTCTAAATAAACCATGCAATTAGTATTAAAAATGCAAGTTTAATGTATAACTACACATGCAGAAGTGGCAGATCCATGGAATTAGGGAGGATGAAATGGGACCTTATTGCACTCATTACCCGGGTGAGATGTGAAGGCACAAACAGCAAATTTAGAAATCTGACATTCCATTAACTGCATCAAAAACACATCAGATCCTCATTTGTTCCGTCCCATAAGATCTATAATCAGCTTGTAATAGCAAATAACATAATCAAAGAGTTTAATAATTCCCCTTTCCCAATTCGGTCAGCCTGAGGTTGCACTGCATAAGTTTCAAGCAGTTCCAGTAAGAGCCAGCACTCCTCAAAGGAGCCATAGGAAGCTGAAGAACAGGTACAACTTAAATGTATCGCCTTGTGAGGGCTTGGAGCGTTGCTCCTGCAGCAATGCCATGAGTCGCTGCCACCCTTCTGAGTGCCTCCACTTCCACAACCTAAAGGCTGCCTATGGGCCCACAGAAATCTTCTGAATAAGTGTTCTCCCAAAAGGCATGTTACCATCCCTTTAGGGTTCGCCATCTGCTACAAATGGGCTTAGCATGGATTTCTGCAGGTTTGATCATGTGATAATTGATCATGTAACATTTGTTAAGGATATTCAGTTTACTGTACAAATGCTGGTGTAAATATAGATGATTATCATTTTTCATGCCAGGTGCTGTTTTGTGAGAAGTTTCAAAATATTTTTCCTGTTGAGCTATGAAACAAGGAAAGCAAAGGTGGGGAACAGGGCAACCAATGATGGGAGGGGGACATTTGCACTGGCTCAGGAGCTAGAAATATACTGCTAACACTCAGAATCCCCTCACAGTCAACAGTCATACAATAACTATCCGTTAATCTACATGTAGCTGGTAATACCCCAATATCTGAAATGTAACTAGTAGTAACCCTACAAATGAAAGGATGGAAAGGCAGTGGTGTGGTGGTAATGTAACTGGATTAATCGTATAGATATCCAGGTTAATCATCTGGGGGCACTGGTTCAAATCAATTAAAAGCTGGTCTTGACAATACTGACATCATTGATTGTCCTTAAAAAAAGTTGGGTTTTTTTGGGTCTGTGCTAGTGATTTCACACTCAAAGGAATGTGGTTGACTCTTAATTTCGCTCTGAAAACAAGTCAGTCTCATTATCTGTTCTCCTAGATTCCAGATAAAAATCGAAATAACTGCAGAGGCTGTGAATTAGAAGCTAAAACCGAAATTGCTGGAAAAGCTCAACAGGTCTGGCAGCAGAGAGTAATCAGAGGTAACATTTCGGGTCTGCTTCTGCGGAAGGGTCACCAGACTCGAAGCATTAACTCTGATTTCTCTCCACAGATGCTGCCAGACCTGCTGAGCTTTTCCAGCAATTTCTGTTTTTGATCCCAGACAGGTTGTTTGCTAGTGGACTGGCCAGTTTACAATAACCCTTAAGTTCAAGCAGCTCTCCTGTACTGAGATTGTGGTGGTGTGGCTAAGACAGAGCGACAAAAAGCCAGTGATACAATGGATCACACAGCCACTATGGTCATGAGAAATGCAAAGGATAAGGATCCCCTGGCTTTTACAGCTTTAGCGGCTGGGAAATTTCTCCCATTCCAGGAGCAAATCAGATAACCAGGAGGATTGGCAATGCCAGCCCAGTGTGTACACAATGTAGACTACAATATGCATATCTGTGCATGAAAATAGCAATTGAGAACTTAAAGTAAGCAATTAACTCAAGTTACAAACTGAAATAGCCTTCTGCTGGTATTAGATGAGTAAAAACACTGGGCACCATTGAAAGACCTCTCTGACAGCAGGCTTTGGACAGCAAAGAAATATAGAAATATGCCCACCTCCAATATTCCTCTGACAGTGAGTTTCTCAAATGAGAAGGAAATTGGAGCAGAAAAACATCTTCAGAATATCAGTTGCATCCTTAAAAAAATGAGCTGGACGGACTAAATTGAGGAGCCCCCAATACGGGACACAGGGAACTGTAATAATGATTAACGCACACTTATTCAAAGGCTACATATCTAAGTAAGCAGCACATCTTAAGTGGCACTGGTCGTGCACTAAAGTTCCTGAAGGAGAGTCATACTGAATTCAAAACGTTTACTCTGTTTCTTTCTCCACAGATATTCACCAGAGCAGCCTTGTTTTCATTGTGAATGATGACATTGTCCTGCATAATGCAACTTCTCATATCACAATCCGTTATGATTTACAAATTGCAGGCAGTGTAACCAAGCACCTTCTATTTTGTTCCCTTCCATTAACCCAACACTGGCCTTAAATGTGTAAAGGCATTAGGGTGCAAGAACTGCCAACCAGGCCAGGTAGTGGCATGAGAGGTCGAAGGCCTGAAAGAGGACCTGATAGTGAACAAACATTGTCATCCAATCTGACACTTGCAGCCACCAACTCCAACAAGGAACACAGAGGTGGGACTTGCGAGCGGTGAGTCAGTGGACATCTGGGGTGCAGCCAAGTGAGGGGGAGGAAAGATCATGAGAATGCCAGCTACCTGGAGGGTGAGATCAGACACGTGCCCTGCTGGAGAAGACCCAAGATTAGGACTTTGATGGAGTGGCATACAGAAAAAAAAATTACTGATAAGCAATGACTGAGTCATGCTTACTACATTGGCTGATCAGTTACAAACTATCCAGGACCATGGAGGGATCTGGCACAGGGCTATGTGCTAAACTTGCCATTCAACATTGCAAATGGTGGCTAACTCCTTGAAAGCACTGGTGGATCTGATCATCATTCACAGTCAGATGTCTCAGCTTCCAGGTAGAAGCCACCTATTATTTGAGCACAGCAATGTAAGTTCAGACTGAGGTCATGACAATGCAATTTGTGGCCACACAAGCCATGATTGATGCCATTCAGGCTCGGATTACTGCCTTTGTAACAGTGAATAACAAATGCTCGAAGCAGTTTGCAGGGGCTTACAGCAGTCTGGCAATCTGCTCCTGCCGATCACAGCGATTGGGAATGGGGTCCCCCTGTGAGACTGACATTAATCCCAAACTGGGCTTGTCCTTTCTCAGGTTGACAGCATTGATCACACTCCCAGCCTGCCAACTTTGTCAGGGCCATTGGTGCCCGTGAAGACTGCCATCCAGAGATAGTAGGAACTGCAGATGCTGGAGAATCTGAGATAACAAGTTGTAGAGCTGGATGAACACAGCAGGCCAAGCAGGAGGAGGAAGGCTGACGTTTCGGGCCTAGACCCTTCATCAGACTGCCATCCATGTGGCTTTGGTGCAGTCCAAAGCTAGGTCCAGGCCGACAGTCGGTTAAGGGTATCCTGCAAGGCCAGCAGTAGTGTCATGCACTGAACATCAGCAATGCTGTAGTCACGAGGGGTAGTACAGTGTCAGAGCAATGGGGCAAACAAAAACACCTATAAGACAGTCGATAAGGAATTCTCGTGGTTGATTACTTCCATTTCAAATGGGTTATTGAATGTTTTCTTGCATAACATTGGTATGAAATGGTTGTATTGCTTCAGGAATGCTACTGATGGTCTACATTGGAAGGATGCTGTTGTATAGGACCACTTGACAATGTGGCTCTGGGGGTGCATTCAAGGTAATCAGAATTGAACTTAATGCTCATGGCCAGCCTGGCTAAAGTGAAGTAGTGCTGGCAATTCGACTCTTCCTCCTCTCTCTGAGGCTGCTCATGGTTGTCAGAGTGTAGAAGATGAAGCAGACCACCATGAACTGGGACACTCTCCCCTCCACAGTGAGTACTGGAGGGCTCCTTCAGAGTTGTGGAATCTTTACTTCAATACCCCAATTGCCTGCTGAATGATGCTCCTCATGGCAGCATGCCTCTCAAGCTATCTACGCTGATGCCATTTGCCTGTTATATGAATACATGGTAAATAGTTACTTGAAGAACAAATACTCTGAAAACACAGGGTAATGATTGTAGAGCTCAGAGCTGAGTTCAATAGACTTATAGGAATGAATACTACAATGTTTGTTTGATAAAATAATTTAACTACACGGGGAAGGTAAACTGAAAAGGCCAGCTTAGCAATCACTGTTTCAGCATTTACTTTAGAGATTCTGTTTGGGGTTGAGGGTGGCAACAAAAAATGCTGACTATTGAGAAGTCTTCATTAAACAGGGGGCCATTTCAAGCCCCAAGTTTATCTGAAGATGATCTTTCATGTCAATAAAATACACCGTTGAAGTTAGATTTTGAATTGTACTGGCCGGTGGATTATCTACTTAGCGTTTTCATCAGACTGGGAGAGTTTCATGGAATTAATTTTAGGCAGCATCAATCCTAACTTCCTATGCAGACTTTGAGCCCTCAAACACCTTGCACACTTTTTATCATATCAACCCTAGTTTAAGCACTCGATCTTAGACTAGTTCTAGTTATTAATTGGATCAAAGAAATATAAAAAGTTATACTGCAAAACATCAGAGATATGAAAATACAGGAAATAAATTTTAAATAAAAGCGTTCTTGCTGTCATTACTAAATCTGAGCAGGGAAGGATCATTTGAAGCATTAGTTTACTGGTAATTTTGTTTCATTGGCAATGGTCTGTCTGGACGGAGTAGATAGGGAGGAACTGTTCCCACTCATAAGAGGATCATGGATCAGAGGGCACAATTTTAAAGCATGTTGCAAAAGAAGCAAATATAAGATGAGAGAAAAAAAAAATTTCACACAGCAAGTGGCCTGGCTGATGGATTGCACTGCCTGGAAGTGTTGTGGAGGCTGGTTCAATTGGGTACTGAATGAATATTTAAATAGAAACAATGTGCAAGGTTATTTGGAAAAGGCAGGAGTTTCGCACTAAGACAGATTGCTCTGAGAGTTAATTCAAACAGGATGGGCCAAACTGCCGTCTTCTGCATCATGCTGATTTGTGGTTGTGGTTCCAGGATTCTTTGATTGTGGTATTGGTGCCTGTCGATACCCTCAAGTCAAACATTAGGACAATAAGGTTCCTCAGTGGCTAAACTACAACTGGATTGTAGTAATTAAATGTTTTTCATTGCTAGAATAATAGATTGCAGAACCATATGACAGAAGCATCTAGATTTATAGAAGAACAAAACAGGATAGATAAAGGCATTTCAGGAGTCTGGAACAAGGGGTCAGGGATCCAGAAAATTTAGAACAAAGAGTAAAACACATCTTTTTGTAAAGAGCATTGTGAAGCTGTGGAATTCACTCCCTAGTGGCTGAAGTTGAAACTATGTCAATATCTGAGATTGAACAGGCAGAGAATGGGATAAGAAATGAGGCAAAGGGATTTGGAAAATTAGATTGTAACAAATTGCTCAGGTCGATAATGAAGACATCATCAAATGGTTGAGCAACAGGCCTTGTTTGTGACCCCATGATACTTTATTTTTAATTCCAGATGTACAGTATTTCTTTTACTCCATTATTATACTCAGGACTGGAATATAAGCAGTAGGTTGCCAAAAGGTAAGGCACAAGTATGTCTCATTTATTATTAGTAGTGAACCTTGTAGAAGATTTTTTTTAAAACATCCTCAAAGTGTAACTTAGTCACAACATCAAATCAAATTTCTCCACAATAAAACCAAATCAATTGAGAAGTTAAGAAATGTACAAGTCACAAACATCTCACAAGTGGAGTCTTCCAGAAATCAGGGTTTGTGCATATCTTCATGGAAATTTGGAGCAGAGTCACAGTCTTTGCACATCAGAGATGACAAATTTCTCTGCTAATGCAAGTATTTAATTTTAAAAAATTATAATGAATTTAAGCTAAAAAACCCTTGACACTTGAATTATTTCTCCTTTGGAATGTCAATACAGTCTTCCTGGATCCTACTACTGGAAATTTAATTCCAGGTGAGATAAATCAGTGATCAGACAAATGATGACTTGTTTTTGCAGGTAAAGCTTACATCCTTCGGCTGTCTCTCTCTAATCAGGCACTTTTTGGAACTGAAGAACTTGCAGTACTTCTAGCTTTCAAATACATGAAACAAGAGAGACTCATCAAAGAAAGACTGAAATACGTTAGACAAACCAAATCTACAAGATTGGCTCAAGTAGACAGTTGAGGAGAGCGGTCACCAGCCCCCTACAAATGTTTGCACAAGTGTGATAACACAATGGTTGAATAGCCCATTGAAGGTCACCTTCAGAAGTTCACACAAGTTAGCACCTTCAGGATAGTAAGAGGCAGGATGGGGTGGGGTGTATAAAACTCCAGTCTTTACCCTGCCACATCACTTCTGGCAAAGGACCCATCCCAAGGCTGCTGGATTAGGGAGGTTTGACCTGAAACTTGTTTCTTTCAAGTGGCTACAAATAACAATCTTCTATAAGTAACAGTTTTAGGCTTTGTTACTCCCATTATCCTCTTCTTGTGGCCTGCTCCATCATAGAAACATAAAAAATAGAAGCAGTAATAGGCCACTTAGCTTTTCGAGCCTGCTCCACCATTCAGTATAAGTGTTGCTGATCATTCTATTCAGTATCGTGTTTCTGCTTTTGTCCTGTACCTTTTGATCCATTTAGCCCTAAGAACTATATCTACCTCCTTCTTGAAAAATTCAGTGTTTTGGCCTTAACTTTTGGCTTTCTGTGGCAGAGAATTCCAGAGGCTCACCAATCTCTAGGTGAAGAAATTTCTCGTCACAGTCCTAAATGGCCTCCTCTGTACCCTTAGATTGTGATGCCTGGTTCTGGATTCCCCTACCGTCAGGAATATTCCTCCTGTGTTTACCCAATCTATTCCTGCTATAAGTTTGTAGGTTTCTATGAGATCCCCAACCATTCTTCTCAACCCTAGAGGAATTGATCATTCCTTCTGTCATTTAATCTTTCTGCCTTCCACCATATCGACACTCTTTCTTTCACACCCTTTCCAGTCTGGCTTTTTTGAATTTTCTTTCCCCCCCCCCTTCTCTCTGGTCATTGAAACACTCCAATATTAGAATAATTAGTAAAAAGCTCTAGCAGAGCTTTGTCCACA
This sequence comes from Rhincodon typus, assembly GCF_021869965.1. NCBI lineage: Eukaryota > Metazoa > Chordata > Chondrichthyes > Orectolobiformes > Rhincodontidae > Rhincodon > Rhincodon typus. Next base: position 137,154,137 of record NC_063333.1, read on the forward strand.
ATTTTTTAATTAACTTGTTCGGAGGTGTTATTACACACCTCCGGAACAAGTGGGACTTGAATCCAGGCCTTCTGGCCCAGAGATAGGGACACTGCTACTGTGCCACAGGACCCTTTTTATATGTTGACCACTCACTACATTTGGCTGACTGGAAAGGCAGACTATCCCAATACTCAGATACACAATGCACATTTATGTGTTTCGAGTGCATTGTTGGTTAAATAGTGAAGATAGAAAAGCAGACGGTCGGAACGTTTTTTCATTGTTGAGTTTTTTTTAAACTTCCTTTGTTGCCGAATGGTGGTAAATAACCATTAAGTGTTAGCACTTGTGCATTAAATTTCAATAGAAAACATCTTGCAACGTTAAAAGAGTGTTGCTGACACCACATTTTTGACTGGTCAGCATTTTATATTTAACAATGCTACTCTAGAAAGAAGCTGCTGTAATTTATGCTACATCTAGAAAGTCGTTAATCCACCTGCCAGGAAGGTTTGAGAGAGATGCAATCATTGCCAGGGAAGCTGCCAACACCTACAAGAGAAAGTCAAGCTTTTATGACCATGGAACATGAGTACGCCACTTGGCCCCTTCAAGCTTGCTCTGCCATTCAATAAGATCAAGGCCAGTCTGATTTTAATCTCAACACTACATTCCTGCATATCTCAAATAACCTTTCATTACCTTGGTAATTAAGAATCTACCTCTGCCTTAAAGATATTTTTAAAGACTCTACATCCAGTGCCTTTTAAGGAAGAGAATTCCATCAGAGAAAATAATGTTCCCTCATCTGTCTCACAGAGGTTACCCCTCATTTTTAAGCTATGACCTCTAATTCTAGATTCTCCCACAAGAGGAAATATCCGTTCCACATCCACTCAGCGAAGTCACCTCATAATCTTAGGTGTTTTAATTAAGCCATCTTGGACTCTTCTAAACTTGAGGACACAGGCCTAGCTTGTGCAGCCTTTCCTCATAAGACAATCCGCTCGTTCCAGTCTAGTAAACCTTTTCTGAATTACTCTTAACATCTTTCTGTAAGTTTAGTGACCAGTTCTGTACAATGTACTCCAGTTGCAGTTTGGACGATGTATTCAGATGAATAAGGAGCTAAATATTTAAGAAAACCCATCAACAGTGCAATGCACCCATTGAAAATAATGGGACAGAATACAAACGTTGTGCTGTCTGTTCATTTTCATAAAGGCCCAATCATAAACTCGTGGAGAGGGTAGATTCTGAGTACAGGCTTAGATTATGCGAAATTACGACCAATTAAAGGCAGTTTTCGAATCCTATAAGTGAGGTGCAGTGTGACCACAATTCAATCAACTGGCTGGGAAATATATCAGGTGCAGAAAGAAACATTAATGTTGAGACAATAGACCACAATGAGGGCTCCTTGATTCTCAAGTGCAGCTTCGGAAGCCTTTTGGAGGAAATTGAAAGGAGTAGAGAGATAATTTATTCACAGAAACCAGGAAGTCTTCCAGACCACTACAAAGGCAACAGGAAAGGCTGACCACAGAGGTCAATGCAGGAATGCTTGAAGACATTCAATGAGCCCATGACTGGCAAAGTCAATGAATGCTTCTTCAAATGCCATATCCTAGTCACAAGCAATCACACATTGTTCAGAGCACCAAATACCCATCAGTCAACCACTACACAATCTAGATTCATGCTGAATGTTCATATGCTTCACACATCTAACAGTGCTGCAAGTCTCACGACCATTTTCCATCTCTTTCGCAGAACAAAGTGATCCGTAATAGGAGGCAGCAGCAATGAGTTGGTGGGAGACAGAGCTTGCTTTTAATCAGGAGGGCCACTAGTGACGTTATGACAAGTTACATCATTGAAGACAACTAGGATGTTAGTTTATTCTTGCTTAATCTACCTCAAATTCCACTCAACAGGCACAACATTAGTGCTTCAGATGAACCAACTACATACATCTTGCTAACTCCCCCACCCCACTTCTCTCATTCTAACCTTCCCCTTGTTTACTTATGCTTTCAGACACCCAAGAACTAGTGGCTGGCTGCAAGTAGAGCTTCAGGACAAAGGTGAATGGGAGACCAATGAGGAAAAAAAGTGCTATCATTGATCTGAAAATGGGAACTACCAGTTCAGAAACGGGCATTATGCCTGCCTGGATGGTGGTAGAGAGGCGAGATCAACATTTGATGAGTGAGTGGGCTTCAGCCAGACCAGGAAGAAAAGACAACTTGTGCGCCAGCTCACCAGAGGGCAAGGTCGCTATGGCTTCCATTTGCAGTGGACTCAAGTGACCATTTTGATAAGACAGTGCACAGAGAAATGACTGACAAACCTGCCACAGGCCTTCATAAAGAGAATGCAGAACTGGATTGGCACAATGGGCTGAACAGCCTCCTTTTGTGCCATAACAATTTTGTGATTCGGTGCCTGGAGCTCATCCTTTCCAGCATGGAAGTAGTGATTAACTTGTGGAGAATACTTGCAGACACAGGCCAAAATCACACAACATCCAAGTGCTACAGTGGAAACAGACTGAAGCCACAAAAGCTTTTCATCATGCAAGCCCAGCTTGGTGCCATCATGGTTATGGATACCAGTGCTAAAAAGCTGCATGCAAGGATGCTCAACAGTGAAGCCATCTGTGCTCCAACAGATTACTAACACTGCTCAGGCAGCTCTCCAGAGGAGTGCCAATAACGTACAAACCTGCTGTCCTCTCTCAAGTTCACAGTGTTCTTGTCCCCATCACTATCAATCCGCCAGTACCCAGCTGTTCTGTTTTTTTAAGCAGTCAACTCAAGATTGTGCCATGTCAAAGCGTTACAGCCCACAGTCAGTCTAAAGCACCCTACAAGGCCAAAAGACATTTCCTCCACTGAAGGTCAGTTTTCCAACAGCCATGCAACCACTGGAACAGATAAAGGTGCCTATAAGACATGTACCAGAGAAAGTATTAGGGTGAGTAGCTGAGTAATGTATGGATTACTGTCAGTCTTGTTGGATCAAGTTGGTATAGAATGGTTTCTCTCTACTATCTTTATTGTGATCCAGAGAATGGTATGTCTGCAACTGAAGGGAGGTAAGGTGGGGAAGCACCAAGCATCTGGAGGATGTACTGAGGTGAACCATAGACTTGTGAGACATTCATACAATCTGTCCAGTGTCAGCTGCCTCTCTCTCTCGGGGAGTTACTGAAGTCCTATACCCAGGATAACAGTCTCATTATGGCCAGGTCAAGTATCAAACTTCCAAGAATCATGAAAAACGATCTCCCCACCCTGGGTGCTGGAGGAGTCTTTCTCGACAGTTCAGACTGTCTGTTCCTTGATATTCCTAGTTACAGCATGGGTCTCACTGTAGTTACATTGGCCATATGTGGTCAGGCTACATGGGGAGGAGGGGTTCCCTCAGTCACGCACAGAGTAGTTAGCAACCCATCACTGAGCAGCCACCTTTCAAAACAGTGTGACAGCTCAAAGGTTGTTCTGTGAAATGGAACAGGATGAAAGCATTGACAGGTGCCAAGACAGTGGGGATTCACCAACATGATGTTCTGGGTATGATCACACATCAGTTCCAGGTTGAGTGACTGGTATCTCTTGTGATGTTGGCACATCTCCCAAATGAGATGCTATGTCTGAAATACGCTATGTGTGCAGTCAACGGATCCCTGCATCATACTGGAGGCCATCATCTTGCCAAAACCATCTGTCCACTCCTCCTGCTGCTATCTTCTTAAGCAGAGAGAAAAGTCCCCATTCCTAGTGTACAGAACTGGTGAGCTGCTGGCCAAGATGATAGACAACTTCCAAAATATTGCTGATATCACTTGGTTTAGCTTAGAAGTGTTCATTTACATAGAAATCAAAGGCCATGGTCACTAATAGGTACAGACAGCAGTGTTCTCATCTTGCTCTGAGGCTGCAGAACTGGTTTGAGGTGGTAACAGGTTCCATGTTCTATCTTCTTGCTGAAGAACAGTCACCTAACACATTGCAGCGGGCGGAGATGCTCTCTAAGACTATAGTTGGGTAAGGTTTCTTGCTTTTCTATGTGAGCAACTGGACCCTCTCCCCTGCTTCTGCTTCATAATCCAAATGCTGTAGTCCATTGGGAGCTGCAACAATAGCTCCTAAAGCTGATGCAAACAGCATTTTCAGAGGCTTTCCCAAAGGACACACCTCCAGCTAATAATCCAGCACCATCCCCTCTGACTCCTGTTCAACAACAACAGTACCTCCACAAACTCTGCAGCAGCAAGTAAACAGTCAAAGACACTGTACCTGCACAAGTTGAAAGTAATGCTTTTAAATATGATGGGGGCAATCCCCCATGCAGTTGTGCATGTTTAACAGATGGCACTAACATGCATAGGGAGGAGGGCTCTTGTGACACACTGATAATGCCCCTACCTCAGGGCCAGAAGATCCAGGTTCAAGTCCCACCTGCTCCAGAAGCATGTGGTTAACAACCTGAATAGGCTGATTTAAATTAAAAGAAACAGTGAGGCTGAAAATCTCAGCTCAGCCTACATCAGAATTACAGACTAACTTGTTGTAACAATCAGTCAGCTCTGCAGAATTCCAATACATACAAAGGATATCCCTGTTACTGCCTTCCACCACATGGAGATCAAGACCAGCCGATTTATATTTCGCAAATGCAAAAGCACGAGTGTTGCTTCAAAACATGTCTAAAATTTATCGCTTTTGGAAAAGGACCGCTCCAACCACAAAACATGACATTATCCTGACTCTGACAATACAGCAAACATAGTCAGTTTAGAAGTTTCACTGTTTGCCAATGGTGTTCACGGTAGCAACTTGGAAGGTAAGACACAAGCTAAAATTTTGGTCGTAACTAATTTAATCTGAATAGCCTGCACAGTGGGTGGGTCTGGAAGTTGAGTGAGAAGCTGAGAGTGCAGAAATGAGTTCCCAAAGGTGCTGAGACAACTCTTTGCCCAAGCTTCATGGCAGCAGTTCAATGAAACGCCTCAAATAGAACTTTCTTGCACAAATTGAGGAAAATGTGTTCACTCGTCTAAAAATAACCTTTGACTCTGGGCTTTGAAGTCAGGAGGTGACTCACAGCATACAAACGACCAGCTGGCCTGAAAGCCACTGCTTCAGAAGCTCGATAAGGCTGTGCAGGTGATAATCAAGAAATTGCAAAACTGTCAACTGGCAACACGCAGTTCAAATGAAAAGAACCTTTCGACGTGCTGTGATCCACATCAAGATTGAAAGATGCCAAATACTATATTGTTGGATCTACAACTGGCATGGAACAGCAGCCAGTTTGGAAAAAGATCCAGTCTATTCCTGATTCCTTATTACCCTTGGAAGGGGAAACATATTTGTGCCTAGCTGGAGCCTCAAATTTGCCTTTATTGAAGTTAGTATCAACTTTCAGCCTGCAGGTCACTTTTAGGTTGTTTGCAGGCAAGTCTCTAAGAGACTTCCTTTTCAGAAAAAAAAAAATCCAAATCGCTACTGGACATGCTCTCAGTAAAACAAATAGCAGGAGTAATTTTGTAGCAAACAAAAAAGTCAGTATCTACTTGATGGCATTGGCACTGAGTTATATGTACAAGGATCCTTGGTCAAACTTGGGCAGAGATTTCGAAAAGACAGCTGTATCAGTCTCATAACTACCCTCTGGTCCTTGGTTTTTGTAAGTGGCAAACAAAAGAACTTGCTTCAAGGCAACTACCTGGTGACATTCACAAGCCAAGGTGATTCTGGGGCTGCTGAAAAGCAACAGGATTTGCCTCAGCAATCACACCCCTTCTTGGGCAGAACAACCTTACAAAACTTAAACATGAAGAATGGCTGCTCTGGTTTGGCACAATGAAGAGCTAAAATTGTTCTTCTCAGCAGAGAAAGGGCAAAGTTGATGTGGGCAGAGTGGTTTACGCTGTTTATTTGGACATTAGTGAGCCTTTGACAAGGTTCAGCATGGTAGACTAATTAGTAAAGTTAGATCACGTGGGATTCAGTGTGAGCTTGCCAATTGGATACAAAATTTGCCAAACGGTAGGAAGACAGAGGTGATGGTGGAGATGTGTTTTTCAGACTGGAGGCCTGTGACCAGTGGTGTTCCACAAGGATGAGTACTGTGTCCACTTTTGTTTGTTATTTACATAAATTATTTGAATCAGAATATTGCAGGTATGGTTAGTAAGTTTGTAGATGACACCAAAATTGATGGCATACTGGACAGTGAAGAAGGTTATCTGAGACTACAAAGAGATCTTGATCAAATGTGTCAATGGGCCAAGGAGAGATAAGTGAAATTTAATTTGGATAAATGCGAGGTATTACATTTTGCTAAAACAAACAAGGGCAGGACTCCACTGGTTGTGTGATGGGGCACAACTTAATGGTAGGACCCTGGGTAGTGTTGTAGAAGAGACAGACTGAGGGGTTCAAGTGTGTTATTCTTTGACATATGCGTCACAGATAGACAGGGTGGTTAAGAAGGTGTTTAGCACGCTTGCCTTCATTGCTCAGACCTTTGAGTAGAGGAGTTGGGACATCATGTTGAGGTTGTACAGGACATTAGTGAGGCCTCTTCTGGAGTGCCGTGTGCAGTTCTGGTCACCCTGTTATAGGAAGGATATTATTAAACTGGAGAAGTTTCAGAAAAGATTTACCAGGATGTTGCTGGGAATGGAGGGTTTGAGTTATAAAAATAGGCTGCATATGCTAGGACATTTTTCAATGGAAGTTAGAAAGGTTGATGGGGGTGGTCTTACAGAAGTTTATAAAATCATGAGCAGCATAAATAAGGTGAATAGCAAAGGTCTTTTCCCTAAGGTGGGTGAGTTCAAAATTAGAGAGCACATTTTTAAGGTGAGGAGAAAAATTCAAAGAGGACATGAGCAGCAATTTTTTCCACACAGTGGTTAGTGTGTGAAATGAACTGTCAGCAGAAGTGGTGGATGCAGGTACAGTTACAACATTTAAAAGACATTTGGATAAGTACATGAATAGGAAAAGTTTGGAGGGATGTGGCCAAACTAAGGCAGGTGGAACTAGTTTAGTTTGGGAACCTGGTCAGCCTGGACTTGTTGGTCTGAAGGGTCTGTTTCCATGATGAATGACTATGACAAGTAAAGATGTGGTGCAGAAATTCAAAGTTATGGAGTTTCCTAGAGAATATATGGAGAAGCCATTTTCACTGACAGAAGGGCCAATAACCAAATGTCAAAAGAATTAAGATACTTAGTAAATGAATTAATGACAACTATAAAAAGATGAGCTTTCATGATCTAGGCTGCTCTGTAAGCAGGTTCAACAGTGTAACCTTCAAAAGAAAACTGGATTTGCATACTTGAAAGAAGAAACAGTGCAGGCTTATTAGGGAAGAGTACGGGAATAAGACCAAGAGTCTTTCTGTTCTCTAACAGTCTGCAATGAATGTTTACAAGAACGGAAAAAAAACTGCAAATCTTACGACTGCAGGAAAAGTAAAAATTATTTCTAACTAGAATAACTAAAAGCAAACTGCCACAGTTCACATTAAAAAAATCTGAATTTTCGTGAGGTGCTCCCAAAATGACATTTGAAAAGGATGTTAGTGAAAAATAAACAAGTTATCACACTTGTGTGGGATGGATTGAATGGACCAGAGTGTGTTTCTCCAACCACCATTGTTTCTGGACTTATATGGAATGTTTTTTATCTAACATCTGCCTAGACAAAACTGGTTTAAATAATCCCATACAAACTAAGGTTGGGTGGCTGGAGGGCGGAGCGGAATACATAATAAAGGACTTCTGGAGCAATCGCAAGATTTTTTTTTTGTTACACGATTTGTTGTATCTGTGACAATTTGAAGTTTTCCCCAGTCTTTCTGGTCTAGTCTCTCCATAACCTTGCATTGCTGAGAAACACATTCTTGTAGGGCACCATTTTCAAACTGGATTTTGCAGCTGAAGATTTAAAAAAAGAATAGCTTTTATTTAGCATTCAATAAGGCTCATTAAAGATCTCTTGAATTACTAAAAGATTTTGTTCAGCATTCCCAGCAAGAATCTGTGCATTGCTGAACCATGAAATCTTTGGAAATATTCAAATCAGAGTTGCCTTAAAACCCAAGACTTATCACACATAAATAGTGGCCATCAACATTTTTTCAGCATAACTTCATAGGTAGGAATGCCTACATTACACAGATAATGGCTAATAGGCAGTGAGATGCAATTTCACAGAGAAACGTTGCACATCTGCCCAGAAAACCAAAGGGATGTGTTTAACAGGCTTTAACAGACCGGAGTGTACGTTGATATTTGAATTTATCAAAAAGGCGAATGGAGGTTTTGGTCTTTACCTCAAGAAGATTAGAGCTTTCTGAAGGACAAGTAGGATTTGGCAACAAGTGCTGTGCATATCACAAGAAAGGATAAAAAAAAGTGACATTTCATTTATAGAGCTTTGCTCGGATTCTATCTGTTGTACCATATTCAATTTTGGCCTCCAAACCTCAGGAAGGAGATACAGGCTGCAGAGGGGATAGAGTATTGATTCACCAGAACATGAGATTTTAAGAAGCCAAATAGCGGGGATAGATTGCATAAATCTCGTAATTCCATGAGTTTACAGAGTTGAGGCATGATTGAAGTATTTAAAAGTGAAGGAATTTAATAGCATTGACAAAGAGAACTGGTGAAAGAATCCTACAAGAGGGCATAATCTTAAAACCACAGGCCATTAAGGATTAAAATTAGGACATTTTTCAAACAGGGAGAAGCAGCAGCTTGAAGCTCCTTTCCCAAATGACTGTGAATATCGGTTGAAATTGTCATAAATTAAATCAATTGAAGTGTTGTTTGGTACTGGCAAAGGATATTGAACATAAGTGAGTATATAAAATTCTGATACTGATCAACTATTTGCGCAAAGGCAGAATAAACTCAGGGGCTGAACAGCCAACTAGTTTCTATGTTGGCAGAAGTTAATTAATTATATTCTGCAAAGTAGCTCTAATCATATTTTGAACACTAACTCCATTTGCCTGCCTGTTGAGTATTCAAATGTGAACGACCTCTAAGAAAAAACATTGCCATTTAAAATGTACTTCTCACTAAATAAACTTGTGTTTTTTCCTGTTTTCAGACCTTGGTGATTGGAAAGAGTCTGGAGGCAGAGGTCTGATCGGTACAGGGGCCCTCAGGAAAGAGGCAGCCCATGCTTCACAGCCATTGTGGAAGTGCCATTTATCTTGAATTAACCCACCCATTAACGATGAAATGATCGACAATAGCCTGGCATGCCAATAGCTAAAGCAAGAGGAGATTGCCATACACACACACATAAATGATTCTTGCAAATGAAACACATTACTTAATATAACTGACAAAACCACAGCAGAAACACACAACTCCGCAGCCTCTTCAATTATATATGAAGTATGGAATCAGTTGAAACCTCGCTATCAATATGGAGGACATGCACTCCATTGATTGTGTGATGGGTCACAACTGCAATCAAAGCAGCCGAGTGTGTGAAACCACTGACTTTTTTTTGTTGCTTCACAGGAAAGTGTAGTCCCCTGCCCATCCCAAGGTCATAATTATTGGGCAAAAAACTAGTTTGCAAGAGCGACAGTGGTGTTATCAAAGTGAGGCACCACCTGCAACACATCTCTCCCTCCTCTCATCCACCCCAACGAAAAAAAAAACACAAAATAGGCCATGAAACCAAATTTACCCCTCAACAGCATTAAAAACAGATGATTTGATCAACACATAGATGTAGGTGAGAACTGGCTATGCACAATATTGGTTGCCATGCTTCCTACAAGAATACTTCATGAGACGTCGAGGTAATGAGAAGTAATGTTTAAATATAAAGCTGTATCATTGCTCTTATAGGCTTTTTCAATTTTAAATAAAAACGTGTAATATTATTGATGCCTCTAGATGGAGTTCTTCCGGGCTTTTGCAATGTTATAGTCATTTTACATAACATTACAATGATAGCCATCACTGATTTGAATGTAATTAGCACTACAGAGTCAGCACACAGCTGCAAACAGCTCCGTCGTCAAGAAGCCTGTTCAACAACATCATTTCACTGCATCCAGATCCACTTGGAGAACCAGCAAAATCAGTGATGAATTTCAATAAAATGTAATTGTAAAATTAAAAACCATGATTCTTCAGATTTTCCAAAGTTTACGCCTGGTACCATGACTCTTCCTTCAAGCCTATTGGCTCCTCTTTACAACTGATGCTCACCTTTCACTTCAATTATGATTGCCTGCAATTTAAAAAAAAGTCTCCCTGGCATTTCTGAACACAATTTACCAGGAGGCACTGGTACATTATTCTGTCTGCAGATACAGTATAATGGGACTGGTGCCTCACACTGAACAGCTCAGAATGCAACCAAAACCTGGACGTGCTATCCAAACAGAGATTTATATACAAATTTCCTCAAGACTTAATTGGCCTATCCATGGGAGTTTTTCACACCACCAAAAAGCTAGATAGGTCACCAAATTGCCACAGAGAGGTAATGTTAGCTCTACGTTTAGATTTAATCCCATCCCCACTTGCCACTCGTAGGCTTACCCCGTGCATCAGAGTCCTCTCTTTTCCTTCCACAGCTGTCAGCCCAACAAAGGTGGTTTCCTACACCATTCCGCCCATGTCTTCCTAATGGTCTCTCCATTTTTGGAGCTACTCCTCTGACCACACCTCCCCTCTGCTTCATCTTCACTCCTCTTTCCCCATCCCAAAAGCTTTCTTTTCTACACTTATCTCCTATACGGCCTACCAACTTCACAGTCTTTACTAAGTGTGCAGTGTAACAGCAGTGTTATAGATTGGTATGTTGAACAGATATCACAGACTATCAAAAAAAAACTGAAACAGCAAGTGGTTATCGTTATTTCCAATTCAAAAATAGCAAATATTGAGGGCTTGGTTGGCCCGATGCACGCTCACCAGGGTCTGGTACCTAATCCCACAGTGATGAGATAAATTTACCTCTTTGACTGTATAGATAATGACAAAATTAAGTTTTGTTAGCACTAACCAGATGCTATTTCTTTTTAAAAGTCATAGTGTCCAGTCATTAATAGTCAGATCCTCTGTGGTATCTGTCTTCTCATTTGAATCACAGCACAGGCCATTCAGCACGTCATATCTTCTCTGAAAGAATTAATAAACTCATTCTATTTCACTGTCATTTCTCATAGCTGTGCAATTTCCTTTTTTAAAGTTAACACTGAATCAGCTTCTACCACCCGATTATGTATCTCCCAGACTATAACCAGCTGCTTAAAAATTTCTTACCCAACCCCTTAGTCTTTTTACCAAATGTATGTCATTTGGTTATCAATTTGTCCTGCCAGTGCAAACAGGTGCCTCCTAGTTATGAATGAATTGCCATTTGCTGGCTATGTGTTGTGAAGCATTGTTAAGATTTGGTTATCGAATTAGATACAATCTCAAGACTGCATTTACAGGTACAAGTTCTTTAGAAACTGAATGTAGACAACCAAAAAGCTAAATAATACCTAGTAAGGTCAGAATAGAGTCTCCTTTTATTCATTCATTGGACTTGGGCATGGGTGCCTGGGCCAGCATTTACCACCCAATCCCAACTGCAGAAGGTGGTGGCAAGCTGCTTTCTTGAATCACTTCAGTCCCTTTGGTGTAAGTAACCCCACAATACTATTATGTCTGTTTAACCTTGGAGTGTAACGACTGCCTCTGAAGATCCAAGTGTTTCTATTTCACAAGTTGTTTCATGTTATCTCAACCTTGTAATTTATTTTAAACACATGAAAAATTTGGAAAAAGGTCTTGTATTCACAAAAACTTCCTTTGTGAATTTATTTGGGGTAAGTTAATGAACCAGCTTTCGGTAATTCAGTGCAACAAAAACAACGTCTTAAGAAGTTCCTCATGCAAGTAACAGCAGGGAAATCACATACCAGTTGTGTGTACTGCAGCTACCGATGCAGAAAATAGGTTTTTAAATTACAAATGGAACATAGCACATAAATGGCATGTCATCGGATATCTGAAGATAGCACAGTGAATTACCTTTGTCTTATTGAGAGGGTTTGATGGGTAAATGTTGAGACATTTCCACAACTGGTGGGAACGTCAAACTTGGAGACATAGCTGCAGAATAAGGGAGATGTGAAGGAATTTCTTCTCCCCGAGGGTAGTGAATATCTGGAATTCTGTTCTCCAAGAGAGGTGTGAACACTAGATCATGAAAGTATTTCAAAAGGAGGCAGATAGCCCTCAACTCCCTATTACTTGAAGAGTCTGTGAGGAGCTGAGGCAAAAGAGGAACTAAGGTCTGGGTAAAATCAGATCTAATTTAAGGGCAGGATAGGCTTGAGGAGGTAATTGGCCTGTTCCTGTTCCCATTTCCTTTAGTCATACATTCTTTGTGGGCATTTGGTTGCTTGAAAGTTGCCACAAGTTCAGACCTTTGAGTAAAAAGGACAATGCTTTTGGGAAGGGGTAGGGGGAGTGGAAGAAGGTGTGATGGCTGTGAGAGCATGATAAGGGATAGAAGAGAAGATCAGTCACCTGCAATAGTGACTGGGATGGGGCCAGTGGATGGGGTTTAGAATGAGTTGTTTAACTCTCAGAGTTAAGTGCGCAGCACCTACGATCCTGCTGGGATTTTTTGTGATAGGATTCAGGGCTATAAAAACATGCCAATGCCCAATTTAGTATGTATCTCACACTTGTTACCACCTAATCAAAACTCCACAAGAGCCATTTCAAGGCTCTCTTGTGGTGCAGCGATAGTGTCCCTACCCCTGGACTGACCCGCCCTTGTTCAAGTCCCACCTGCTCCAGAGGTGTGCAACAAAATCTCTGAACAGGTTGTTTACAAAAATAGGTTTTAAAAAAAGAATCATTTCAAGAAGGGCTCTTACGGCACAGACATAAGGGGTAGTGTCCCCACCTCTGAGCCAGGAGGCCCCAGTTCATGTCCTACCTGCTCCAAGAAAGGTGTAATAGCACCTCTGAACAGGCTGATTAGAAAACATCCAGGTGCCATTTCTGCATCACAGCACACAACACACAACACCAAAATTATGGCTGTTCAGCTAGGGGGATCACAACCCACAGTTTGGGAAGATCTGGAATAGAACATGATTTTTTACATCCAGTTGATAATATCTTTGCTGAACAGCCTAGTGGGTGAAAAAACAAAATTTGCCTGAATTATAATAAAAACAGAAAATGCTGGAGAACTCAGTAGGTCTGGGCAGCATCTGTAGAGAAAAACAAAGAACAGAGCATATCAGTCCTGGGACTGCTATTGTTCCATTGATGCTGAAAGCAAGACAGAGTAACAAAATCTCATTTTCAGTTAGGTGCTTTACAGTCTCCAAGACTCGACAGAATTCCACAACTTCAGAATATGACTTCTGAGCTCCATTTTCCTAATATGCCCCACCCTCTTGTTGGCTTTGCTCTCAGCACAGCAGACCCATTTTGTCCTTTTCACATGGAACATTTATACCCATTCTACATCTCTATCTTTCCTTTACTGCATTTATCACTGACTTTGTCATTTGTTCTGAGCACCTTCACTATCTGTTCCACTTGCTCCTTCTCCCCCCAATATTTTCCAGCTCCTTGCAGTTCCAAAGAGGAGCCACATTGGATTCAAGACATAAACCTCGTTTCCCTCTCCACAGATGCTGCCAGTCCTGAATTTCTCCAACACTTTGCTTTTATTCCAGATTACTAGCATCCACTGTATTTTGTTTTCACTTGCTTGGAAGAAAAAATTACAATCAACTTTCTCAACTATTTTCGTGTTGTCCCAACAATTCTGTTGCAGGAAAGAATATGCTTCCGGCAAAGGTTACATATATATTTCAGACGTTGAATGATTTAGCAATTGCATTGAACAGCTGAAGCAGGGATCCTACCATGTTACCAGTTCGGAATGTAACCATATTTGATCATTTGAAAAACAAGCAGTATTTCTGTTCCAATTAAAACTTACACTGATTGCTCAAAAAAATAATCAACTTGAATTAAAAATCTCTGCTTTGCCACAACTGAAACCATATTCAGTCAGGTAAAGCAATTTGTTTTCTGCAAAACATACAATACTTGTCACTAAATTAATCTATATTTATTGTCAAGGCAGAGAACAAAGAAATTAGCCTTTATTTGCTGCATTTACAGCCTTGTCGTATCAGTTAGATGCAGTTAAATATTATTTAAAAGAACTGCTCAAAGAATTTATCTTCACTTCAGAAATGAAGTGCTCCTTGATATTTTTATCAGAAGACACAGCAAGAGAACCAGAAATCCCTCAGATGTGCAGACAAGAGAAATTAAGTGGGGGAATAAGCAAATGGCAAAAATGTTTAAAAATATTGTGTAATATTTGGTAAATGAGAAACTCAGAAAAAAATCAAGGGGCTGACTAGAGTGAAGAGTTGAACGTAACATCAGTAAAGAAAAAGCATTGGAGGAATTAATGGAATCGAAACGTGGCAAGTGTTCTAGACTTGATATCCTTAACCCTGGCCTTCTAAAGAGGTGGCTATAGAGATAATAGATTAAACAATAGTGATAGTTCAAAATTCCCTAGGTTCTGGGATGGTCCCAGCAGATCAGAAGATTGTAAGCATGTAGAATATTCAAGGAAAAACGGAAACAAAAAAACAGATTTAAAAATGTACAGTTGAGTTAACATCAGACATTGGAAACATGCTGGAATCCATTCACGTTAAGTGTTACGGCATGCAAGGAGTCCATTTAGTCCATTATGACTGCACCAGCTCTCCAAGTGAGCATCACAACTTTTTCTGCCATTGATACCCTTGCATTTTGTTTCTATTTATCAAAGACGTGGTTACAGAACACTTAGAAAAGCATATTAGACAGAATCAACATTATTTTATGAAAGGAAAATGGTATTTGACAAACCTATTAACTTGTGTGAGGATATAATTAGCACAGTAGAGAAAAGGGCACGAGTGGATGCAGCATATTTAGATTTTCAAGAGGCATTCAATAAGCTGCCAGGTGGTAAATGCAACAAGGATGCTCCCAGTGACTGGGAGTCCAGAAGCAGGGGTCAAAGATTAAAATATAGGCAGGCCATTTAGGACCGAGACGAGGAGATTTTTTTTCATCCAGAGTGATGAGCCTGCGAAGTTCTCTGCCACAGAAAGCAGTTGAGGCCAAACACATGTAGCAGAAGGAGTTGGAGTAGTTCTTAAGGCTACAAGGGTTAAAGGATATGGGGGAAAACAGGACAGGGTATTGAGTTAGATGATCAACCACCATCATATTGATTGGCAGAGAAAGCTTTCAAAGGTTGTATGGCCTACTCCTATTTTGTATGTTCTTGCACAAAATACCAGTTCACGGAGTTTGTTGTGGGGAGGTGGCATGTTAGAATGGATAGAAGATTGGCTAAAGAACAAAAACAGTAGCAATGAAAAAAAAGACACTTTCAAGTTGGTAGGTTGTCACTAATCAGATATCACAAGTTCAGTGCTGAGGTCTCTACCAGCTAGAATCTTTATTAATGACTTACATTAGGGCCTGAGTGTAATGTACCCAAGCTTAATGATGATATAAAGCTAGATGAGAAAAGTAAACTTTAAAAGCAGAGTTTGCAAAGGTACGTAGAAAAGTTAAATAAACAGCGAATGTGGTAGATGGAGCATAAAGTGGGAAAATGCAAAGTATATTTTGGTAGTAAGAATCGCAAGAACTGAACTTTTTTTTAAAGTTGTGAGAAACTTTCAAGTATTCAGAAGGATTCAGGTGTCCTTACACTAATAGGAAGTTAGAAGGCAGGTACACAAGTAATTAAGACAATAGAAGGCCTTTAATACAAGTGCAAATGGAGTGCAAATATTAGAAATTTTACAGCGCTTCTGTAGGATGACATGAGAAGCATGCATGTAATTTGTATTTCATACTGGATAGGGGATATACTTCCCTTAGATAGGTTAGAACAAAGGCTCTGTAGACTGACTGCTATGAGAAGGTCGTCCTGTTGGAAGAGATGGAGTGGAATGGACACATATACCTGAATGAGATGATCCATTGAAACACAGAGCAGGATTTAAACTAAGACGGCAGGGAGCCACACCCCCAACATCCACCTCCAAAATCTGCAGCAGACCTGATCTCCGATGGTCCTGGGGAAATTAATTAGTTGTTAATTAGCAACAGGAATTCCTGACTCTGGGGCTTCAGTGGGGACATTTAGTTGCTCTACCTCCCCTACTAGGCAGAAATTCTGTTCCTAGATATGCAGGTCAGAGGTTGGTGACACTCCAGTACCAGCAGCATCATGACTTTGGCAAGGGTTAGCCAGGGTTTTGGGTTCAATATTAGACTGCTGGAGAAAGCTAAGAAAGGGCGGGTTAGAGGGTCAGGGACATAGTGTCACTGGCCTAAAGGGCACAGGAATGACTCTCCGCACGCACGCATACACACCCCTCCCCATTCTCTCCTCCCCATAATGGAAATATCAGCAATGGTGGTATGAGACACTTAAGTAGGCAAGGGCATCCATTGGCAAATGTGCAGGAAGACTGTTTCCCTAATAAGTCAAGATCATGGGGCCACGGTCTCCAAATATGGAGTCAACCATATCATACATGGATTTTGTAGGTTGATGAATTTTGGAATTCTTTACGCAAGTAGACTATAGATGTTCAGTCAGTCACTCAATACATTCAAGGCTGAGTGTCAACATTTGAATAGCAAAAGAATACTGGGATTAGATGGCAAATGGAGTTGAATGTGAAGATCAACCGTGAACATTATATAAACCAAGTCTGGGACTAAATTATCTTCTCCAGTTACTATTTCATGTCTATTTGTACACAAAGCATTTAGAACTTCTCTGGATGCCAAATTATGGAAAATAAAAGTGAACTCCCTCCCTCTAGAGACTGGGTTGAAACTTGCCTGACTTAAATTACAAAGCTAAAAAGTGGACTAAAATCTATTGTTACACTACTTGAGTGCTCAGAACGGTAGCAGCTATTTTAATGTACTTGGGTTTTTTTAAACCAATTAACTCTGAAAATGGATCCCCAAGAATAACAGGAAGGAACCCTATTCACTGCAACAGATAAACATGCTCAGAAACTCAGAACTGGAAGTATATATCTGTCAAACTTCAGCTAGATAAGACTAACCACATCAAGATGACATCTGGGCAATAAATCAGAGTTGTTCTGAGCAAAGAGAAACTAATGTCCTGAACACACAGTGGGAGCATAATAACACTGTTCAATGAAAAATACAAGCAGGATTTATGATCTTCTGTCCAATTATTTTTCTTCTGCTAGGTATTAATCGACTTATTGGTCCACCATTAGTAGTTATCCATTGATATTTCACCCAAATGATCACTATTCACTTGACCCAGGATGGCAAGTGGTGACAGGCTTGCTGACAACAGAGAATATCTCAGCTGATCTCAAACTTGTCCTCACCTTGTGGGGACTGACTGTCTAGATTGCAAATCAAGAGCAGGCATTTTAACCGATTCTAGCTTGCTTGACCCAGACACTTTGAGCCTGATTGTACTTCCTTACCAATCAAGCAGAACTGAATGGAGACAAAACTTGGAACCTGCCTGGTCTTTATGGTACAGACAAAATATCACTGCAGCTTTAGCCACAGGCTGAGCCCTGCAAAGATAGGTTCAATACCATCCTGTCTTTGCCAGGTGTCCTTAAACAAAGTAAGACAATCATCCCATCTGAGCTGGATTCAGAAGTTTAGACCCAGTCACCGAGAAAATAAACTACAACATAACTCACTAAGACTTCCAACATGTAAGAGAAAATCTGCTAATTTAAGTGCATTAAAAGATGAACCATGGGGGGGAAAAAAAATACTGTTTACAACATACAACAGATTCAGTCAGATTATGAATGCTCTGTCTCAACTCTATTCACCAGGCTTGGCTGCATACCTCATTAGATCCTTAGCATTGGAAAAACCTATTAAGCAGTTTTAAAATTTTCAACTGATTGAAACAGTCATACTGGTGAAAGAATATTCATTAAACTTAAAGAAAAACAAGGCTATTAGCAAACAGTTAAGTGATATTTGATTTTTTTTATTGTTTAGTGGACAGGGAATATGCCCACTGCCTATTATCGAATGCACAGTTCTGAAAAGGGGCCTTGCAACTGCATAGTTAACTTTTTTTGGCTCCAAAGTTGCTCACTAATAACGGGATCTGTATCTGAGCTATCCTGCTCAAAATGAGAACACAACACATATTGTTTCTTTGTGGTTTGTTTATTTCTTTAACTGGAAGGCTGTCAAGTGATTGAAGACCAGCATTGTGTGGCAATTCCACGCCCACCATCTGTAACAGAAGCTATTGATAGTTAATAAAATCAACTACGGAGTAGGGGAAGAACAAAAAGAAAATCAGTGATATTTAGGTACTTACCCCAGCATCCTAAAAAACATGGAGTGCTTTAAAAGAAAAAAAAAGTAACAAGTGAAAAGAAATTACGCACTTCCAGTTTACGTTCCTTCTCTGCTAGGATTTCGTTTTGACTACGGATGTAATCAGCCAGCATACGTGCCAACTGCTTGCGATCTTCCAGTTCTGCAGCCAGTCTGCCATTGTAGTCTGCCAAGAGCATGCAGGCCTCATCCACAGTTTTGGAAAGTCTGTCTGCGGACTCTTTGTCTAAATTGGAACCATAAACCACATATTACATTCAGAAGAAATTTTTACAACCATTTCTTCATTTGAAAATTTCAAAGCAAGCAATTTTCTATCTATGGAAATTTGCTACTTGCCTGTTATTTTATCTAACAGAGAAACATCTTGAACTTCTGGTGGCAATGATGCAATCTTCTGTCGAACAGCTGCATCACCAGAAGCTGCATTTTCTAGCTCTTGCAATGACTTAATTAGATCCTCAGTCTGACACACAAACAAAAAAAAAATCACGTAAACGACAGTCTTGCTTGGATCTCATACTGCCATTCTTTGGCAATTGCGTAGCTTTGTTAATAATATCTGATATGGCTGTTTATACAAGTCCAAAATAGTATTTGTGAAGTGGAGCACACAAGTACTTGTAGAAAACTGAAAATCTCATTGAATTGGCCCTCTATAATCAGTGCACTGTAAAAAGATAGTGGTAAAAAATACAATATACAGCTCAACTACGAACCTTGCAATTCTATGTAACTTGACATATCAGATTAGAACTGCTTTGAGGAGGACAGACCAGAAAAAGGTAATAGCAATAAGACAGATGTACAAATATTCTAACCCAATGCAAAAACATCACAGCAAATTAATTTCCATGTTGCATTGGCACGTGCAATGCAAGGTGTATTTAGAAATATTGCTGATTAAAGACACAAGACAGGATATCAATAACAGAGTCTGTTGGTTTAAATAGTAATGGTTTTCAATACGTAGCAAATTGCAATGCTGTTAAAATACAAACACGTCATCTGTACTATAGCTTGAGGTACTGCTTTGCAAATATTACCAACTGCCCACAAGTCACTATACAGCATTATAATTAGTTTAAATTTAAAAAAGAGAATTAAAAAAATATTAATTATTACATACTCATGAGGAGAAGGTGGCACAGTCGTAATGTCACTGGACCAGTAGTCCAGGGGCCCGGACTATTGCTTTGAAGACACAAGTTCAAATTCTATCATGGTAGCTGGTAGAATTTAAGTTCACCAAGTAAATACGAAATATACAGCTACTCAGTAATGGCAGTGACCAGAAAAGCATCATCAATTGCTGCAGAAACCTATCTCGTTCATTAATACCCTTCAGGATAGGAAGCTGGCCATTGTTTCAAGGAATCACGTTGGACTCAAAAAGTTAACACTTTCTCTCTCCAGATGCTGCCAGTCCTGCAGAGTTTCTCTAGCAATCTTTTTATTTCCAATCTCCAGCATCCACAGCACTTTTCTTTTATATTAGTCTAAAATTCTTATCTGATCTACTCTACATCTGACTATAAACTAAGAACAATGCCTTCTGAAATAGTCAAGCAAGTCACTCAGTTTAAGGTCAATTAGGAAGAATAAATTTAAAAAATCTCACACAACAAATTACTTATTTTCTGCATGGCAGGGTAGAGAAGGAGGAAATTAACACACCAAAACAGTTTACTTTGTGGGAAGCAAAGAGAGAAAGCATTTTACAGTTCTCAAAGAAGCAACATAGCTAAAGAGAAAACCCGTTGTGAACTGAATGATGGGAATTGATAATATTTGCAAAGCAATACCTCAAGCTATTGTACAGGCAGTATTTGTGTTTTCACTTTGACAGCATTGCATTTGTCATCATCTGAACATCAGATTTGATTTGGTTTTTGATTTATTTCAAAATTTATCCAGTGCTTTTACTCAGTTTTAAGTATATTACACAGTCAACAAACAGAATAGGACTGCCCAAATACTCCAATACTAAGGAATAACAGCACAACACAGGACAGTATCAGTAACAGTATCTGTGGAAAAAAATAACTTGCAATGCATGACTGTGAAATTCTGTGGCCAGTATATAGGTTCATACAGTAGTCTTTAAAGTGAACTGGTAAATATCAAAATTTGGTTAGTGAGAAAACCATTGAAAGAATTTTGCCAAATACATTAATCTTCAAAATAGACAAATATTGATGAATAGGGCCCAAGACAAATAAAAGGGATTAAAACAATTCAAAGCCCTTCCCCAAACATACTTCCTGGTGGGGAATTAGGAAACCTCTAACAATGTGCCAAAACTAATACTAACATTTTTTTTAAAGTTGGTAACAGACAATTTACCTGTCCATGTAGTTAAGTCAATGTTGCATGCCCTTTAACTTAATTTGTATCCAAGGTAGATAAATGTAAAGGAAGTTCTGGTTGAATACAATAGAGAACAAGTTTCAGAAATATTCAGCCCAAATAAAAAAAGTCTTTTGATATTTGATCAAATAGTTCATTGAGACGTATCACAAATAAATAGCTAGAAAACAAAGATCATTGCAGACTCCTCAGTCATGTGTAGCACACAGCATGAAATTAACTTGGCGGAAGGTAAACTGTAGAAATGTTTATATCTGTAATAGATCAATTTGTGGTCATTCATGAGGGCAAACAAACCTGTAAAAATATTCCTGCTATGAATTATATGGATCTGTGTGCAGCAGAGAATGTAGCATAATAGCTATTCTATGATAATGTACATAACACATGCTTTTACTGTGCTTACAAAATCTTTTATAAATTTTATGCAAGTTTCATCAAATAAAATTCGATTACCCAAATCAGCTTTTCTTCCCCTTTCCTGATGTGCTTCCATTGACACCAAACTGAACTTGAATGCGGATAATCAGCAAAGATAACACGCAAGGTCACTACCAACAAGTCTGATCCTGTTCCTCTACTTTATGTGAAATCATGGATATGTGCCAGACAGATATGTTACTGGGCAGCAGTGAAGGGCAGGAAACGTGGAGGAGAATATCGATCCTCTCTAGTCCACTGTGACTAGACCAAATACAACATTCAAACTGCTGCTCTGAGATTAACAAACTCAGCACTAAAATTTATCCCGGAACATTCTGTGCCCTCTATTTCTAGAAGCATTACAAATTGATCAACCAACTACTCAAAAGGTGATAGTTAAAACTTATTCTTAAACAAAAAAAAGGCCAGTTGTATTTTGTCTTCCTGTCAATGAAAGAGCCATGATGAGTGATTAAATCC
Organism: Rhincodon typus; assembly: GCF_021869965.1. Lineage (NCBI taxonomy): Eukaryota > Metazoa > Chordata > Chondrichthyes > Orectolobiformes > Rhincodontidae > Rhincodon > Rhincodon typus. The sequence goes on from NC_063333.1 coordinate 137,175,888, forward strand.
ACCTTCAGCAAAGATATCTTTCATTTCCACTGCACTGAAATACACTAGAACTTTAAGATTCTAGTACACAGAGGAGAAATAATTGACTCTGTTTCGGAGAAATGCAGCTGCCAATGTAAACCTCAAAGCTTTATAATGATCAATAATTACTGATTGGCCCAGTATCTAATGAGATTTGATGTAGTATTACAAATTGGACACAGAATTTCCTAGTGATGACCTGCAAATTATTGCGTGACAAACTTTCAGTCATGACATCACAAAGTGTAATCTTCTTCTGGGAGTCAGTTAACCTGCAACAATGCAAAACAAAAAGTACCCAAAAGAATGGCATCACAAACAGCCACAGACTACTGGGTATCAATACACTGGACTTTTGTTCTGGTTTGGGTTTGTTATCAATATGTTACTTTAATTTGAAGCAATAGTAACCAAATTCCAGGGATTGATTACAATCTTGAATTCTGACCAGTGGAGCTCATCTGACAAAAATCCATAGGTTTTCAGAAATGCACAACTGTATGCATTAGTCATTTTATGTTAAATAACCTGGCAATACCTCTGGTGGTTCTTTAGGCGTACTGTTGGAGAGATAGTCATCATCATCTTCCTCCTGTATTTGTTCAAAGGTACGTTTCTTGGCCTTTTTCTCTGTTACTTAACAAGCAGTAAAAGACAAATGTAACATTTATTTTGAAAAGTCAAGAATTAAAACAGAAGTCCTTGTGCCTTCCGCTGCCAAGGTCTACATATTTACACTTACAAAGAATTTGTTTAAGCTGATCGATGAAGTTGTTTTCATAAACCATCCTCTCTTGCCAAATAGCTAACACTCTTTCCAAGTGCTTCTTACAATTTTCATCAGATTCACTGTCAAATAAGAAAGCAACATGCAGTTAGTCAATTTCACCTCCAAATCTGTGCAACATGTACTGTTACACAGGAATTAAACTTGTCGACAACATCTATTTCAGTGGATATGAGCAAAGAAGGAAACAACACATTAGTACGAAGGTAACAGATAAAACAAAAAAAGCTATTCAATCTGTCTGAGCCCATCTTTTAGGATACTAGTCCTCTCTCATTACAACATCTGCGAGTTCCTTAATTCAGTCCTATGTCTAGTCTCAACTATCATCCCCTGAACACATTCCAGCTGCTGACTGCTATTAAGGAAATACTAGATGATATTCTCTCCATAGTTTTGCTCATTACTTCTAAAAATTGTAAACCATTGTTACTTTCCTCGCTGTCCTTCTAAATGTCTGTTTTATCTTGAATGGTCTCCCTTGAATCAATTCTTTCAAAGGCTGAAGGGCTCCATTGCATCTAAATGCATAAAACAGCCCCTATACCTAACAATTCTTCGTCATTCTCCTGTGCATTACCTTGTGCTATCAACTATGTCTCAAGGTCCCACACAATATCAGAACGTGGACAGGAGAACTGAGAGTTCTGGCCAATATTTAGACCTCGTTACCATTAAGAATTGGTTAGGTGATTATTTCTCTCACTGACCTACTTGTGCAACTTGACTGTTGTGCTTCCCTCCATTATACTACATCATTTTTAGAACTAACATTACAGACCATAAATATTATAGACCCTAAAATAAACAGAAGAATTAGGCCATCTGGCCCACTGAGTCTCTCCGTCATTTGATCATGGCTAATATATTTTGTTACAATGAATGCAATTTGCTTAAAATCCCAGTGTTTTTCCACTGGTTACACATATCAAGGAAATGCACCAAGCAAAAAAAAAAAATGCACAGCAGTCAAACAGTAACTCCAGAGCAAACTCCCACAGGATAAACAAACTAATTTATTTTAGCATTATGTTTAATTTCAGAACCCATTATTAGAAGCAAATGACATTTCACAAAGCTCTCAAATATAGCACATAGGTACAAAATATAGCAGAATTAAAGGTACATTAATGAAGAATTTATCATTAATGTACAATCACAATCTACTCCGGTACACTTTTCCATACACAAGTTACAGACTTCTGCACACCTCGACTACACGACGCCTTTCAAAACAATGCAGGTCAAGTGGCCAAGGTAGGCGGATGGTTTGGTTCTGCTGTTAAGACAATGGTATAAAGGAAGCCTGTTTGTTGGGAATAATACCACTTATTGCCAGTAGGTGGGCTCTTGCATCTAGAATACTGTGTTAAATGAGGTTCCAAGCACAGCTCCCAAGTGTCTTGGTTATTTTCCAGGCGTCGACAAAAAAAAATGACTCCATCATAACAGACAGCTTCAAACCCAGACTTTATTTAAGGGAAATTAAAATCAAATGATGGGCTAACAACAGAAATTGCTAGAAAACCTCAGCAGGTCTGGCAGCATCTGCGGAGAGAAATCAGAGTTAACGTTTCAGGTCGAGTGACCCTTCCTCAGAACAGGTGAAATACATCCTTAGATCACTCGAGCTAAAACATTAAGTCTGATGTCTCTCCACAGCTGCTGCGCTTTTCCCAGCAAATTCTGTCTTTGTTTCTGATTTTCAGCATCCACAGTTCGTTCTGGTTTTATTTGGTGGGATTTCAACTTTTGTCCCTTATATATTAGCCCAGGAATCTGATAGAATGCCCAACGTAACTTCGCAGCTTGTTAAATTTGGCTTCCCATTGAGTTGTTGCTCAGGACCAATAGTGCTATCCATTTTAGCACTGTCAAATTCCCCAAAAAGACAGAATTACTTGATTCTTCAAAAAACATTTGGATGTTAGGTGATTACATTGGTTATAATGTAGTACATAAATCAACAGGGATTATTTTGCATTCAATCTTTCTTTCCTGGTCTCACCCAAATGAAGCTCCACGACTAGCACATACAAGGAAGGAAATGAAAATCATCATTGTTTGGTACACCTGTGCAATAGAGAGAGGCGCTGGAGTCATTAATGTATGCTGTGGATGAGTCATTCACAGGAGGGCAATTTTTTTCTTAAAAATATATTTACAGTACATGGAGGTTTTGGAACAGGGCCAGCAGTTATTGCCCACTCCCAACTTCTTTTTGGGGGTTTGGGGTGGGGGGGCTTATGTACAGCTTGTTGGTTATTAGCTCTGTACACATCCAACCAAGTGGAGAATATCCCCTCATATTCTTGACAGACACCTTCTTTACAACATAAAGTACAGAAAGGTGTTTAGGAGATGAGCTCAGAGCTGCAGGATTCTTGATCTTTAACCTGTTTAGTAGACACTATATTTATATTGTTAATCTTGTAAAGTTGCAGATCTATGACAACCCACAGATGTGAAGGTAGAGATTTCAGCAATGACAATTCTGAATTCCAGGGGAAGCAGTCAGATTTCCTTCTATTGGAGATGGACAATGTCTGCCATGGATGTTGGTAATACAAATGGCAAACATTTCTTGCCACCTAACCCCCAGCTCTGAATGTTATCCTAGTCTTGCGATATGAACTGTCTCAATATTAGACAAGATGCCAATACAGCTGAACAGCATGCAATCATCACTGAACATTCAATTTCTGATATTTATAAAATATGAGGGAGCATGTTTAAAGCAGCAGTTGAAGTAGCCTTGGCCCATAACCCTGTCCACAGAAACTTTCTGGTAATGTGCTGGATCAGGCACAGGTGATTGTTTTATATTTTAGCCCAATCATAACCATTTCCTTCCTGTTAGGTGTGACTCCAACAGGTGGACAGAACGCCCCCACCCCTCCCATCGTCATGCCAGATTCTCATCAACTTCAATTTTACAAGATCTCCATGTTGCGATTGTTATGACTAGACCCCTGGCTGTTCTAGGCAGGATACCCCAAAGTGTTAAGCATCTGGTGAAGATAGATTAACTGGCTCCTCTTTATTCATCTGCCTCCTCAGTTAGTTGCAAAGTTATTTTTAAAAAAAGCATCACTTTTATTGTAGATGTCTTTCTCTCAAACACAAGTGAACTGGTGATAAAAGGGGCCAATTTAATCAGGCTTTCTTGAATTAACAGTAAAAGTTTATTATTTAAACACAAAATTAAAATCATACAGATTAGAAATAAGAGGCAAGTACAAAAGAAATTTTTTTAAAAATACATGTACAGATCAGTCTCAGTTATTCAAAGAGCAGTTATATGAATGCTGCAGAGTAGATTACCAGTCTCATTGACGTTGGTAGATGAACAGTTGGCTTCACAGTCCTTGGTTTGATTGGTTGAGACTCATTCTTTATGCCTTTCGATAGTGATTGAATTCCAGAATTCAGGGCAAGCGAGTCTCCCTTCTAGTTGGTTTGCAGCACTCAGGTGACTATAAGATAGTCACATTTAAAAACTATCACAGCATGCAAACGCTGAAATTCAGGCTGGTACACTCATCTACTCCTCTCGCGTTGAAGCTAGCTTTTTAAAAACAGTGTTCTGTGAACTCCAGGACAGTATATCAGACATGCCTGCAAGAAGTGGTTTTCATATGAAGCGGAGATCATTAGCCCTTGTTGTCTCTTCTTCTAAAGTCTCTCCTTGCTTCAAGTTTCCTCAACAATTTCCCTGTATAACTTTTCAATGGCTTCACGCAGGACTTTGCCAGACACTGAATTTATACCTGCAGGTGTTCTTTTCCCCCCTCACAGCCATTCTCTTTGTTTAAAAGAAGATTTTAGTATTAATAATAAACATGGTCTACAAATACTTTGGGGCTCTGATGTATCATCATAAAACTACACTTAGTCAAATGCTGGCTTGATATCAAAAGCAGTAACTCTCACTTTATCTCTGCAAACCCACTCTTTTTTCCATGTTTGGAAGAAGGCTATAATGAGATCTGGGGACAATTGGTCCAAAGTCAGCACAGGTGAGTAGATTGAGGAATAAGGGCTACTTGACAGCAAAGATGTCAGTAACAGTTTTAATTTGATTTGTCCTGTTTTTTGAGAATAGGCCATACTTAGACAATTTTTTATATTATCAGGGAGATGCCAGTATTGTACTTTACTGAGCAGCTAGCTACTGCAGCATGCCTTTGCCACTATAGCCAGTATGCCTTAATCAGTGCGCTCAGTAATTTCCTGATATGTAGACTGAATTGGTCGAAAGCTGACTTGTGTGCACAAAGCGAGCTCAGAAAGAGACTGAAATTAATTATTCACTCTGCACTTCTGGCCGAAGACGATAACATACAACTCAGCTCTGTCTCTTGTACTCACTCTGCTTCCGCTCTCTCACACAAGATGAAACATGCACTCAACACCAATGGAAGCCATTTTTGCATCAGATTGGACCAAGTCAGAGGTTAAGACTACTGTAGTAGCACACCAGATTGAGCAGCACTTATTGTTCCTTAACTATAAAAAAAATAGCAGTGCTGTTTAGCAGTCTCCCAAACAATCAGCACAAAAGCAGCCCTGAGCAGTGTAATATCAGTGACAGAAGGCTGTGGAAGAGGTTTTTAAAGGAACACAAATAAATAAGTGAGCTTTGTTAGCAGTTTGAGTGTCTCAGGGAGAAATATGAACTAAAGAAATAGCATTGAGTGAATACAGACATTTACTGAAAAGAAACCAAGAACAGCTTGGCCAACTGAAGGAGGGACTAAACTGGATACCCGGTGGAGATTCAAATACCGGTAAGATGGTTTTGAGTGTAAAGGATTGAATCCTTATGATATATGTTAAAAGACTATTTCAACTAGTTCTTGAAAATATAAAAATGTTATTTTATATGTGTAATAAACTCATGTTCTTTTATTAAAAGTACATTGTCAACTTCTTAAAAATATGTTCAGTGACTGATCACCACAGTAAGTAAACTACAAAAGTAAAAAAACAACTTACGGGTCATCCAACAGGTTTCACCCTGGGATTATTCAGTGTAAATCGAAATAGCAGAAACAGAAGTTGTCATTTGAAAAGACATGGGTCAGAGCTTATTATTGGAAAGTGTAGAATGTAATGTTGAGTCTAGAAGTCTGTAGAATGACTAATCAAAAGATGAAGTACTGTTTTTTAGGAATACATTGAGCTTCATGGTAATAGTCTAGGAGTCAGAGAACAGAGGAGCCCTCAGAAAGAGTGACATCTGGGAAATAAAACAACAAGCCTGGGGAAGCTCAGGCCATTTCCTGCCAACTGAATTGCAGTGTTCTGCAAATCAGATATCCAATCTGCACATGGGGAGCCTCAGTGCAGATTAATGTTGCAAATTATAATTACAGTAGGTCGAAAGAGATTAAATTGACGGTTCACCTGGAAGTAGTGTTTGGGGCTCTGGATGTCGGGAGGTTTTATACTCGCTGTGAGCGAATGAAAAGGAAAAGGAAATGGTGCAAGCAGCACATTCAGAATTGAGATGATGCTTTGGAAACAGCAATCATGTTGGATGCATCAGAAGTGGCACGAAATTGCTGCACATGGAGGATGGTGGTATGAAAGCTCGGGGCAGGGAACATCATATTGGTTTGGGACAGAGAGAAATGCAGGAAACGTAGTGAACACAGTGAGGGGCCCAGTGAATCATACTGGAGTGGAATCCTCAAATGGAGGAGAAGAGACAGATTCAAAGCACTTGTATGAAAGATAGTCTATTAAACCTAGTCTTTAAAGGCCCATAAATGGCTACTTGTCTTGGACTCCATGCCTTTTGGAATTTTTCCATAATGATTTGGCAGACAGAGTCATAGAGATGTACAGCACAGAAATAGACCCTTTGGTCTAACTTGTCCATGCTGACCAGATATTCTAAATTAATCGAGTCCCATTTGCCAGCAGTGGTCCATAGTCCCTAAATCGTTCTTATTCATGTACTTGTCCAGAGGCCTTTTAAATGTTATTGTACCAGCCTCCACTACTTCCTCTGGCAGTTCATTCCATACAGACACTACCCTCAGTGTGAAAAAGTTGCCACTCAGGTCCCTTTTAATCCTTTGTCCTCCTTGCCATGTGGAACAAATGTTATATCAGAATGTGATGTGAGGGTGGATGCATGTGAACAGTTCCCACTCAAGACATAAAAGTTACGGTTTGTGATTCTTTCCCTTTTCATAATAGCACCTCCTCCTGCACAGATACAGTTGCATCTTCACAGACTACAGTAGTGGGTCAGTCAGAATTGATTCTGGTTGCTGCTTAGGAAGAGTAAAGAGGAATGTTAGACTCACCTGGTTACTTGCTGTTACAGTACTAGTCAAGATCAGTATGTTACTTCTCATTAGGTGAATTTTATACAGCACAGTATTAGCTGGTTTCCTTAAAATTCAGTCTCACAAGCAAATTTTTGCTTCAAATACTTTCCTTTTTCTTTCCTCCATCAGCTCTCGGTGCTGTGGTGCAAGTCCATGTCTTTGTAGTATTCTTACCACTCCCAGTGCAGCTATCTACAGAGATGCCACAGTGCAGTAGCAGCAAGACAATCAGAGGTTGTAAGGGTATTAAACCTTCAGTGGGAAGGATAGTCAGAGAGGTTGAATTTAACAGGACTAATTTATAAAAGAAGCTTTTTAAAAAAGTTTGGGAAGGCAGTTTGCTTGTTGATAAATTTTGTGCAAAACCCAAATAAAATTGAGAACTCTTTAGAAAAAAGTAGGGAACATGTTCAAGGATGGTACTGTTGCCAGAACTGACATCACAACAATCAGTTTAGACCAGAAAAAGTTTTACAATATTTGGCACACCTTTACTGAAGTACAATTCTAATTAATTTATTCCCATTTAGTTTCTTTAAAAAAAAAAGACATACCTCAACTTCAAGACACTCAAGATAGAAGAAAAATAGCTCCCCAATAGGTTTTACCCTTGTTGGTTAGACTGTTGTTTTTAAGTGCATATTCTACTGTTTAAGAAAAAAAATCATATTGATTCTCTAAAACCTGATCGTTCAGAGACATCCTTTAGAAGTGACTGCGCAGACATTTTTCAAGGAAAGAGCAAAACAACAGATTGCCTTTCAGACAAAAAGTTGGAACACAACTTCAATATTTCAGAATAATTCCTAATCAGATAACTTGATTATTACAGGCATTTAATATCTGAGGTGGACAGGTTATTAACAGAACTCTGGATTGGCAGATTTGCAGTGAATAGATTTAGTACCTTGAAACATGTGAAAACGCATCCACCAAAACTGGAGCAAAATCCTTGGTAAATTCTGGTCCCTTTTTCTTACTGTTCTGGATCACATCATTTGCCAGATAAAGAAAAGTCAGTTTTCTACTTGGTTTAGCTGTGGATAAAAATTGGAAAAAAGGAAAAAAGTCAAGAGATCTCGTGTTACTTAATATTTGTTAATGGGTTATAGCTTTTTATTCTTTCTGGTGAAAAACTGTCATATTTTCTACAGTTTGTGTATTCATTTCAAAGATACACTCATGGATTGAGCATTTTAATTTTCTGATACTCCAGCTAAGCTGCATACAGAACAATGGGAAACAATTTTTCATTTATATAGTACCTTCACGGCGTCGTGATGTCCTAAAGCATTTCACTTCAATTAGTACTTTTGCTCACCAGTGTTTCAATGTAGAGGAGCAACCAACTTACACGGAAGGTCCACAAATATAGAACACAGAACTGTACAGCACAGGAATGGGCCCTTTGGCCCACCATGTTGTGACAAACATGTACTGACCTAAAAGTCTCTTAAACACCCCCATCGTACCTGCCTCCACCACCATCCCTGGCAGCACATTCCAGACTCGTATCACTTGCTGTGTAAAAAAAAACTTCCCCCCTTTCACCTTAAAAGCATGCTCCCTAGTTCTAGGCATTTTAACTCTGGGGAAAAAAAGATTCTGACCATCAACCCTATCAATGCACCTCATAACTTTGAAATAACAAGGTGTAGAGCTGGATGAACAAAGCATGCCACGCAACATCAGAGGAGCAGGAAGGCTGACGTTTCGGCCCTAGACCCTTCTTCAGAAATGGGGGAGGGGAAGGGAGTTCTGAAATAAATAGGGAGAGAGGGGGAGGCAGATAGAAGATGGATAGAGGAGAAAATAGGTGGAGAGGAGACAGACAGGCCAAAGAGGCAGGGATGGAGCCAGTAAAGGTGAGTGTAGGTGGGGAGTTAGGGAGGAGATAGGTCAGTCCAGGGAGGATGGACAGGTCAAGGGGGCAGGATGAGGTTAGTAGGTAGGAGATGGGGGTGGGGCTTGAGGTGGGAGGAAGGATAGGTTAGGGAGGCGGGGACGAGCTGGGCTGGTTTTGTGATGCGGTCGGGGGAGAGGAGATTTTAAAGCTTGTGAAGTCCACATTGGTACCATTGGGCTGCAGGGTTCCCAAGCGGAATATGAGTTGCTGTTCCTGCAACCTTCGGGTGGCATCGTTGTGGCACCGCAGGAGGCCCAGGATGGACATGTCGTCTGAGGAATGGAAGGGGGAGTTGAAATGGTTCGCGACTGGGAGGTGCAGTTATTTAGTGTTATAACTTTGTAGACTTCTATCAAGTCTCCCCTCAGCCTTGCATGATCCGGCAAGGTCTTTTTGTTTTTCTAGTCTCTCCTTAAAGCTCATATCCTCTAAGTTCATGCTGAACAGTACCTTTTCTCTGTACAACAATGTAGTGCCTGCCCACTGTAAGTGTTCGTGTGCTGGAATATGGCTTGAAACCACAACCTAAGTTCAGAGGGAAGAATGCTACATTAAACAGGATTTCAATGGTGTTTATATTAAGGGGAGAGGGGGGGTTATTTCCTAAACATAGTCAAAGTAACCAAAACCTGGGAGGCACAGTGGATAAAAGTATTGTCATTCAGATTCTGGTAAAAATAGGAAAGGTCTGAAGCATACTTTCATTAAATCATAAAGCTGCAAACATTCAGAAAATAAGCAATATTCAAACATTACTATTTTCAAGCTCCCAGTTAAGCAACACTGATTTTTAAATTTCAATGGTCGGACTCCTCACACTCTCTAATCTTCCCCAGCCTGACAACACTCCTATCAAAAATCAGAATTGGAGGAGCTCTAAGTATCCCAGTTTTAAAATAAAAATCACTCCATTGTGCTTTCAGTTGCCAAGGATGTAAACTCTAGAGTTTATTTCCTAAGCTTCTTGTTCCACCTTTAAGACATTCCATCTGACCACGCTTTTGCTCATATCTCCTAATATTTCTTTATAAAGGCTCCACATAATATTCTGTTCAATGACACTCCCGTGAAGGCAGGGCACAAAGGGTGCAATATAAATGAAAGTTATTGTTATAATGTAGGTGTTTTCATGTAGAAATTATTCACTGACCACCCACATAGCTGTGACACGTTTCATAGACCCCTTCTAAACAATACAAGTAAGTATACATCAAGTACATATGCACATTGCATCCATCACCATTCAGCATGGAGTATGATAGTTTACATTTTTGTATCAAATTTTGGAGTTCAGGCATGAATATAATGAAGGCATTCCAGTGCAAATTCTAGTTTTTTTCTAGAATTTGAAAGTGATATTTTGACTGGCTCAAAAAGATTTGGCCCCGCTGTCCATTTACATGGCTGGATGTTATTTGGTCTTGATATACCCCATTGCATGATCTGGCAATGTCTTTGTGTTTTTCTCGCTGGCTTGAGTGATTATTACAAAATGGTTGCACTGCCCCTTATAATAGTTCCTCTCTCCAAACAAAGCTGTCAGTGCTTGCATGTTACACTGTTTTCATGGACTACCAAGACAAAATAACCAAAGATATAAAGCACAATCAAGGAACATATTGTGTACTGTTAAAAAAGGTTCAAAAATAAAGTAAAAGCCCATTCTTTCTGCAAGCAAATACGAGTACTAAAATTATCCAAATGTCTGTTACTTACTAATTAAAAATGCTATTAGTCATATCTGCATTCTCGATGAACGAAGAATGATTTATTGCCACTTACAGTGAATACAGTAAAATAGTGAAATGCTTCTATAGTTGCCATAATCTGGCATATTTTGAATAGTTTAATAAATATGATAGAAGATAATACTGATGGAGAATAGTTTAAAGAATAAAAAAAGATAAAACTGAAGAGTTCCAAGCCAGCTCACCAACAACATGTGCGTCGCTACCCCTCCTCCATCACCTTGCTGCTGCCTACACCGGACCCACCACCCTTTAGGCACCATCTCTTCACTGCTGGGCCCACCTCGCCGCCACCAATGCTGGGTCACACGCTGACCCCACATTTGCCCTGCAACCGGGAGTCCCCAGCTCCGCTGCCACCTCGATGATGCCAGCAGGCTAACATAATGAACAACACTGCTACAGCAAGTCAGATCGCACAAGCTTTTGATTGACAGAATGATCACAGACGTTCACTGGCATTGATTGAGATTGTAGTGGGCACATTAGCTTCATTTAGCTTTGTGAAGGTGGCCAGTACAGCCACCACTGCAGGAGTTTCTAAGGGTAATATCACTGCCAAAAATCATTTTCAGATACTTTATCAATGACCTCCCCTCCATCATAAGATCAGAAGTGGGGATTTTTTCTGATCATTCTTTCAGAAATGCCGTAGCCTGTGCCCAAATGCAGCAAGATCGAGACAAAATTCAAGCCTGGGTTCACAAGTAGCAAGTAACATTTGTGCCACCTATTGTCAGACAATAGCCAATAGGCAAGAGACAATTCAATTCAATCACCCCCCCCTTGGCAGTCAATGGCATTATGATCGCTGAATGCCCTCCACAAATCAACATCTGGCGGGGGGG
>NC_063333.1:137187641-137212720 GCF_021869965.1 Rhincodon typus
GGAGGAGGAGGAGGAGGAGGAGGAGGAGGAGGAGGTACCATTGACCAGAAACTGAACTGGACCAGCACTTCAAAGCCTGCCTAATGTTTACAAAGCATGAGTAAGGAGAGCAGTGCAATAATCTCCACTTGCCCAGATGAGTGCAGCTTCCAGAACAAAGAAGTCTATAAGATTTACACCTCAATTAACACCTTCAACATGCAGTCCCTTCACCATTGTCGCATTGTGGTAGTCATGTGTATTGTCAACAAGATGCAATGCAATAAAACTTGCTAAAGCTTTGAGGTAATACCTTTCAAACGCGTGAATAAAAGAACTCTCAGACCTACTATCGCATCACATGGTTTGCTTTCAGCACAGACTATCCATTCTTTGCTACTCTCAGCTCTCATTATCACTTATTCAGCTTCTCTCCTGTTCTAGCCTGCCATCCATAGTCCACTAATTTACCTACTGCTTTCATACCTCTCTCTCTTCCACCCCTCCACTGTGGGCGTCTGCTCAAAATCTACCCCCAAGTCTTCAGTATAAATGCAAGCTTTTCCTAGCTGCCATCAATTTTGATGAGTCACCTGACTCAAAACATTAACTCTGCTTTCTTCCAGACCTACTGAGTTTCACCAATTTCTGTTTTTCCTTTCAAACTCATTACCTCTACGATCTAGAAGAGTAAGGACAGCAAATACACGGGCACACCATTGCCTGCAAGTTCACCCCCAAACCACACCTTAACCTGACTTAGAATCATAATCGTTATTCCTTAACTGTCACAGAGTTAGCATCCTTCCGAACAGCACTGTGTTCAAGAGGTGATGGTGGCAGCTGCCTTCAGGGATTTAGGGACCGGCAATACAAACACCTGCCTTGCAGTAATGCCTACATCCCAATGAAAAAAAGTTATAAGTAAGAAAACTCAACAGAGCATTTGATAAATTGCATATAAACCAACTGGCTCAAAATTGAAATGGAAAAAAAGATGAAGGCTGCCAGAGGTGCACCACAAGGTAGTGATTGGCAGAGAAATGGAGCACTGATGACCTATTGAATGGTAGAGCAAACTAGTGGGGTTGAATGGGCTGGTCTTGTCCTTATTTCTTATTGTCCTTCTGTACCTTTAGGAGTCTTAATCCACAGATTTGTTTATTTTTGTGTAATATTTTCTACTTACAATAGTTCTGCAAAATTATTAGCCTTACCCATCCCATTTGTGAATAAATGTGTGCATGTTTGTATTTACAAGGGGGCGCAGTTTGAGTTTATTAATATTTATTAATTATTAATAATCCATTGTTGGAGGATCCTTAAAAGGAAATGTTTGTTGTAGTTAGTTTTTAATTTTCTTATTGATGAAAGCTAGTGGTCAAAGTTAGACAAATTCACTACCCGAGTGATTAGACTGGTCATTTAAACATTTGAGACAACTTTTGGAATAGTAGTGCTCAATTTCCAATGCACTTTTCCCATCAGGGAAATTAGTGTTTTTGGGGTGATTGTATATTCATTCCCGCAAAAATGCCAAGTTATTTTGTAAAAAAAGTTGTGTTAAATTACATCTTTCGGTTTGTGCCAATTTAAAAACTGTGGTATCTGGGAAATTAATGCTTTCCTTGTGTGTTGTGGATTTAAGTTTATTAAGTTAAGTTTCATAATGGAGGATTTTGAAATCTTTCAATGCTGCTTTGGACAGCAAAAATTCCATATGTCCACACATATACAGGAATATCGCATTAACTAAAAAAAAGTCACGGAGACAAAGACTTAGAAAAAGTAGCCTTCAAGAATAGCCCTTGAAAAACTGTCCTCACCATAGTGGGTACAAAGACCATTCCAGTAACAGCTCTAAATCAGGAGATAAAAGGGAGAGGAAAACCTCATGAAATTATGATATGGGAAATATGACCTAGCATCCGGATGGAGCCTTGGGCTGACAAGTCTTTGGGTCTAGATGGATATCATCCTAGAGTTTTAAAGGAGGGTGGTTAGGGAGGTGAATGTTTTCGTATTTATTTTTCAAATCCCAGAGAGTCAGAAAAGGTTCCAGTTGACCGCAAAGTAGCAAATGTAACCCTTATTCAAGGGGAAAGGAGGCAGAAAGGCCAGCATATTTGACATCTGCCATGGCAAAGGAGATAGATCATTAAAAGAGGTTATAAGCTTATTAAGGGAAAATAGAAATCCATGGCGTAGAAGGGCAATTTATTAGCATGGACAGATCATTTTTTGCCTGCCAGCCAAACAGTATACATAAATGAGAATCTGATTGGAATATGTGACAAGTGGAGCCCCATGATATCTGTGCCAGAGCCTCAACATTTTACAATTTACATCAATGATTTGGATGAAGGGAGTGGAGGTATCATAGCTAAATTCACAAATAAAACAAAGCTAGGTACAGAAGCATGTCAAGACGACACACAAGGCTTGCAGACAGATTGGTTGAATGAGTAGGCATAATTTGACAGATGGGAGTATTATATGGGAAGTTGTGAAGTTGTTCACTTTAAAAAATACTCTGCTTTTTTTTTGCCAAACAGAATGTTTGCAAACACTGAGGTGCAGAGGAATTTAGGTGTTCCAGTGCATGAGTCACAGTTAGTACACAGCATTCCATCAGCCTTAGTTATAGGTTATACCTATCTAAGACAAGAGAAACTGAACACAGAAGGATGTTATGCTTTAGCTATGCATGACGTTGGTGAGATCACATCTTGAATGCAGTGTGCAGTTTTTGTTTACTTATTTAAGAAAGAATATAAATGCATTCAGGGAGATTTACTGCTCATTTCAGGTATAAATATAGTATGTTGCAGGAGGATAGATTGAAAAAAAGACTGGGCCTGTGTCTGCTGGAGGAGTGAGATGGCTTGATTGAAGCATAGAAGTCCCTGAAATGGTCTTCATAAAGTGAACATAAAGGATGTTTCCTCCTACGGAGGAGTCCAGACTAGGGATCGTTCTTTAGGATTGAGATGAGAGAAGTTTTCTCTGGTTAGTGCAACTTTCTTCTCAGAAAGCAATAGAACGAAGGCTATTGAAGGTTTTTAAACAGAGGTAGATAAACTCTGGTGAGAAAACGGAATTAAAGCTAAATCAGGGGAAGATGCGAATCTAGACTTTCAAACAAAACCAAATTGCCATTATCTCAATGAAAGACAGAACAATCTTAAGAGGCCAAACAGCCTACTTCTGCTCCTATTTCTTAGACTTATAGAAAAGAGCTTTCAACGCCTGGAGAGAACGATTTCAAAGCCTGCTGAACACAAAACTTGGAAAGATAGCAAGACAGTGAGGAGCAGAGTAGGAAAATACAGAAAGACTTGACTGGGAAAGTGAACATACATCTCAGATGAAGGTTAATATGTAGAAGTATGAAGCCATTTATACTAGTTAGAATGTGTGTCCATAAACTAAATGGTACAATTTTAAAGGAGGTGTTGAAACAAAAAAAATGGGATTCATATGTCCAAATTTTTGACAGTGGCAGACAGGGTGATGAAGCCATTATAAAAATCATACTGGATGCTGGATATAGTAGAGGTATGAGAATAAAGATAAAGAAGTCATGCTAAACCTTTCTACATCACTGATTAAGCCCAACCAGCGTACTGGGTCCAATTCTGGGCATATCTTTGAAAGGACACAAGGGAGAATGACTGGAACAACACCTGGAATGTGGACAGACTAGATAAAGATAAAGGTTGTTTCACTTTACAGCAGAAATAGTTAATGGGAGAGTGGAGAACATTTTAAAATCATAATGGGTTTTGACAGAGGAATCAGGACAAAACTTTCAACTGGCAATAGACTTGGTAATCAAATAAATGAGGTAACAAAACAAAAGTGGAACATTGTATTTCTGCTTTCCAGCATCTGCAAACAGAAAATGCTGAAAACACTTGTTGCATCAAGCAGCATCTGCGGAGAGAGAGACAGAATTAATAGTTTAGACTGATGACTTATCAGAACTAGAAAAAGTTAGAACTCCCTAACATTTTAAGTATGTACACAGTCAGGGAAAGGGAGAGGAGGAGAGCAAAGATCAAAAGGGAAAATTCATGATAGGACAAAAAGCACGATAGATTAAAAGCACAAAAAGAATGATAGCGCAAAACATAAAGGAGCAATTAAAGAAACAAAAAAGATGGGTTTAAAATGAGCTATAGCTGGGCATAACAGAATTATCACCCAGTTGATTACAAATTTAAATAAACAAAAACAGGATTAGGTGAAGTGACATTTTTAAAAAAAATGCTATCAGGGAATGCCTTAAGGTGAAAGCAGATGTGAAAGTAACTTTTAGAAAAGGTACAAGGCCTTAAACAATGAGGAAAAACAGAAGGGCTAAGATAGACCAGGACAGTGGACTAATCGGACAACTTTGTCAAAAGAACATGAACTGTTGGGTCAAATGGCTCTTTTTATATTCTGAGTGTCCGAAAATCCAACATCTTTTGAAACTGAGTGCAAGTTGAAAAGTGTTCTTGCTCCAACGTGAGCAATCTTTACACAATGAGCAAAAGGTAAATTATATTTTTCATTGAAGACAGTCAGGAGGAATGAGAAGACAAAGAAAAAATTCAAAGTTAAACAACCCTTCAATAAGATCCTAAAACATACAAGGCAATTCCACACATAATAAATGATTGAAAATGCTACTTCCAAAAATTAATTCACACGACGTGGGCAGCACTTGTTAGGCTGTCATTTATTCCGAATCCTTAATACGTTTGAAAAAGATACTGGTGAGCTGCCTTCTAGAACCAAAGTCTACATGGTATAGATACTCCCAGCGTGCTGGTAGGAAGGAATTCTAGGATTTTGACTCCGACAGTGAAGGAAAATAACAGTTCCAAGTGCATCCAGGTATCTGCTGTCCTTGTCCTTCTGATGATGGAGGTCACTGGATTAGAAAGTGCGGTCTATGGATTCTTGGTGGGTTGTTGCAGTACATCTTGTAGACTGTACACACTGTTGCTCTGTCTCTGGGGAGGGACAGCGTGTTGATAGTTTATCTTAGATGGGGTGCTAATCAAGCACATTGTTTTATCCTTAATGGTGCTGAACCTCAAGTGCTGTTGGAACTGCATGTACCATTCTATTTATTCCATGTTGAAACACTCCGGTCTCATTTAATCAAGATTAAAATTACATTACAGAAAGTGGTGCAATTTTACACAAGAATCCAAGATTAGGGCATGAATGGCAGGTTGATTAGTTGAGAAATAAATGCTTAAGGTGTAGAAAAACTCCCATTTTTTTGAATAAGTTCTGTTCCATCCATTTTAACAGAGTTTCAGTTTAGCAACACACCTAAACATTTGCAATTTTGACAATGCAGCATTCCCTTAATAGCTTCTGCCAGATCACATGCTCAAACCCTAACAGGGAGCTACAGTCAAGATCCGGCTGACCTGAGCAAGAATGTTATCAGAGTCAAAGCTGTAAAAATACTTAAATTGCGGAGGTCAAATTTGCTGTTAGCCATGATGCAGCATGCCAAGTTTCAGGCTACCATATTCCCAATTTGTATACAAAAATCAGCAAGTAACTGCAAACATATCGCTGGAGCAGCAATCTACAGCTGAGTCTATTCACTGTTCTACTTGCATTCAGTTTCTAGTACTTTCGCCCTGCCGCTATCAGACAACAGCTAGATGCTGTCAACGAGTAAACTTGCAATCTTAATGGTCAATCTCTAATTTCCCCTCATTTACTGAAAGTCAAAACATTCACCTATTTATCCAAAATCATCTCCACTCATCTTGAAATACCAAGTGCCTATCCTCATTTCCTACCCAAGGAAGTACTCAACCATGTTACAAAAATTGAGTTGTAGAACACCGTTTTAATGAGATAATTAAAAAGTTTGCCAGAAAAACATGAATTAAAATATTAATCTTTGGAATATCGCAAAGGAGCTTAGATCACATACT
Source organism: Rhincodon typus (assembly GCF_021869965.1). Classification (NCBI taxonomy): domain Eukaryota; kingdom Metazoa; phylum Chordata; class Chondrichthyes; order Orectolobiformes; family Rhincodontidae; genus Rhincodon; species Rhincodon typus. Next base: position 137,193,575 of record NC_063333.1, read on the forward strand.
ATTTCAAGATCATGCTGACTACCCAGTTCCATCTACATGCCATAAGAATTTTACAAAAAAATTCTCGTTCTCTGCACTAACAGGTGACTTTCTCCAACGACTACCAGATGCCCACCCCAAATCCCACCTTCATCTCTCAAGGGAAGGAATTCACTGACATTTCAAGATTAACATATTTAAAATTCAGATGTTTTCATTCTGCCACAAACGTTCTTTTATGGACACATTGGATAGAGCAGGCCGAGCATAACACAATCCACATCAGCTCCAATTTTCAACTTCTGAAACTTAGGCGCATTTACAACATCGCTGCTTTTCTGCCAAGTGAGCAAACAAGCAAGAGGGAGACTATCAACAGGTGTTACAAGCTACTATTTTGACTAAACTGGATACACCAGAACAAATTCAATTGAGAATTTAAAGAAAGTCTCACGTTGCTGGGGGAAAAAAAAAAGATAAATTGTCTCTCAAATCTTACTTTTCACAGCTTTGTTCTCCACTGGAAAAAGTCTGGAATAGAAAGCACTAAACGGCAACCAAGCTGTCTGGTTCACCAGAATTGTTCAGTGAAGGAAATCAACCATCCTTACCCGGTTCATGTGGAATTCCAGACACACAATGTGGTTGATTTTTAAATGCAATCTAGACAATTAGGGATGGGAAATAAATGCCAGGGGCACCCACATCCTATAAGCAAATAAAGTATTTTCTTCCCTTCATATTCTTCATACAGTTTTTAAAAGGTCTTTTTCAGCAATGCTAGTTTGGCTTTTCAAGAGGAATTATTTAGTCCTTATCTTCTACAGACAGATGATGCAATGTGGTCATTACAGCTATCTTGAGAATTTTAGTATGGTTAATCTAATTTTAATATGCATTTGAAAGCGTAATGTCCCCTCTAAATGGCAACTAGAACTTCAACTTCTTAATCTGTGATCCAAATCAAACTGACAACTCCATCTGCATAGATTTTGCTGGTCCTTTTTCTCAGTAGTAAAGAAAAATTGAATCCACATTAAAACTGTATTTAGGATTCAACAAACAGGCATTGCAAAGCACTTCTCCTGTCAGACAATAGTCATTCGAACTTTAACTGGATGACATTAAGTCTTGGTTTATTCATTAGCACCAAAGAATAAAATTAAATGTTAATGTTTCAAATTAAACTTTTTGGACAATGACATTCTTGGGATATTACAGGCTTAAATGATTAATTGAACTCACCTGTACAAGTTAATACAGATCTCCAGTTTTAAAATTTACATCATGAAACAAAATAATCACTTGACCACAAAGAAAGTAACTTCAGCTTGCTAGCATCAAATTTGGCAACAAGAATGCAAAACTATAGAAAACCATGGCATAACAAAGTTATCTCCAAAATATGTCCGTAATTTGATAGGATACATAATGCTGAGAAGGCAAAGGAGCTGTGTTCGAAGACTAAGACTAATTTCATACTCAGCTGAAACAGATAATTTCCCCTGTTGTAGTGCAAACGCTCCATGTCTTTGAGGGAAAAAAAACTCTGCAGTCACCACCCTAACAGATGTATGGAAATATAAAAGTAACGATACAAAAGAAAACACCACCTTCATTCCTCTCCTGCGATGTACATAAAGCAGAATCCCAAAACTTAAGTCCTCCCCTCCCACCCCGCCGAGGCAAGGCCTGATGGAATGGAAGGTGAAGCCTGGCTTCTCCATTTGTGTGAGAGTATGCCCCTGCTGGGTGTAATCCTGTGCGTGTGTGTATCCTGTGCCCTGGTACCAGGCGCCGGCCGCGCTCACCTTTCTTGAGCTCTCGGTGCCACACCAGCACGATGGTCTTGGAGTGCTTGCGGTGGTGGATCAGCCACAAGGACAGCGTCTGCACGCTCTGCTGCGAGTTGCTCAGCTCCGCCAGCTTCTTTTCCAGAGCTGACTCAGAAAAGGCGGACATTCTCCTACCGGGGCAGAATGAGAGAGGTTTGGGGGTTGGGGGGGGGGGGGGGGGGGTGTTTTTTTTTTTATTCAGCCCACCCCGACCCCACCAACAAACAGGCAGTCAGAGAGGAAAAAAGTGAGGAATACTCGGGAATCCTACACCGGCCAAGATGGCGGCGTCGGCGACGACCTGCGCCTGACGGCGTCGCGCACACCAGTCGACGTAATCGAAACCGTCAAAAGATTGACGTCATCACGCACACCGGCCGGCCACTGCATCATCACGACCACACCATCGACGTGATCGGGATCGTCATGGGTTTGACATCATCATGCTGTCTTCTCTGGCTCTGACGTTCGAGACTGGTCCATGGGGCCGTTTGTAAGAAGTAACTCTTCCCTTCGTTAGTGACGAAGTATTTAATGGACATTTAAAGTGATATAGTATGCAAGGCTTGGGGCTATGGCGTTAAAGTAGCTGCATGTTTGATGTCTGATGTGAACATGATGAACTGAAGGTCCTATCGCCTTTTGCTGTTAAAAACCCCATGATACGCAGTAGTCGGACCATTCTGTTGGTACTGTTTTCGTTCAGGTGGCATTTGTTCTGATTTGGCCTGTTACCTTGCTCTTTCTTCTTCTTAGGCACTTTCTGGGCAAATGAAATAACTCCACAGAGGTCAGTATCCTGTCACCAAGTCACCAAGTCACCCTTTATTTACAGGTAGCAAGTCCTTGACACTGATCCAGCTCCCTCACAGCCATCTCTCAGGGTGGACAGACTGACTGACAATCCTGTACTTATCGTCAGCCAGGGCGCCCTGATTAGACCAGATCGACAGGCCCAATCAGGGAACTCATTCTATGAGGTCCACTTGGCTGACTTAGTTACAATCACTACGGCAGTAAATGTTGACGTAGCTGGCAATGCCCTCATCCCATGACGGACTTCCTTCCAGTGCTGTGTTGTTTTTTTCCAAGGTGACAACAGATTAATACTGGATCCATATACCCTACAATACTGATGTAATGAGATACTGATTTATATTGTTATGCAGTGGTGACAGCAGCAGTCTTACCTTGAAGTATAGAATATACTCTGGCATAAATTAAAGAGCTTTTCAGAAATCTGCCAGAGTCAGATCTTAGTCACTCTTTGAATCTAGCCAATTGGATACAAAACTAGCTTGAAGATATGGAACAGAGGGCAGTGGTAGACGGTAGTTTTTCAGACTGGAGGCCTGTGACTAGTGGTATGCTACAAGGATCGGTGCTGCATCCACTGCTTTTCATCATTTATATAAATGTTTTGGATGTGAATATAGGAGGTATGGTTAGTAAGTTTGCAGATGAAACCGAAATTGTTAGTGTAGTGGACAGTGAAGAAGTTTATCTTAGAGTACAATGGGACCTTGATAAGTTGGGCCAATGGGCTGAGGGGTGGCAGGTGGAGTTTAATTTAGATAAATGTGCGGTCGTGCATTTTGGTAAGGCAAACCAGGGCCCTGTGAAGTGTTTCAGAACAAAGACACCTAGGGGTGAGGGTGCATAGTTCTTTGAAAGTGGAGTTGCGGGTAGATAGGGTGGTGAAGAAGGCATTTGGTATGCTTGCCTTCATTGTTCAGTGCATTGAGTATCGGAGCTGGGAGGTCATATTGCAGCTGTACAGGACAGTGGTGAAGCCACTTTTAGAATACTGTGTTCAATTCTGGTCTCCCTGCTGTAGGAAAAATGTTTTTAAACTTGAAAGGGTGAGATTGGAGGATTTGAGCTACAGGGACAGACTAAATAGACTGGGGCTTTTTTCCCCCTGGAGTGTTGGAGGCTGAGGGGTGACCTTATACAGGTTTATAAAATAATGAGGGTGAATAGCCAAGGTCTTTTTCCCAGGATAGGGGAGTCCAACATTAGCGGGCATAGTTTTAAGATGAGAGGGGAAATGTTTAAGGTGAGCGGCAACTTTTTCACACAGAGGGTGGTGTGTGTATGGACTGAGCTGCCAGAGGAGATGGGTACAATTGTATCATTTAAAAGCATTTGGATGTGTGCATGAATCGGAAGGGTTTAGAGAGATTAGGGCCAAATGCTAGCAAATGGCACTAGACTAATTTGGGATATCTGGTCGACATGGACTGAAGGCTTTGCTTCCATGCTGTACAACTCTATGACACTACATCTGATGAGATGTTCAAATATTATGCAAAGTGAAACCCAACCAAAAACCATGATAACAACGGTTGTGATATTAATCTAACAATAAAATGATGCCATCGACAAAACTTCGAAATCTGAAGAAGACGACTTGAGGCACACAAATTGGTAGCGATATCAAAACTAGTCGAGCAGTCATTGTCTCTTCTGCAGCTGTTTAATAAGCCAAATGTCCACGGGGAGATCAGCATTGGGAGTTGTTGAAAAACAATTCTGGAGGAAGTAAACAGTGCTGTATTTGCACACCAAAGAGCAAAGGTACCAGGTTATTACATTCCTGTGTGCAAGTGGGATCCATTACTCATGATATTCTGATGAGATGAGGGTTGAAGAGAAATCTTAGATATTGAAGCTGTCATAAAAGCAGTTGGTACATATTTCAATCCAAAACATAACTTTGTAATTGAGCGAATGCAATTAGAGTCATCAATGACCAGAGAATTGTTTCTTCCAGATCCCAATTTGGCTAGTCAGCTGCTACAGGTATGGTACTTTGAAAGACAAGCTCACTTGTGACAAATTCATTGGCACAGATGGAAAGTTGTCAGATTTGCTGCAGACGAAAGACAACCTAACACTCAAACATTTTAAATACACTAGATAGGCTGAACTTCAGGTGCAAAAACAAACCATATCCTTGTAAATATTGAGACTGTAAATGAATTTGTTAGTTGGATGGGCCCAATAAGGGTAGTTCAGTCCATTCAGAAGCCCTCCAAAAGCGGACAAAGAATGGGAGTCCTATCCGCAGACATTTTAAAGTGCTCTCATTGTGGCACTAAACAGTAGCCTGAGATTGTCCAGCAGAATGTTTCCAATGACAAAAGACAGGACACTTCAAATTGTTATGCAATTCTAAGTATGCACGCAAAAGAAGAAAGCAAGAGAATGATTCCCTCTGTAAAGCAGACAATCCAGGAAATTGGAAATAAAGAAGTGAGAGTAGAGATATCCTTGGAAGTGAAAAAAAGAAAACATTTTGGTCAGTTATTTTACAAAGTAAAGGCTTTAAAACTACGTTCATATTTGACACTGATGCCGGTATTCTTGTATTGATGACCATTTGAAGTGGTTCAAGGCAGCAGACATTCAGCCATCTAAATTACAAAGCCAAGGCAGTATAGATCTCCAAATTAAAAGATTACCACCGTACCTGGCTACAGGGGGCAAGAGATTAATGAGATTCATTATATCTTGCACAATCAAAAGACGTTTTTTACTGAAAAGAAATGTATGTATCCAATTGGTACTTCTAAAGGAAGTAACCAGCAGGACAGGGGGACAGAATCCCACAAATAGTTCACACAGCTCTTTCAGGAGTTTGCTAAAGTCAAAAATGAACATTGTAATATGTTGCTTCATGATGCTAAGCCTATAAGTCTATACACTCCCAGATTTAAATTTAGATTTTAGATTTCATTGTCACTCCCATTCCTGGAGAAAGTTAAAGAGGAACTTGGCAGGATGTACATAAAGCTTTTATATCACCATCACGGAGCCAACCCGGTGCTCTCTGGGACTCATGACAGTTCCTAAGCCAAATGATTCACTCAGCCCGTGTACATTTGATGCAATTAAATAAAGTAGTCCAGAGAGAAATCCGTCTGTGCCCTCAGTGACTGACAGCTTGGCAAAAGTTGTCAACAGCACCTTATTCATTAAGTTTTTAAATAGTACTGGGTTTTCGCAAAAACTTTCGACAAGGAATAAAACAAAGAGCTTCCCCACCCCCCCAACCGTTTCTTCAGACCCGAAACGTCAGCTTTCCTGCTCCTCTGATGCTGCCTGGCCTGCTGTATTCCTCCAGCTCCACACTGTGTTATCTCTGACTCCAACATCGGCAGTTCTTACTATCTCTTAACAATTTTAATTAAGCTTTTCAGCTCATTCTGCTTTCATCTTTGGTATCACATTAAACCAGATATTTTCAAGAGGACCAAGTCAAACACTCCTGAAGAGAGTAAATGAGTAATTTGTCATTTGGATGACATACTCATCCATGGCACTACAAGACAGCACCGTGACCACAGAGACTGAGAAGTTCCAAAAAAGCATTACAAAAAGCAGGTCTCTCCCTAAGATAAAAATGTGAATTTGCACAACTGTCATTAAATTCTTGGCACACACAAAACAATAAAAAGACATTATGATTGACCCTCAAAGAAACAAAAGCCATCAGTGATTTTCCAAAAACGAGGCTTGTTAATGAGATTCCTTGGGATAGTCGGTCAGTCAGGTTGGGAAACTGATTCCAAACTTAGCTGCAATCACTGATGCTTTGAGAGGATTCCCCACTGTCTTCTTTGTTTCCAGGACCTTAATTGAAACAGAACAATGTTATACAGCCATAGAGAAAGAAACAATAATAGTAACATAGGCATGTGAGAGATTCTCTAATAATTTAATTGGGTTGCCATTTCAAATTGAGAGAGACTTTAAACTGTTGGTTATTCTTCTGAGTTACAAAGAATTTATCAAAATATCCACATAAAGTGTTTTGGACATGGTCTAATACGTTACCAAGTTAAAATTGTATGTGTGTAAGAGGCAGAACTCCAATACAGCAGAAGCATCATCTAGACCTACAATTGATGAAGCAGTCACCCAAGAAAAGCCAACAGTGGTATTGAGCAGATTAACTCATTTCTGACAAAAAGGTAAAGTTCATCTTTTCAGACTCAAAGAGACTTCTGCAATGTTAATACCACGTCAAATGATACATGATCAGAGATCTGAAGCACAGTCTTTTACACAAATTGAACAACCACAATCATATCTTATCCAAAATTAATTTGAAACATTCATGAGAAACAGAAAAGCTCTAATATTATTAGAGGCTGCTAGAGCAAATGGGTATGAATGTAATAAACTTTGTGATGATGACTGGAAATTTATACTCAATCATCTTAAAAGAATGGTGATCCAGTGGAGCAACTGAAGACTATCACCTTTGATCAATGGTGGCAAGGAAAAGACCAATGAGAGCTGTAAAGGCATTGTAAAAAGGCTTGACTGGTGAATTCCAGACATTGAGGGAAGATGGTGAGAAAGTAAATGGTTTAAGAAATTCACTTAGTGACGTTATATAAAAAATTGACTTTGTACTTGATGGAAGGTGTACAGCAAAAGGTGAGTGAATGTTTCCCCTCATGGGAGAATCTAAGACCAGAGGGCATCATTTCAGAATAAAGGTTGCAATTGAAGCTGAGGAGGAATTTCTTCTCTCAGCGTGTTGTGAGTCTTTGGAATATCTTGCTACAGAGAGCTGTGGGTCCTGAGTCCTTGTGTATATTTAAGGCTAAAATAGATAGATAGATTCTTAATTAGTAGGGAAATCAAAGATTACAGGGAAATGGTAGGAAAGTGGACTTGAGGAACGTCAGTTCAGTCATGAACCAATTGAATGGCAGAGCAGGCTTGAGGGGTCAAATGGCCTACTCCTGCTCCTATTTTTTATGTTTTATGATCTTAAATGAGACTGTGATATATATGGTGAAGTAACAGTGACATCAGCAGTGAGCTAGAATCTGGAAATAAAGATCAAAAAGTCTGTACCAGAGAGAGATGCATAAACCTTGAAGTGTGGAAAATGCTATTATGCAATTCAAGGAGTTTTGCAGAAAACTACCAAAGTCAAACCTTAGTCATATTTGGATAGAGGGAAAACTTCCTAATACTGAACAGGCCACCTAAATATTAAGCAAAGTGGAACCAAACCACAAATCAAAAGATTTCACTGTAGTTGATGTCATAAAATCAGAGATGTACAGCACAGAAACAGACGCTTTGGCCCAACTTGTCCATGCTGACCAGATATTTTATATTAATCTAGTCCAGTTTGCCAGCATTTGGCCCATGTCCCTCTAAACCCTTCCTATTCATATACCCATCTGGATGCCTTTTAAATGTTGTAAATGTATCAGCTTCCGCTACAACTTCTGGCAGCTCATTCCACACACACACCACCCTCTGCATGAAAACGTTGCCCCTTAGGTCCCTTTTAATTTTTTCCCCTCTCACCTTAAACCTATGCGTTCTAGTTTTGAACTCCCCTACCCTGGGGAAAAAACCTTGACTATTCACCCTAACCATGCCCCTCGTGATTTTATAAACTTGTTTAAGGTCATCCCTCATCCTCCAACGGTCCTGACAACATCCTTGTAAATCTTTTCTGAACCCTTTCAAGTTCAACAGCATCTTTCCTATAGCAGGAAGACTAGAATTGAACACAGTATTCAAAAAGTGGCCTAACCAATGTCCATACAGCTGCAACATGACCTCCCAACTCCTATACACAATGCACCAAACAATAAAAGCAAACACAAATAACAGCAGCAATTCTGGCTGCCTGCGAATCAAAAGTGACACGCATAAAAGAATTGCAGGCCAAAATTGAGACTTTGACACAACAAATTGAATCATTGGAAAAGGAATACAATAGGCTGGAAAAAGAAAATGCCTCTCTGATATGTTTCTCAGCGCCATGCATTATGCAGCATTGAACAACATATTCAACAGCACCTTGGTGGTTCAAGTATTTTTTTTCCTCAATGTCTCAGTAGGGGGCCATGAAACTGCCGTCAATTGTCATAAAAACCCATCTAACTCACTAATGTCCTTTAGGGTAGGAAATCTGCATTGATGTGTGTAAAGAAAAGCAAGTGATACATGTTCCATAATGTGCAGCTTTTAACTTAGAACATATCATGAAGAGAAGGATTGAGTGTGAACATAATAGCAGCCTCTGCCAAAGCTGCTCCAGTACTAATGAACAGTCTTTTCTCCATGGATTAAGGATGCACGTTGTCTGTCCCCTGTTGGTTAGATGCTGTTGCTTCCGGTTTCATTCTGCAGGAGAGCGATGGAAGTATGTCAGTGAATGTTTGAGTGACGTGCCTGTCATGGAATGAATAGCGGTAAATATGTGCATGCTGTGAGATGCGAATGTGAGGCTTGCAATAATGCTTGCATTTGAATGTAAAATGAAGCTATGAATAGGAGGTATGAGTTATTATTGCTAGAAGTTGTTTTCAGTTGAGTGAAGTGGTATAGTAAATTAAGCAACAGCAACAGCCAGTGGTTCAATGGTTTAATTTTCGCAGTTGGAGACAGTTTCACCGACAGTCATCAGTTGTTTGAGGTCAGTAAACCTGTGCTGCTGCATCTAGGTCTTCTGCTTAGTCATTCTGCTTGGTTTGACTGCAACAACTGTCTGTCTGCTTAGATATGATCCAGAGAGACCTCCTGGCTCACAATGGACAAAGGACATCTCCTTCATTGCTGTAATCAAAGCCTCCAGTACTGCAGCTAGGAACTTGTGCTCTGTCCTGCTGTGCCATTAGCTAGCCATCTTGATACCCTGAATAAATTCTCCAGCCACATGCTGAAATCCCAGAATGTACCCCCCTGCCTTCAGAGAGACACTAAGTTGTGAATGCTGCTGAGCACTGCAATTTTAAGCAAAGCAGTGGAATGAGTAGTCGACAATGCTATCAAGTAGCACTTAAACAACAATAGCTTGCTCGCTGATGCCCACTTGGAGTTCGGTCAGAGCCACAAAGCTCCTGGCTGCATTACAACCTTTTGTTTAAAAACATGGACGAAGAGCTGAACTCGAGGTGAGAAGAGAGTTACTGTCCTCAAAATCAAGGCAACATTTGAGTATAGCATTAAGGAGCCCTAACAAAATTAAAGCCACAATGAAACTTCTTCTTTGGTGAAAGTCATGTCTAGCACAAATAAAAATGGCTGTGGTTGTTAGAGGTCAATTGTCACAGTCCCAAGACATTGCTGCAAGAGTTCCTCAGACTATTGTCCTGGGCCTAAATATCTTCAACTGTTTCATTAGTGATCTTCGTTCCAACATAAAGTCAGAGGTGGGGATGTGATTAATGATGATTAGACAATATTTAACGCCAGCCATGACTCCTCAAATAGTGAAGCAGTCCAGGTCCAAATTCAGCAGGACCTGGCCAAGTAGTATTTGTAGTGTACAATTGCTAGGCAATAAACATCTCCGAGAACAGCGAATCTGCCAATCTTCCCTTTATATTCAATGACATTACCATCACTGAATCTCCCACTGTCTCCCATTCGTTATCTTGATGACCAGAAACTGAAATGGACCAGCTAGAAAAGTACTATGGCTACAAAAACATTTCAGAGGCTAGGAAATCTGCAGCAAGTAACTCACCACCTGATTTCCCAAAGTCTGTCCACTATCTGCAAGGCACAGGAGTGTGATGAAATGTTGTACACTTGCTTGGATAATTGCAGCTCCCACAAACTACTCAAGAAGCCTGATTCCATCCAGGACAAGGCAAACTGCTGGGTTGGCACCACATTCAACACCTCAGGCATTTATTTCCTTCACCACTGATGCGCAGTAGCAGCAGTGTGTACCATCTACAAGATGCACTGCAGCATTTATGCAAGACTGCTTCAACAACACCTTCCAAACCTGCAATCTCTGCCACCTAGGAGGATGAAAGCAATGGATGCATGAGAATACTTCTCATTACATGTTTTCCCTTGAAGATACATTTGGAACTATATTGCCTTTCCTTCATAATCTCTCAGTCAACATTCTAAACTGATGAAATAATGGACATCTGAATTAGAATGAGGATCAGGCCATTTAGCTCTTTGTGTCTGCTCAACCATTTGGGCGGCACGATGGTTCAGTGGTTAGCAGTGCTGCCTCACAGTGCCAGGGACCCGGGTTCGATTCCACCCTTGGTTGACTGTCTGTGTGGAGTTTGCACATTCTCCCTTTGTCTGCGTGGGTTTCCTCCCACAGTCCAAAGATGTGCAGGTTAGGTGGATTAGCCATGTTAAATTGCCCGTAGTATTCAGGGATGTGTAGATTAGGTTGGTTATAGGGGAATGGGTCTGGGTGGGATGCTCTGAGAGTCGGTGTAGACTTGTTGGGCCAAAGGGCCTGGTTCCACACTTGTAGGGATTCTAAGTACCAAATGCCTTCTTCACAACCCTATCTCCCTGTGACTCCACTTTAAAGGAACTATGAACCTGCCTCCAAGGTCTCTTTGTTCAGCAACACTCCCCAGGATCTTACCATTAAGTGTATAAGTCCTGTCCGATTTGCCTTTCCAAAATACAGTGCCTCATATTCATCTAAATTAAACTCCGCCTGCCACTCTTTGGCCTTTTTGCCCATCTGATCAAGGTTCCATTATACTCTGAGGTAATCTGTGCTGTGCACTACACCACCAATTTTGTTGTCATCTACAAACCATATCCCCTATATTCACATTCAGATCTTTTGTATAAATAACAAAAAGCAGTGGAATGAGCATTGATCCTTGCAGTCTCAGGCCTCCAGTCCGAAAAGTAATCCTCCACCACCACCATCTGTCTGATGTGACCAGATTCCTCCAATCAATGTGCCATCTGCTGAGCAAAGCAACAGGCTACAGTCAACCTGCATGAAAATTTCTCCATTTACAATTTGTGCAATAAACTTTCCTCAATGTAGTTCTACACTTATTGTCTTTTCAGGACCAAACTACCACCGTTCCACTGGCATTATTTGCATATGTCAGGGAAGGAAATTATATCCATAGGTGACACTTAAACATCAAAGCATGCCCTCTGTTTCAGGCTGCCCTGAACTGGAACAGTGGAGCATCGCAGTGAGGTATTACTAACAACCACCATTGCACAGTCAAGCTTGTCGTAGTCTAATGCAGAAGTTTGCAGATTGCAGCTGGGTAAAACATCAACTCAGTCTCATACTCATTTCTCAATACAGGACATGAGCACAAAGATTGAAGCCAACACTGCAGAGCAGTTCTGAAGGAATCCTGTTTCAGATGTTTTCCTCTGGAAAAGCTGTATAGGCCCCTGCTTGAGTGGATGTAAAAGATTTGTTGGCACTGTTTTGAGGAAGAACAGGGGATTTAAAACCCCTGTGCTTTAGCTGGTATCTATCTCTTAATCTACATCACAAAAACATTGTCTGGCCATTATCATGTTGCTGTCTGTGGGCGCTGTGTGCAAGTTCGTTCCTGTGTCTCCTACATTTTAACGTTGATTGTACTTCAAATGTACTTCATTAACTGTAAAGTGGCTGGTGACATCTATGGTCATGGAAAGTGCCGTACAAATGTGAGTATTTCTTTCTTTTCCCCCATTTTGCACGTATCTTGCATCATTCACTACACAGTGCCAGTTGGAATTCAAATAGAAAACCCGGGAAATCCTTGTGTAATGCACTAGGGTGGTGCGTCTGATTTTTGTTTTACATAAACTGCAGAACAGGATTTGGGCAACAGATTTTCCTTGACCCCTGGTAGACTGGGTGGTTAAGAAGGTGTTTAGTACGCCTGCCTTCATTGCTCAAACCTTTGCATAAAGGGAGTGGGATGTCATGTTGAGGTTGTACAGGACATTGGTGAGGCCTCTTCTGGAGTATTGTGTGCAGTTCTGGTCGCCCTGTTATAGGAAGAATATTATTAAACTAGAGAGAGTTCAGAATAGATTTACCAGGATGTTGCTAAGAAATAAGGGTTTGAGATATAAAAATAAACTGGAAAGACTGGGACCTTTTTCACTGGAGTGTAGGAGGTTGAGGGGTGACCTCAAAGAGATTTTTAAAATCATGAGGGGCATAGATACGGTGAATAGCAAAGGTCTTTTCCCTAAAGTGGGGGAGTTCAAATATAGGGGGCAGATTTTTAAGGTGAGAGGTGAAATATTTGAAAAGGACATGAAAGGTAACTTTTTTACACAGAATGGTTAGTGCGTGGAATGAACTGCCAGAGGAAGTGGTGAATGCAGGTACAGTTACAATGTTTAACAGACATTTAGGTAAGTAGATGAATAGGAAATATTTGGAGGGATATGGGCCTAATGCAGGCAGGTGGGGCTAGTTTAATTTGGGAACATGGTTGATGTAGACTAGTTGGACTGGAAGTTCTGTTTCCATGCTGTATGACTCTACGACTCTTTGATATTGGTTGGATCAGATACAAAACCAGTGGAAGATGACCAGGTAGGATTTTAGAAGTATTAGCCAAAAACATACTATCTTGGTCACTGAGAACAGGATGTTAGACTGTTGGAGCATCCATTCTGGGAGTCGGCAATGGCTTCTATAATACTTACAGAGGACAGTACCAAATGTTGAGGATATGAACATTTATTCAGAAGGCACGAAAGTCTGATAAGCCGCTAGGCTGATGCATATTCTATTATGGAAAGAAAGTTTGCGCCCAACATGGGTTCTGGAGAAGAAGACTAAAGAATGGCAAAACTGGGAGACATGAAGAATAAGAACTAGAACAGGAGGGCCATTCAGCCTTCAAGCCCACTCCTCTATTCAATAAGAACATGGCTCCTCCTCTACTTGAATGTCATCTTCCTGCAGTACCCGCATCCCTTGGTGTTTTTACAACGTAGAAATCAATCAATCTCTGTCTGAAACATACTTAACAATGGAGACTCCACAATCTTCTGGGCCAATGAATTCCAAAGAGGAGGTAAAGAGCACAAATGGACTGGAAGTCCACAGAACAAAAGTGACGTGAAGGGTCTGGGTGATGAATGGCAGAATATGAACAGATATGCATGTAATTGAAATAACTCTTCAGAGGCTGGCATCCCGTCACCAACACTGTTTACTCACAAATGTATAGCCTTTGTCAATAGCACTGTATGTTACTGAGTCAGGCATTCCAGGGCTTGATATCCCTGACATTCATTCTTTTATGTCAGCCAGGGCTCCCTGATTGGACCAGATTAACAGCCCCAATCAGGGAACTCATATTCTGCGATGTCCAGATGGCTTACCTCGTTATAACGACTACAGTAGTTTATAGGTTCCATGAGCCAGTGATAAAATGTTCATGATGTTAAGAAAAATTCATATCTTATTTATACTAATGTCAGAAGGTAGACAACCCAATAACTTGAGATATCCCCTGAAGGGGGAGTCTCAGGTTAGGAGTCAATGGAAGTGCAAAATCTCATTTGAGAGCTGGAGCGAAGTAAAGTTTAGTTTGTGACGGGCAAAATATTGGCCAGGAGCCAGCAGAGATGTGGTCCAGTTGCAGACTCTGATCCAGTGGTGTAGAGGAATAGGATTTTCCACTGTTAGACTGAACTATAAATCAGAAGCCAGCAGAGAAGCAGAGTTTGGTTCAGGACTAATGCTGGAGCAATTGAATCAGCCCAGGATCTAGTGGATATCATCAGGAACCTGCTACACCAGTGGAGAGACAGTCAGATTCACCGAATTCGGCTCACAGTGTCCAGTGGCAGAAACAGCTGTAATGGGCTGTGAGACTGGAAGGCCAAGGAGGCGAGAGTGACAGACCATGTAGTAGATTTTCTGAAGAAGGGTCTAGGCCCGAAACGTCAGCCTTCCTGCTCCTCTGATGCTGCTTGTCCTGCTGCGTTCATCCAGCTCTACACCTTGTTATCTCATGTAGTAGATGATGTGGCCACTAGATGGCAGAAGCGTCTAAAGCTGGTATCTAAGGCACTTGTGTCGCCATCGTCTTACCAAACTATAGGGCCATTGTCTCATTAGAGAGAGATGACTGCTGGTGATTTAACCTGAGGGCCCACCATACCTCAGGTAATGGGAGAGGTTGAGAAGGAGGGTCGTTCATGGTAATCTCAGGTGGTGGTGGGAATTGAATTGCCCTAGTTAACCCCATATGGCTTCCCCATTTTACCCATGTGTAATTTGTGGGGGAGGTGGATTCTTCCAGAACAGCCAAACAGTTTTGCTATACGTTGATGTGGAGATGGTGTAAAATCAGATAAGTTAGCTGTATCATGCATGTGAAAAATTGTTCTCAGAAAGTTCTGATAAAGCAAATACTTTTGCCTAAACCTGGCTATTTTCTATGCTTTTGTTGCAGGAAAGTGATCTTAAGCTCTGGCACGCCATTTTAAATATTTTCAGGCTTTTCTAATCTGCAGAATTTTGTTGGTGCTGTCATTGTCATTTCCTTCCCTGTTGAACACTGCGGAAATGTTATCTTGTATATACCATCTATTATCAGTCAGAATAGTGGAACCATCATGTTATATCATAATGAAGAGAAGCACTCCTATCCCTGAGTGAATAATTACATTACATGGCAAATATTAAATCTCAAAATGTTGGACTTGGACATAGAGTCTGTCGACATCCTGGAAATTGAATGAAGACTAGAATTAAATAAACAATATAAATTGGTTTAATATTCAAGTTGCAAGGTTGAAATTAAATTGGGATCTTTACTGTCTCTGTGCCGTATTGTGGGGCAATATTTCATGAGGCATTTTTGTAGCCAAAATGTTGCAGATAATTGGTATTATGGATAATTGAGATGTGAAATGTAGAAACATAGAGAACAGGAGCAGGAGTAGGCAATTTGGTCCTTTGAGCCTGCTCCACCATTCAAGATGGTCATAGCTAAGCATCCAACTCAGTATCCCGTTCCCGCTTTCTCCCCTTTGATCCTTTAGCACTAATAACTATATCTGACTCCTTTTTGTAAACATTCGATATATTAACCTCAACTTCTTTGGGATGTCATGTTGAGGTTGTACAGGACATTGATGAGGCCTCTTCTGGAGTACTGTGTGCAGTTCTGGTTGCCCTGTTATAGGAAGGAAATTATTAAATTGTAGAGTATTCAGAAAAGATTTACTGGAAAGTTTGAGTTAATAAAATAGACTGCATAGGCTGGGTCTTTTTTCACTGGAGCATAGGAGTTTGAATGGTGACCTGATAGAGGTTTATAAAATCATGAGGGTCATAGATAAGATGAATAGCCAAGGTCTTTTCCCTAGGGTGGGTGAGTTCAAAACTAGGGGGCATATTTTTAAGGTGAGAGGAGAAAGATTTAAAAAGGACACGAGGGGCAACTGTTTTACACAGAGAGTGGTTAGTGTGTGGACTGAACTGCCAGAGAAAGTGGTGGATGCAGGTATAGTTACAATGTTTAAAAGACATTTGGATAGGTACATGAATAGGAAGGATTTAGAGGGACTCAGGCCAAATACAGGCAGGTGGGACTAGTTTAGTTTGGGGACATGGTCAACATGGACTAGTTGGACCAAAGGGTCTGTTTCTATGCTGTGATTCTTTGACTGTAAAGCTTGGAGAGCATTAGTCTGAGTGGAAGACCAAGAAGAAAGTATTACGTGTGCAAAGTTGGCAGAAGAGCAGTTATGGTAAGTTGGAGGGAGCGGAGCAGTAATGTCCATTCAGGAACCAGTGAAGATATGTGTTCATGTCCCAGCATGCAGGATGTATGTAGGGGTTCATCACCTAGTTTCCGTGGGCAATAGGTTAACAACCCAAGGGTGAATGTTCTAAACAAATACAAATTCTTTCTTGCTAACATAAAGTTAAACCACAGTTGCTGTTCTGCATCTTTACGAAATTTCCAGTATATTTAGAATCATCATAAAATTCCTACAGTGCAGGTAGAGGCCATTTAGCCCATGAAGTCTGCACCGACCCTTCAAAGGGCATCTCACCCAGACTTTAACACCTTTAATGAAATATGACATCAAGCCACATAAAAGGTCATTAGGTCAGATAATCAAAAGCGTGGTCAAAGAAACAGGTTTTAAGGAATATCTTACAGGAGGAAAGAGGTAGTGAAATGTAAGGAGGAAATTTTAGCGTTTAGTACTTAGTCATGGACATTAATGGTGGAACAATTGAAAAATGGAGATACTCGAGACCTGAATTAAAAGAGTGCAGACACGTAAAATAGATATTCCTCAAACATAGAATACTGATTGCAGAATGTTATTTGTAGATTCTGTTTCTGATCTGTTATTTTTCCTTGTTGCCCTTGATATCCAACAAAAATATTTGCCTTGGTTAATCAACTCTCAACACGAGCCAATATGGTTCCATTGGAATTTTGAGGTAACAAGGTGTGGAGCAGGATGAACACAGCAGGCCAGGCAGCATCAGAGGATCGGGAAAGCTGACGTTTCGGGTCTGGACCCTTCTTTGGAAATGGGGGAGGGGAAGGGGACTCTGAAATAAATAGAGAGGCGGTGGGGGGGAACGTGGTGATGGAAGGTGGATAAAGGAACAGATAGGTGGTGAGAAGAAGGACAGGTCAAGAAGGCGGGAATGGAGCCAGTAAAGGTGAGTGTAGGTCGGGAGTTGGGATGGGGGTTGGTCAGTTAAGGGAAGACAGACAGGTCAAGGAGGCAGGGATGAGGCTAGTAGGTAGGAAGTAGGGGTGGGGGTTGGTCAGTGAGGTGGGAGGATGGACAGATCAAGGAGGCGGGGACGAGCTGGGCTGGTTTTGGGATGAGGTCGGGGGTGGGGAGATTTTGAAGCTTGTGAAGTCCACATTGAGACCATTGGGCTACAGGGTTCCCAAGCGAAATATGAGATGCTGTTCCTGCAGCCTTCGGGTGGCATCGTTGTGGCTGTGGAGGCGGCCTAGGATGGACATGTTGTCCAAGGAGTAGGAGGGGGAGTTGAAGTGGTTCGCGATTGGGTGGTGCAGTCGTTTGTCACGAACCGAGCGTAGGTGTTCCACAAAGCGGTCTCCAAGCCTCCACTTGGTTTCCCCAATGTAGAGGAGGCCACATCGGGAACAGCGGATATGGTATACCACATTAGCAGATTAGCAGATTTCTTGGGGCCTGGGATGGTGAGGTGGGAGGTGTAGGGGCAGGTGTAGCACTTCCTGCGGTTGCAGGGAAAAGTGCCAGGGGTGGTGGGGCTAGTGGGGAGTGTAGAGTCGACGAGGGAGTCACGGAGAGAACGGTCCCTCTGGAAGGCAGATAAGGGTGGGGAGGGAAAAATGTCCTTGGTAGTGGGGTCAGATTGCAGGTGGCGGAATTGGCGGAAAATGATGTGTTGATGTGTTCTTCCAGCTCTACAGCTTGTTATCTCAGATTCTCTAGCATCGGCAGTTCCTACTAGCTCCATTGGAATTTTGTTGTTTCTCATCAGTGTATAATTTAAAGGCAGAAATTAATTTTGCAGCTACTTTTGAAGATATCTTGAATCTGCATTGAAAATATTTTGTTTATCACACTGACCTTGGCAGGGAAAGACACTCTGAGATCGTATCTATATTCATTTCAGACAAACGTCTGCACCACATGCAATTATTATACAGGAGACCATGATGGCATAGTTTCTGAGTTGACTAGGAAGTGACTCAGATGAACTCTATATTTTTGTCTCTATTCAAGTCTCCTGCCTTTTCACACAAGGTATTTCTCTACTTTGATGCATATGCTTTCTCCTAGGCAGGTAGACTTGAATGAGCATTCCCTTTGTCCTCACATTGGCAGATTAATGGCAGAGTGGAAATTTTATCCGTCACTAATCTGCAGTAATTGGCTTCCAAGTGCCCTCAATTGCTATGCAAACTTTGAAGTACTTAAGATAACCTAATGTGCTTACAAGTTCAGATTTTTGCTGGAATCTGGATATGGAACCTGTGGTGATTTTAACGAGGTTAGTTAGGTGAACTTCACAGAATATGAGTTCCTCGATTGGGACTGTTAATCTGGTCTAATCAGAGAGCCCTGGCTAACAGATATAAACAGGAGTGTCAACGGTTTTGTTTATTCTGACAGCGCTCTGAGTAAGCCAGACCAGTGTCAAGAACTATGTACATGTAAATGAAGGAGACTTGGTGAAGAGATACCAGCCTCTATAGAGTTATTTCAGAACCTAAGCAGATAAATGAAGTTAAGATACAGATCGAATTGAATGACAGAAGAAGGTGTATAGCCTTACCCTGTCTCCATGTACTTAAAAGTTTAACTGCCAGTGAAAACAAGGGAAACTGTAGCCATTAGAAGATATCTATGAGTTATTTTCTTTCGCAGAATAAAAGGCCAGGAGAACAAGCTTGTTGGGCATTGAAGTCAATAAACCTGAAAAAGCATGGTGCAGTCTAACCTGGATGCAGTCCATGCTCCCTTTACAATTTCAACAATGGTTTTTCAGTCCAGGAAATGATTTAGCAATGTCCCCAAAGGGAAGTTGATGTACACA
>NC_063333.1:137212820-137224290 GCF_021869965.1 Rhincodon typus
GGATGAACACAGCAGGCCAAGCAGCATCAGAGGAGCAGGAAAGCTGAAGGAGGGTCCAGACCCGAAACATCAGCTTTCCTGCTCCTCTGATGCTGCTTGGCCTGCTGTGTTCATCCAGCTCTACACCTTGTTATCTCAGATTCTCCAGCATCGGCAGTTCCTACTATCTCTGAATTTACATTTATACATTGCATTTCACATACTAAAACATTTCAACATGCGTAATAAGAGATATTGGAAACATATGATATTTGAAAAGGTTGTCACATGAAGTAAACGTGTGTAAACATAAAGTTTCAGATGTTTCTTCTTTCAGTTTTGGCTGGGGGGGGGTGGGTACAAGGATTTGAAGTAAAATCATGGAAAATCTAAACTCACTGTTGAGAAAGGACTTTATGAAAATCCCGGTTTGGGATTTGAGGGTGACAGGGCAAATGTGAACTGACAGGTGCAAAATAGCTTTGAAATAAAACACTAAATGCTAAGAAACATTCAGCAGATCTAGCAGCATCTGTTAAGAGAGAAGCAGAGTTAATGTTTCGAGTCCCATTTGGTTGTATAAGATAATGGTTCTGAAAGGGTTAATGTTGGAGACTGCATCCAATCTGATGATGCCATACAGCCATGGTGAAGAATGAGAAGTCTAGATCAAGAACCCAATGGGGTGAGACTTGTTTGCTGATTGCCTTAGTAATTATATCTAACTAGCCACTGTATCTTGTACCTAATACTATCATACAATTAATTACATCCTGTTGTTGAGACAAGTCACCTTAGCTTGTTAAGCTGAACTAGTGGTTCAGCTTCTACCACTGTTAGCCAAATAGGTCCTTAGACTCAGTAAAGAAAGAAGAATTAGTGGCAGCACCCAATCTGAACCATTAGCTGGGTGTGGTTAGTTCCACATATGATCTTGTGAAGTAAGTTTGTTTGGTGAGTGAACATCTATTAAAAGCTTTGGGGTAGATGTTGTGTGACCCTTTCTTAAGTTTAAATCCAAAGGACCATAAGAGGTTCGAGTAGAAATAGGCCACTTAGCCAATCGGGTCAGCTCTGTCACTCAATGTGATCATGACTGACCTGATAATCCTCAACTCCACTTTGCTGCCTTATCACCATTACCTTTGATTCCCTTACTGTTTAAAAATCTGTCAGAGTCAGCCTTGAATATTCTTAATGACGCAACCTCGACAGCTCTCTGCAGTAAAGAATTCCACAGATTCATACCCCTATGAGAGAAAACAATCTTCCTCATATTTGTCTGAAATAGCTGATCCTCATTTTGAGATTACAATGAAGGTCCTATCTTCTCAACCTCGCCACTCATCTGAGGTGTGCTGAGCCTCTGGTTAAATTGTCACTAATTGCCTCTCTACTGAAAGAGCAGCCCTGTAGTCTTCTTGGACTGTTGCGACTTTACCTTTATTCTGAGATTATGCCCTCTGGTCCTAGACTCTCCATATGGGGAAAACAACCTCTCTGCACCTATTGTCAAGCCCTCCAGAATTTTACATGTTTCAATAAGGTCTCTTCCCTTTCTTTTAAACTCCAAGAGTATAGGCCCAACCTACTCAACCTTATGAGAAAATCCCTCTATATCTGCGATCAGCCTAGTGAACTTTCTCTGGACTGCATCCAATGCCTGTCTATCTTTCCTTAGAATAGAACAGCAATTTATTGTCACTTGTATTCATGAAAATACAGTGAGATGTGTATAAGTTATTACAATGCGGCAACATTTTAATTACAGAAATTATAAAAAGTAATAGTTGAGACAAGATTTAGGACAAAGTTTATCTTTTGTTCCCTCCACGGCTCCTGGGTTTCTGGAGTGGCTACGGGACGGCACCGCCGAAGCTCGCCCTGAAGCTGCCAAAGCAAGGATTTCAGGACGGATCCACCACACTGCTGCTACCGAAGCCCCTGCATTGCGGCCACAGCAAGGTGGGACAGACCTGACCCATGTTGAAGCTCTCGCCACTTCAGTCGCTGCCCGAAGCTGCCACATTTGTGCCGTAGCCATGAGGAACAAGCTGGAACTGCCATGTCGCCATCGCTATAGCTGCCGCACCATCGCCAGGAGGAACGGACCGACGATGAAGCCTTCGATAAAGGCACGGCCACTATGGCCATGAGGAATGGACATCCGGATCCAGCACGCTGCCGCAGCAGGCCCTCACAACTGCAGGAAAGAAGAAAAGGTGAACTTTGATATAAAAAAGGAATGAAGAAACGAAATAATAAAAAAAATGCAGCTGGTCGGGTGAGTGGGACCATAAGTGTACAGAATCTGAAGACTTCCTACCCTGCTGTCACCAAGTGACCCTTCTTTAGTTGAAGTCTGTTCTGTTTGATGTCTTCCCCTCATACACACCTCCTTTAAGTTGCAGACAGGGAGGCCCTTCCACTTGCACATCATCATTCTCATCTGAAGCGATGAACCTTCCTTTTTTGAAATGTAACAATTTTACTTTGTACTGTGGAAAAGATGATCTCAAAACTTATTAATCATTTAAAAGATGCTTCCATTACATTTCCTCTCAACTTTCTCTGATCAAGAGGAAATAGTTTCATATTTTCCCATGCCATTCTAATTTTCTATTCCTAGTTATTCTGCATTAAATGCTCTCTCTCTATGGCTTTAATGTATTTTTTATAATGGGGCACTTAATACTGGCAATGGCATGTAAATATGGACAACAAATATCTTATACTCTATGGCATAATTTACAAAGCTCAGCATTGTGCAAGCCTTTTTTAAAATGGAGTTATCTATATGCATTGACATTTTCAAGAAATTATGATTTGAAACTTTGTGTGTCTCTGTTTATTCATGTACTTCGAAATCTTTCCAAACTTGTTATGCCTTCCAAAGTGTACCGTCTCTCAATCTCACAATTATCTACCATAAATTTAATTCACCATATATCTCCCATTTTTCTGGTCACTGTGCATCATCAGCAAGCCTTTTACAGCCCTTCTCATGTTTATGAAATCATTTGCTTTAAAGAAATCAGAAAGTTTTGATACTTTACTATAATTTCAATCTGTCTGTATGACACAGAATAAAAGCAGATCAGTACTGACCTCTATGATAAATCACTTCTAATCTTTCTTCAAAGAAATAGCATCTTTTAATCTTAGATAACAAGGTGTAGAGTTGGATGAACACAGCAGGCCGAGCAGGAAAGCTGACGTTTCAGGTCTAGACCCTTCTTCAGAAATGGGGGAGGGGAAGGGGATTCTGAAATAAATAGGGAGAGATAGGGAGGCGGATAGAAGAAGGATAAAGGAGAAGATAGGTGGAGAGGAGACAGACAGGTCAAAGAGGCGGGGTTGGAGCCAGTAAAGGTGAGTGTAGGTAGGGGGTTAGGGAGGGGATAGGTCGGTCCAGGGAGGACGGACAGGTCAAGGCGGCGGGATGAGGCTAGTAGGAGATGGGGGTGGGACTTGAGGTGGGAGGAGTGGAAAGGTGGGAGGAATGGTTAGGGAGGCGGGGACAAGCTGGGCTGGTTTTGGGATGCGGTCGGGGGCGAGGAGATTTTGAAGCTTATGAAGTCCACATTGATACCATTGGGCTGCAGGGTTCCCAAGCGAAATATAAGATGCTGTTCCTGCAACCTTTGGGTGACATCATTGTGGCACTGCAGGAGGCCCAGGATGGACTTGTTGTCCAAGGAGTGGGAGGGGGAGTTGAAATGGTTCGCGACTGGAAGGTGCAGTTGTTTGTTGCAAACTGAGCATAGGTGTTTCACAAAGCGGTCCCCAAGCCTCCGCTTAGTTTCCCCGATGTAGAGGAGGCCACATCTGGAACAGCGGATACAGTATACCACATTAGCAGATGTGCAGGTGAACATCTGCTTGATGTGGAAGATCTTCTTGGGGCCTGAGATGGGGGTGAGGGGGGAGGTGTAGGGGTAGGTGTAGCACTTCCTGCGGTTGCAGGGAAAAGTGCCGGGTGTGGTGGAGCTGGTGGGGAGTGTGGAGCGGACGAGGGAGTCACAGAAAGAGTGGTCCCTCCGGAAAGCAGATAAGGGTGGGGAGGGAAAAATGTCTTTGGTAGTGGGGTCAGATTGCAGATGGCGGAAGTGGCGGAGGATGATGCGTTGGATCCGGAGGTTGGTGGGGTGGTACGTGAGGACGATGGGGATTCTGTTTTGGTTGTTATTGTGGGGAGGGGCTGTGAGGGATGTGTTGCAGGAAATGCAAGAGACACGGTTGAGGGCATTTTCAACCACTGTGGAGGGGAAGTTGTGGTCCTTGAAAAACGAGGACATCTGGGATGTCCGGGAGTGGAATGCCTCATCTTGGGAGCAGATGCAGTGGAGGCGAAGGAATTGGGAATAGGGGATGGCCTTTTTACAGGAAGGTGGGTAAGAGGAGGTGTATTCTAGGTAGCTGTGGGAGTCGGTAGGCTTGAAATGGATACCGGTTTCCAGGTGGTTGCCAGAGATGGAAACAGAGAGGTCCAGGAAGGAGAGAGAGGTATTGGAGATGGTCCAAGTGAACTTAAGGTTGGGGTGGAAGGTGATAGTGAAGTGGATGAACTGTGGGAGCACAAGAAGACTTTCCACATCCAGCAGGTGTTCACCTGCACATCTGCTAACGTGGCATACTGTATCCGCTGTTCCCGATGTGGCCTTCTCTACATCGGGGAAATCAAGCGGAGGCTTGGGGACCGCTTTGTGGAACACCTACGATCGGTTCGCAACAAACAACTGCACCACCCAGTCACAAACCATTTCAACTCCCCCTCCCACTCCTTGGACAACAAGTCCATCCTGGGCCTCCTGCAGTGCCACAATGATGCCACCCAAAGGGTGCAGGAACAGCATCTTATATTTCGCTTGGGAACCCTGCAGTCCAATGGTATCAATGTGGACTTCACAAGCTTCAAAATCTTCCCTCCCGTGACCGCATCCCAAAACCAGCCCAGCTCGTCCCGCCCCCACCCTGTCCTTCCTCCTACCTCAAGCCCCACCCCTATCTCCTACCTACTAGCCTCATCCCGCCTCCTTGACCTGTCCGTCCTCCCTGGACCGACCTATCCCCTCCCTAACTCCCCACCTACACTCACTTTTACTGGCTCCAACCCCGCCTCTTTGATCTGTCTGTCTCCTCTCCACCTATCTTCTCCTTTTCCCATCTTCTATCCGCCTCCCCCTCTTTCCCTATTTATTTCAGAATCCCCTTCCCCTCCCCCATTTTTGAAGAAGGGTCTAGACCTGAAATGTCAGCTTTCCTGCTCCTATGGTGCTGCTTGGCCTGCTGTGTTCATCCAGCTCTACACCTTGTTATCTCAGATTCTCCAGCATCGGCAGTTCCTACTATCTCTGTAACAATCTTTTTATCTTAACTGCTTCCACTCCTTTGAACAACTTTTTTATCGCAGTAACTTATTTTGTCTCATATCATGTTTGATCTTAGGTTATGCAAGCCAAATTGCATTGTGAAACACTTTATCAGATATTTTTTAGAAATCCTTATATATTGAAATTACTGTAATGCATTTATCTAGAAATTGGTTCACTTCTGTAGAAATGGCTTATTATGTTTGTCAACCAAAATGTACTTTAACAAATCTGTGATGTGATGTGACTTGCCTGTGATCAACACATGAATTTCAATTTGCTTACTAATTTTATGTCAAAGTATTGATCCTTAGCATTTACCCATAATTGATGTTGGTCTAATTGGAATATTACAATTGTTATTAACCTTCTTCTTCAACTGTTGGATAAAGTGATAGTTCTGAAAGAATTAATGATGACGTTGCATTGGACTCCACCCAATCTGGCAGTGTTACACAGTATTTGGATGGCGAATCAGGCAGTCTTGCATGAGATCCTGGTGGGATCAGCACTGTCATCTCTGGCTCCTGATAGTCAGAATTAATTATGCCAAACTTGTCAAATTGTACCTATTGCTGTCATGCAATAAGCTAATGTTTGTTATGTAAAACAAATGCCTCTTCTTGTAGATAATCACCAGTTAATCTATTCATCACTACTGATAATTAGACAGGCTCTTAGGTTCAACATTGAAAGGTGAATTGGTGGCAACATGTTTCCACAACCACCCAGAACCCAATTTGACACAGTGAGCAGGGATGGGTGCAATTGTTGAAATACCTCAAGGTAACAATGAAGGACAGAATCAATCCAACTGGGCAAAAAGGTCTGAAGACAAGTGAGTTTACCACTTTAAATACATTACTACTTTTGAAAAGATAATGGGGGGAGGATGGTGGTTGAATGGGGGAGTCGGAAGATTAGTGCCATGTGGTGAAATTTGAACGAACAATAATCTTGAATTAAAATTCTAGTCCATCCTAACAGAGACCGTGTAACTATTGTTGATTGTTGTAAAATCCAAACTAATTTACTAATGTCCTTTGGGGAAAGAAATCTTCAAATGGTCTGACCCACATGTGACTCCTGACCTGTGCAATGTGCTTGACCTCTAACTGCCCTTTGAATTAGCGCTACTAAGCCATTCAGTTCACAAGCAATTGGAAATGGATAAGAAATGCTGTCCCAGCCACAACATTCACGTCCCATGGATGAACAAAAGAAAGATTCTCAGTCAGCAGCTGAAACATATAAACTGACTACCAACATGTCTCATCTGAAGGCCTGGGTTCAAGCTCCACCTGTTCTAGTGCTGAGTAATAACAACTAACAACATAGGAACAGGAGTAGGCCATTCAGCCCTTTGATCCTGTTCCACCATTCAATGAGATCATAGTTGATCCATGGCCTAACCCTTATGCCTTGTGGATGAAAATTTCAAACATCTACTCCCTTTTGTGTGTAGAAGTGTTTCCCAACATCTCTCCTGAATGGTCTGGCTTCAGTTCTCAGACTATGCCCCAAATTCTAGAGTCTCCAACCAGTGGAAATAATTTATCTTTATTTACCTTGTCTCTTCCAGTTAATATCTTGAAAATGTCAATCATATCACTCCTTAACCTCCTGAAATCTAGAGAAAACAGGCCTAATTTGAGTAATCTATCCTCACTCCTTAACCCCAGAAGTCCAGGTACCCTGAACAGGAGAATTAGAAAATATCTCCACAGGATTTGTGGGAGCAGTAACTAACTGTAAACAGCACTCTAGAAAGAAACCTTCTCCTCAGAGCTTAAGGGGTGCAGGAAAACTTTGTGGATGAGGAATGGAGTAGAAGTTAGGCCTATTGAGGAAAGACGAAGAATGTTCTTAGAAAAGAATACACTGTGGGAGCGATTGGGAACACCCAAGGTAAATTAGAGAGCCCTGAGGGCACAAGGGAGAAAACGTACAATAACAATGCTCAAGACCACACTGGGAAGGACTGAGAGATCAGGGAATACTTATCCTTCAACATGAGCATTGTCGCCACGTCATGTGTAGGCTCAACAAGGAATGGTTGCAGTAGACAGATTAAAGGCCAGAAAATTAATTAAATCAAGGCTACATTATCAGAAAGCTTAGTTTATTTAACAGCTCAAAAAGGCAAATTTAAAATATTTGTAATGGAAGAAGTGAGTGAGAAGAATGTAAAGACATTTATAAGATTGCCAAACTAATGACTTAAACCACAATTTCAACAGGCCACAAAAGTGCAAAGAGTGTGCATTGTGTTTGCCACTGTGAAAGATGAGAAGGCATTCATTTTGCCCATGAAGAAATGGGAAATATTCTTAAAATAAAAATAAAGACTGCAATGCTGGAGATCTGAAACAAACAAAATCAGAAATTGCTAGAGAAACTCAGCAGGTCTGGCGGCATCCGCAGGTGCAGAAAACAGAGTTAATGTTTCAAATACAGTGACTCTCCTACAGAACTTTGAGTTTCTCCAATAATTTCTGGTTTTGTTTCTATGGCAAATACCCTTGGCTGCAGAAGGTAAAATATCCTCCAGAAAGTATCCTCCACAATGTTATGGGCAGCACAGTGACTTTGTGATTAGCGCTGCTGCCTCACAGCAACCAGGTTTGATTCCAGCTAAGGGCGACTGTTTGTGTGGAGTTTGAACATTCTCCGTTGTCTGCGTGGGTATCCTCTGGGTGTTTTGGCTTCCTCCCACAGTCCAAAGAGGTGCAGGCTAAGTGGATTAGCCATGTAAATGTGGAGTGACGGGAACAGGGTCAGGGACTAGGTCTGGGTGGGATGCTCTTCAGCAGGTCAGTGCAGATTTAACAGGCCAAATGGCCTCTTTCCCTGCTGTAGGGATTCTATGATTCTAAGGTAGGAAACTGCCATTTTGACCATAAAAGGGGGTGGAAAGCCCTAGTTTAGAGATACAGTAATAACATAATGGATCTTTACTAGTTAACAACATTTTCTTTATTGGAAGAATTATACCACCTCCAGGCTGCCTGCATTTGTGAAACTGAGACTTATTGATAAATGGAGTTATAAATATGAAAGTGGTTTTATAAAAAAAAGTTGTAAATTTTAATTACAGGGACAATTTTGAGGGGGGGATGTGGCATAAGGTAATGGCTCAGAAAGAGTTAATGTTGAAGTTGTGTTGGGTTCCAGCTAATCTAATGACATAGTCTATGCAAGATTCTGATGGGATCACATATGTCATATCTACCTACTGATGGCCTGGTGTAATTATGCCTATCAAATAAATGTCAGTAGTACTTATTGCTATTATGCAATAAACTACCCCTTAGCATGTAACATTTGTGCTTTTTTCTGTTAAGACTCACCAGTGGCTTATTCTCTGCCACTGATAATTTGTCAAACCCTTAGACTCAATACAGCCTTGATTATGACAAGCAGCTCCTGCTTGTAGGTCAATCTACTCTTTGTAACTCCTTAGGACAGTGGCCTGTCTTTTACCAGGATCCAATTTGGATTTGGGACATGGTCCCTTCATGCCAGAGCTCTGTTCTATCAGGAATAGTGGCTGTCATCAGGGAACCACTGCTGTGGAGCCTGCACCCCCACCTGTATGATTCTAAGTGGCCAGTAGAGGAGAGGGCTTGAACTTCTGAGGTGACAAGGTTCAGGGATGTGCTGGATAGTGGAGGAACTTGCCAGTATCAGTCCAGTTTGTGGCCAAAAACCATTCATTGCCTTAAAAGTGATGTTTGGCTCTGAGGATACTTGTGATGTCAAGGAAGCTCAAGTGTGTAGTGGGTTTCCATCTGAACCAATCTCATTTGGACAAACATTTCATTGGTCAAAGGACCCAAAACTCCCCTCAGGGACCTGTGAGCAACAATTTGCGCCATCTTGAGGAAATACTTGCTGTGTCCTTCCACTTGACATGGAGGGATTTCCTGTACAGGCTACTTTCACTTCCTTAATACAACAGAGAATGCTGGACAAACTCAGCAAGTCTAGCTGCATCTGTGGAGAGAGAAGCCAAGTTAACATTGCAAGTCCAGTAAGATGACTCTTCACTTCCCGATCTTGGTCCAACATTTGGACACGAGCTGGCTTTCCATCATGCTATCAGCATTGGAAAGGAGCACCTAGCGACCACTGATACCCTTCTGTGGCTGATGGGCACTGTGGGGGGGTAGGGCGCATTATACCACAACCCCCAAAATTGCACCTTGGATTGTTTCCTTTGGAATTCTGATTTTCATTGTAGTGTCCCTTAGGGACTGTTTGCACAAATTTTGTCTGGGTTTGGTTATTTTAAAATAGTTACAAAGGAGGGTTGGTGGCACCAGTGTACCTCATCCACCCAGGACCCAACACGTCAACTACGGGTGGGCAGCAGATTAACGCCTTGCCAGCGAT
This sequence comes from Rhincodon typus, assembly GCF_021869965.1. Classification (NCBI taxonomy): domain Eukaryota; kingdom Metazoa; phylum Chordata; class Chondrichthyes; order Orectolobiformes; family Rhincodontidae; genus Rhincodon; species Rhincodon typus. The sequence continues at coordinate 137,222,567 of NC_063333.1, forward strand.
GCCATCATCCCATGAAATGGCAAAAAAAAATTGTCAAAATTATTGGCAAGGAATCTGCGATTTGACTTTTTTTTTCAACAATGCATCCCCATCAGTTTGCATTGACTTAACGGTTTGGTCTCTTTAGTATTTCAATATTCTCTTCCGGTGCATGAACACTTTCACTTCTACCATGACTTATCCAAACTGAAGCAAACAAAAAAAAAATCAGTTAGACGCTTCCTTATTAAACCATTTGTGGTTCTCGATGTTTTAAACCATATTAGAGAACTAAAGCAGCTAAAAAGTGGTCAGCTACTTTCATTGAAGCGCCGTTGCGAGCAGGGGATTGCAATGCAGTGTTTGATTCAATGTCGTGTTTTGTTAAAATTTCAATGCGAGTTGTTTGAAAGGATTCTAGTGAGATACTGGGGGAAAGTGCAATCCCTGCGGGAATCTGCAGCCCCCGTGCTCAGGAGCAGGGATCTAGCTCTGAGCAGATCACTAGAGGCTGGGCTACTCAGCTGTCAGTCACTGCAGCAAACCAACGTGATGATGGTTTAACGTTACCATCAGCTGATGCAGCAAGCACCCGGAAGCATGGGACCGAGTCTGTGGTTGTCACTGGCTGCTAGTTCTTGTCTAATTTCGCCAGTAAGTGTTTCATTTTACCATCATTCCCCTTCTGATCGGAGCCCCACATTCCCTGTATGGGATGTCAGGTCCTGCTTGCTCTGTGTGACAGGCACCACTTAGCCCCCTCCGTCTACCGTGTCTATGTTGGGCAGTGAGACTCCCTCACTTTCTCACTTCCTTGCAGTGACCTCGCTCATTCTCTGCCCCCGAGGTCACCCCTCCACAGCGACACTCACCCCCCCCCCCCCCCCACGCCCACAGTGACACCCCTCCTTTCCTCCCCCCTCCACCCACAGTGACACCCCTCACACTCCCTCTCGGACAGTGAGAACCCTCTCACACTCGACTACAGTAAGATCCCGCTCTCTTACCTGCGGTAAGACCCTCCCCTGCAGCGACTACCCTGTCTCCCCTGCAGTGAGACCCCCCCATTCTCTTTGACCCTGCAGTAAGACCCTGTCCCTCTGTCTCCCCTGCAGTGAAGCCCCCCTCTGTCTTTCCCCTGCGGTTACACTCTGTCTCTCTGCTGCAACAAATGACCCTGTCCCCCTCACTGTCTCTATTTCTGAGAGACCACTCTGTCTTACTGCTAGTCTCCTGTATTTAGCACCAAGTTCCTTTAATTTCAAATTTACAGCTTTCACTTCTCCTTTCCACTGCTCACAAACACACACCATTCCTTCCAGGCAAACCAAAGATTTTCTCATCCATCTTTCTGTTCAAGATACTGATACATTCAGGATAACATGATACATTCATTGTCTGCAGTCCTATGGAGATGCTGGTGTTGGACTAGGGTGGACAAGGTCAAAAATCCCACGACACCAGGTTATTGTCCAACAAACCTGTTGGACTATAACCTGGTGTCATGTGATTTTTGACATTGTCTGCAGTGCGGTCTCCTTTATCCCAGGGAGACCAAATGTAAAGTGAGTGAATGTTTTACTGAAAGTCTCTGTTAAGTTCATTATTGCAACTTTCCAGTCCTCATTAAACCTCACTTCCAGTTCTGATGAAAAGCCATTGACTGGAAAGGTGTTTATTTCTCAACACATGCATTGGAATGTTGCCAGCATTCTCTGTTTAAATTTTCCATTTTCAGTATTTGT
>NC_063333.1:137224790-137235726 GCF_021869965.1 Rhincodon typus
TATGATGCTGCTTGGCCTGCTGTGTTCATCCAGCCCTGCACCTTGTTGTCTTGGCTTAATTCATGTTAATTTCTGAGATGTCCAAAGATCCATCTACCCGAGGCTTGGATGTATTGAAGGCTGTGTCTGTAGCAATGTTACCTCTGTGTGGCAGAGTGAACACATTTGTTCTGTCACGACTGGACATCACAGAAGTGATGATAGGAGATGGCACTGCTAGAAGTGTGAAGGGACCCAGCAACCTAGAACACTCCAAAACCACATTGAGGGTGAGTGTCAGGGATCAGAATGCAGCGTATGCAGCAGTCTCAGCCCAGTGGCACCCCCACCTGGCTCCAGGAAGGCCCCTCACCCTCGCAAGGACAGGTGTTGGCTGGAGAGGGCAAATGCCCTGGCCATTCCCGGGCACACCTACACGGGTGTTTGTGCTGATACCTTATGCAGGAACGGTGTGCCATCAGTGACACACATGGCGTATCACAGCCTGCTCGTGTCACAGGCCACCACTAGGATGCTCCATTTTGGAGTTTGATATGGTCACACCATATTTTGGAGGATGGAGCATCCACAAACCTCTGGGATGGAGAAATTCAAAGATTCACAACCCTCAGCATGAAAAAAATGAATTATTTTGGTCCAGGTTTATCAGCCACTTGTCTTGGGTCTAGGGCTCCCTTGTCCTGAATTTGCCAACCGGGGAAATATCCTATCAGGGTCTAGCCTATCCGGATGTGCATGTGTCAGTGTTGGACTGGTGTGAACATGGTCTGAAGTCACATGACACCAGGTTATAGTCCCACAGGTTTATTTGAAAGCACAAGCTTTCGGAGCGCGGCCCCTTCATTAGATGAAGTGAAAGAGAAGCACACAGGCACAGAATTTATAGGCAGAGAAATCATTGGGCAGAGAGATTAGAAGATCATACAAATGGTGTGAGTGGAGTGTTGATAGGTTGAATAATAAGCCTCTGCAGGTGATCAAAAGTGTCAGACGGTGTAAGTAAAGTGTCAACAGCTGAATAACAAGTGAAGGGATGACCTGTAATCTGATTAATTGAGGCAGAGAGATAATTACAAAAAATTAAAAATAAAGTGGTGTTGAAGACAAACCAAACAGTTGAAATAAAATGATAGCTTTAAGAGTCGCATGCCAAAGGTCTAACCAAAATAACAAGTAATCCAAAACTGTACAAACTAATTAAGGTGGAGAGATCATAACAAGTTATCAAGGTGATGGTGTCAAAACAGGAAGAAAGATTTTACAGATACAGAACAGTGGGGTGGGTTACATGTAGTGTGACATGAACCCAAGATTACGGTCATGTCTGTCTTTGTTGGTATGGAACTTGGTTATCAGTTTCTGCTCAGCAATTCTGCGTTGTGTATCTCGAAGGCTGACTTGGAGGATGCTTACCTGATGATCGGAAGCTGAATGTCCTTGACTGCTGAAGTGTTCCCAGACAGAGAGGGAACATTCCTGTCTGGTGATTGTTGCGCGGTGTCAATTCATCCGTTGTCATAGCATCTGCATGGTTTCGCCAATATACCATGCTCGGGGCATCTTGCCTGCAACGTATGAGGTAGACAACATTGGCCGAATCACATAAAAATCTGCCATGCACGTGGTGCGTGGTGGTCATATGTGATGGTAGTATCCATGTCAATGATCTGACATGTCTTGCAGAGGTTACGGTGGCTGGGTTGCATTGTGTTGTGGTCGATGTTGTCCTGCAGGCTGGGTAGTTTGCTGCGAATGATGGTCTGTTTAAGGTTTGGCGGTTGTTTGAGGTGAGAAGTGGAGGCATGGGGAAGACCTTGGTGAGATGCTCATCATCATCAAAGACATGCTGAAGGCTGTGAAGAACATGGCGTAGTTTCTCTGCTCTGGTGAAGTACTGGACAATGAAGGGTACCCTATCAGTTGTGTCCTGTGTCTTCCTTCTGAGGATGTCGTTGCAGTTTTTCACTGTGGCATGTTGGAACTGGCCATCGATGAGTTGAGCGTCATATTCCATTCTTATGAGGGCGTCCTACAAAACCTTCAGGTGACCGTCGCGTTCCTCCTCATCTGAGCAGACACTGTGTCTATGCAGGGCTTGTCCGTAAGGGATGACTTCTTTAACATGCTGAGTGTGGAAGCTTGAGAAGTGCAGCATTGTGAGGTTATCTGTAGTCTTGCGGTAGATTGAGGCACAGAGGTGTCTATCCTTGATGGAGATGCATGTCTTCAAGAATGATTAATTTATTAATTGTCACGTGTACCTAAGTACAGTGAAAAGCTTTGTTATGAGCAGTACAGGCAGATTATAATAAGCAAGGACATACAGATCATGGGTGAAAAGAATACTGAGACAGAGGCATACAGGTTATGTTGCACAGGGTGTGTACTAGACAAGATTAACATTACCAAAATCAGCATTATTTGAAGTTAGACAGTCATCAGTCTAATAGCAGCTGGGAAGCTGTTCCTGAACCTGCCGGTGCGTGTGTTCAGGCTTCTGTATCTTCTGCTTGGTGGAAGAGGTTGTAGTAGAGCATTACTGGGGTGCAATGGAGCTTTGATGATGTTACCAGCCTTTCTGCAGCAGCGAGCCATGTAAATAGAGTCCATGGATTGAAGGTTGGCTTCTGTGATGGTCTGGGTTTTGCACACAACCTTCTGTAGCTTCTTACAGTCTTAGGCAGAGCAGTTGCCATACCAGACCATTATGCACCTAGACAGTATACTTTCAGTGTGCAATCTGTAAAAGTTTTTGAGGGTCCTTATGGACATGCCAAATTTCCTGAGCCACCTGAGGAAGAAGAGGCAGTGTTGTGCCTTCTTGTGTTTTCTTGACCATCACAGCTACGTGGGAAATCCAGAACAGGTTATCGGCCATTGTTACTGCTAGGAACTTGACGGTCTCCACCCTCTCGACCTCAGCTCCGTTGATGTAGATGGGGGCATGTCCTCCTTTTTTCCTGAAGTCAATGATCAGTTCTTTAGTTTGCTGATGTTGAGAGAGAGGTTGTTCTCATTGCACCACATCACCAAGCACCTGTCTCCTTTCTGTAGTCTGACACATCGTTGTTAGATATCTGTCCCTCTGTGGTGGTGTCAGCAGCAAACTTGTAGATGGCGTTCGTTCAGAACTTGGCAACACAGTTGTAGGTGTAAAGGGAGCACTGTAGGGGGCTGAGGATGCACCCTTGGAGGTCTCCAGTGTTGAGTGTTATTGTGGAGGAGGTGCAGTTACCTATCCTCACTCTGTGGGTCAGAAAGCTGAGGATCCAGCTGCAGAGGGCGGAGCCGAGACCAAGGTGTCGAAGTTGAGAGATCAGTCCGGAGGGGATAATGCTGTTGAAGGCGGAGCTGTGGTCAATGAGCAAGAGTCTGAGGTAGGTGTCCTTGTTGTCCAGATGTTCCAGGGATGAGTGCAGGGCTGGGGAAATGGCATCTGCAATGGACCTGTTATGTCAGTAGGCAAATTGTAGGGGATCTGAATGAGACTGATTCTGAAGAGTAGTCCATGGTAGGTCTGATGCTAGGATGAAACTTGTTGATATTTTTGTGTAGTCGGTTCAGTAGACTGTCAGAATCTTGCATGTTTCAATGAGATCACTTCTCATCCTTTTCCCACAGAATATCAATCCAACTGAGCTCAGCCTCTCATTATAGGACAATACTGTCATCCCAAAGACCAAACCGGTGAACCTTCACTGTACCACCTCTAAGTCAAGTCTGTGCTTCCTTACATATAAAAATCAAAACTATGTACAATACGCCAGATGTGGTCTCACCAGAGCCCTGAACAGTTAAAGCAGGACTTCCTATGTGTGTACAATCTGATGTCTTGCAATTAAAAAACAACTGGCCATTCACCTTTCTTCATGCTAACTTTCTTTTCCTTGTATGAGTATAACCCAAGCCTCTCTGAGCACCAACAATTAATAGATTCACGCGTTTTTAAAATTATCCTTTTTTATAATCCTGATTAGTAAAGTGAATAACCTCAGAGTTCTCCACAATTTATACCCCATTTGCCACCTTAATGCCCATCACTCAACCTATCCACATCTCTTTCAGTCTCTTGTGCCCTCCTCATAGCTTAGATTTCAACCTAGCCTTGTATCGTCAGCAAACCTGGAAACATCTTCCTCCATCTCCTTGTCTAAGCCTGTGATATAGATTGCAACCCTAGGAGATTGACTGTTTGATCCCGGGAGTTCATTGGCTTTTAGTCCCTTACATTTCTCTAACACTTTTCCTTGATCCTTCCTCTTAGTTACCCACATTGTCAAGACAGACTCAAAATATTTGTTAAGCATCTCTGCTATTTCTTCATTAGCCATGATGATTTTGCCTTTCTCTGCCTCTAAGGGGCCAGTGTTTTCTTCAGCTACTCTTTTTTTATGTATTTTTAAAAGCCCCAACACTCCACTTTATTTCTTCTCATCCTCCTTCATCAACCTTTCAGTCATTCTTTGCTGGTTTCTAAAACTCACCCACTTCTCAGGCATGCCGCTATTACTTTTGTCACATCGTAAACAGTTTCTTTTAATACTATCCGTGGGTTTGTTCCTTACTGTTCTTGTTTTAATGGAACATTTTCTTGTCGAACATTTTGAATCATTTTCTTGATGTGTTTCTCACTTTTTTTATTCATTCAATGAATATAGGCATTGCTGATATGGTCAGCACTTAGTGTCTATCTCTTATTGCCCTTGAGAATGTTATTATGAGCTGCTTTCTTGACCCACTGAAGCCCATGTAGGGACATGAATAGGAAGGGGGTTTCAAGATTTTGACCTGGGAAGAGTGATACAACATTTTTATCACATATCTTTTAAAGTCTATGCACTCAGAATTCAATCGCTTTGGAGATGCTAAACTTCAGTAAATTGATAATAAAGTGATCAAATGCATTGGAATCCATTGGAAATTTTCAGGCCTAGCACCAATTTTACCAGAACTCGGAGTTGATCAGTATTCAGGCGCCATCTTTAAAGGAAGTTGTGCACCCAGCATTGCAGACAGGTACCTGGAGATCCTGCTGGATGGAATGGTGCAGAAGAGGACACTCGTCTTTCCCCAGGACCAGCAAAAGAAGTTGCAACACCGACCCATGCCAGACTGGGCCGAGGTTTCCACCAGGGTCGGTGCAATATCAGCCATAGGGAGGAACGCCCAGAAGTGTAGAAAGAAGGTTAATAACCTATTCCATTCTCCAGGGTGAGTGCCATCATCTACCCCCGGCTACCTCACACTCACTCTATCTGAACTACTGCAGCGTCCTCCCATCAAGGCTCATGTTCTACCACTTTCACTATCACATGCAATATCTTCCCTACTGGTTTTTCACCTGCTGAAATCTCCCTGTCCACAACACAAACCCCGCATGACTTCTCTACACTCCCCACTCGCTCAGGACACCTCATCACCTTACCTCCATCTGCACCAGCACTAACAACAGTGCCACCGACTTACATCTCCCTTAATTATGTCCCCTGATTACAGGAGAAAACTAATGTGCAATAAGGCAGATAGAGCTAGGAAGGGTGGTGGGCTGTCTGACATTTACTCCTTACCCCTTGTGAGGTGAAGATCCTGACCCCGATCGCCCAAGCGGTTGTCTCTGTGTCCAGACCCCTGGACTGGTATCGGAGGCTGCCCTTCACTTAACATGCATGACTAAAGGTTGTCTCCCTTGACTATGCAATTCTCTGCCACAGAAAGCAGTTGAGGCCAAAATATTGAATGTTCTCAAGAAGGAGATAGACATAGTTCTTAGGGCTAAAGGGATCAAAGAATATGGGGAAAAGGCAGGAACAGGGTAATGAGTAGGATGGTCAGCCATTGAATGATGGAGGAGACTTGAAGGGCTGAATGGCTTTCTCTAGTTCCTATTTTCTATGTTTCTATGTGAAGATAAAGGTGATTTCATTGTGATTCAACTTCAATTTTTATTGGAGTGTAAGGTTCCTCATCAGGGCAGACCTGCCAGTAACTAGGCTATGGGCTAATAGGGCTATGCCAGTTTTAAAAGTCTTTTCTCAAGTTTAAACTTTGGCCAAAGGAGGCATGCAGGTTTCCCTGGAGCTGAAGTCCAATGTTTATATCCATGTTACATATCATTTTAGTGGGTAACTCATAAACATAATTAAGGAAGTAAAGTGCGCACAATAATCCACAAAACAATTGCACCCTCTGCATGCTGTCTTCCCAATACTAAAGATAAAGATATAAATGCCTGCTAAGTGAATATGATCATGTGTTCAGAAACACTGCCTATCACGCATTGCTTAATTTATTAATCAAAATGCAATTAGTCATAAATGTCAATCGCATTGGGCACCAGAGAGTGACCAAACCAATACACAATACTTTTACAAGGGCCAGGAATAAACCATGGAATCTGAAAATTAATAGCAAAATGACCTTTAAAATTAGGGCTAATTCCTGTAGTTCTTTGATCAGAATGCTAAATTATTGAAATTGGAGTGGGGAATCGGTGAGTTTTCTCTTTCGAAGTGCATTTTAAACCAGCATTCTGTCAAATAGTCAGGAATAAAATGGCTGCAACAAAAACTGTATGCTGTACTTTGACAACATGGGCATATTTTTAAGGTGAGAGGTGAAAGATTTTAAAAAAGACATGAGAGGCCATTTATTTTGCACAGAGAGTGATTCATGTGTGGAACGAATTCCAGAGAAAGTGATGGATGCAGGTATAGTTAAAACATTTAAAAGATATTTAGATAAGTACATGAATAAGAAATGTTTGGAGGGATATGGGCCAAGTGCAGGCAGTAAGACTGGTTTAGTTTGGGATTATTTTTGGCATGGACTGGTTGGACCAAAGGGCCTGTTTCCCTGCTGTATGACTCTATGACTCTAATGTACTTTAACAATCAATTCAAGGACCCAAGAGGCTAATTTAGAATCTCATGTTAATCTTGTATCAGATAATGTAGGACTTGTAATGAAAATGAGTTAATTTCATAGTAAGAGAAATAATTGGCTGTGTTATCGATAAAGTGGACTAGTGTTGTAATCCAAGGCTCCCTTTCCCAATGCATTTTTATATAAATGTACTAAACTAACATCGGGATTTTATTCATTCACCACTAAGGCTAGGAGTGTCACCAAATCATATTGAGTAGTTTCTTTGGATTAGTGTTGGGTAGACGTGCCAAATGGTATAGCAGAAATATCTATGTTGTGATTAGGTTATGAGCATTCATAGAAATTGGAAGGATGAAGGACTTGTTCTGATGATAGGAGGGACTGTCTATGTGGAGGCAGCAGGAAGGGTGTTCCTGGATATTATTGATACTTCCCACTCTGTAGTTGATTTTTTATTAACTATCCCTTGCTTCTGTTACAGGTACTGGAAATGGATATACCACACAATGCTGGTTTTCAATCACTTTGACATCCTTCTGATTGAAGAAATAAACAGGCCGAATAGGCAGAATTTTTCCCTCCCTGGAGACGCTGGAGAGAGGCGGTGAGAAGGGGAAATAATTGGAAGAGTTGGTGCTGAGCAGAAGCCTACCTCCTTCTCCTCACTTCCACAATTCATTGTTGTGTGAGAAGATCTATGGACAACTTTCTCAATTCACCAGCAATCAAAGCCTTTAAGGGGTCAAACAATGACCACTTGGAGAGCCGCAACTTGACATTCCCTGATCACCTGCCTACTGGTGGGTGAGGAAGAGCTAGCTTGGGAAAACCTGGCAACCACTGTGCCAAGTTACAGGAAAATAGCGTCCAATTGGATGCAATCTGTGGACAATCAAATGGCAGACAAGGGGAAGATTTCTTAAAAACACACCTTGGCCTTGCCCAACATGTCTTGTGTTCTCATTGTGAACAGGCTGGCTCAGATTAAGGCCACATCAGTAATAAACCTGGGGAGCCAAAGGCTAGCTGGAAAGGATGATGTTAGAGAGAGGCAATAGGCCATTGGTATTATCACTAGCCTATCCCTCCAGGGATCCAAGTTCAAATCATCTCATGACAGATGTGTTTGGAAAAGGTTCACAAAGCTGAAGCTCCTGGCAATTAAGAAGGCAGTAGCAGCAAGACTGGCTGTGGGACAGAAAGTGGAGAGTAGCGGTGAACAGTTCCTTTACAGAAAGGAAGCAAATATACATTGAAGTAGCTCAGGGAATGATACTTGCTGTCTTTGATCTATATGAATGATATGACTTTGTTAAAGTGAAAGACACATGACGGAAGAAGATGTTTGTGAGTTTTGTATTGGTTTTGCTACTGATCTATTAGAGAAATAAGAAGTGAGGCATTTTGAAGTGGATCGTGAGGAGATGTATTATAAACTAAATGGTATGTTTCTAATTTGTAAAAGAAAATGACAGACCCAGGCATTTAGAGATTTTTGAAACTGGAAGATGAAGTTGCTGAGGTTGGTAAAAAAAGATTCTGGAATGGTAGCTTTATAATTAAGCAGTGGAAATAAAGAGTGCGTGCAAGAGAATATAGGTTGTGAAAATCCTTTAGAGACTGGTTAAGGCTAAACTGGAGGGCTGTATTCAATTTCTGGGCGTCAAACTTGAGGAATGAAAGCATGGCCTTAGAGAAGGTACAGAGGAGATTTGCTAGAATGATTTCAGTAGTAAGTGGCATAAATAATGCACAGAAACTGGGATGGAGGAGAGATGTGGAGGTGTTTGAAATAATGAGGGATCATTTGAAGTTTTCCTTTCTTTATTTCATTTTACTCTCTATATTTTTCGTCATCCATGAAGCTCTAGTTTTGGATGTCCTTCCTTTATTCCTCGTAGGAATGTCTGAACCCAGACCATCTCTTCTTTGAAAGCCTTGCTGTTCTATTTGCTATTTTACCTGCTGACTACGGGATCTAAATCTATTATTGAAGGTAATACCCTCCAGTTGAGTAACTTCCCCTTTAGTGTTCCTTATTCATTTTCTCAACTACTTTATTGTGATTCAATTGAATAACATTGTTGTTGGCCCGTGGAGCTGGTTAATACTGGAACATAGTGGCAGAAGGCAGCAAGATCACATTTAGGTACAGTATATATCTACCTTATTTCTACTGTTGCTAAACTTAATGTCTGCCAAGAAAGGTTAGGAGTTAAAATCTGGTCCTGTGTTATTGTAATTTATGCTATTTTCTCACAGCTCTCTGCAAACCATGTTAATTAAGATAATCCTCCAATTGGCTATATCAAAGATTTTTGTTACGTTAAAGATATCACCTCAATATACTCACATCTCCAAACTAAAAAAAGATTTCCGACTATAAAAACCTGCATCTAAAGTTAAGCAAATCAGCTGATAGGTCATTGTCCATTATCGAACCCTCTGTGTCATACAACTGTCATAGTATAATGTTCTCTATCCTGCTAATGCTGACTCACATGGCAATAAACATCCCAACTTTTCCAATTTGACTAACGCCTTCTTGATAATGAATGTGAAGTCATCTTAAATTGCAAGCCATAAATCCAGATAATGCAGTAAAGAATATAATTGCATGGTGTAAAGAGTTTTTATGCATGTGATTTGTTGTCTTTTGGATTTTCACTCAATAAAATGGTACTGACTTTCGTCAGGGCTTTCACCAACCTGTCACGATAAATCTGGAGGGGGCCAGTAGAACCCATGATTTACAATGGGTAGCTGCTATTTCTGGGTGTCTCCTGCATGGATGATAAGAGACTGAATCTGTACATTCCTTTTAAAAGACAAGTTATGATAAAGGCAATGCCACAAATTTGCACTTTCAATGCTACAGGGATTCATGCTTCCTAGGACTGAATCAGACCTGAACTGTTGAGGTGGGGAGTGTGAAGTGGTTGTATTTTGAAGTGAGTGTCTGGTTGAAAGCAACAACTGGCAACACACCAAGAAGATACACATCTCGTTAATTTAACAACTTCTACATTTAATTTCAGTGCATTCAGCTGAGTGCAGGTAATCCCCATTAAAAAAAGAGATGGGTTAACTCTATGTTAAACAGCAATTTAAAAACTGTTTTAGCTTGGATTTTCAAAGTCATCTCTATGATGCATGGATTTCCCAGGCTTGCTGAAACTCCAGGGTGAAAGTATGGTAAAAGGACAGTAGGAATTAAGAGGGCTAAACTAACAACAGGCAAAACATGGTGTAAGCATTCATACCTCACACCTGCTTCCTCACCTAATTGAAAAGCTTTATCTTAAAGAACTTCTGCAGAGAATGTTCTTTCACTGCATTGAATGCATCTGATCTTCATTTCTCATCAAATACTAATGCCATGTATCAAGTTCATATTGGACCTTAGATAAGCTGCAGCAGCACCTGCCTTTTTCTCAGCTGTCCACAGCAGAGAGAGAGAGTAAAGGACCATGGGAGAGAGAGAGAGGGAGAGATAGAGAGAGAGAGAGTAAAGGACCATGGAGGTACACTGCCAAGAGGAGACAACGACATCAGAGCTGCAGGAGAAAGAAGCTACTGAGAACACCAGAGAACAATAGCAGAAATGCAGGAGTGTAGCACCAGTGGCGCACATAGCCACCTGGGATGGTCTACATCTGGTCTGTTTCAGTTAGACTAAAATGATGGACCCATCTGGTAGCCAAATCCTGAAGATCCCATCCCATGACATGAAGCATCATAGATGCACATTGCTCATCTTTAACATTTGTCATTCAGAACAAGTGGAAAGGCTATTTACAGGACATAAGCAAATTTAACAACATGGTAAAATGGTGTAAACAACTAATTTCACTCTTGCAAAATGATGACGCAGAAACTTAAAATTAACAACAAAAACAAAGTTGCTGGAAAAGCTCAGCAGGTCTGGCAGCATGTGTGGAGGAGAAAACAGAGTTAACATTTCGGGAACTTCTGAGGAAGGGTCACCGGACCTGAAATGTTACCTCTGTTTTCTCCTCCACACATGCTGCCAGACCTGCTGAGCTTTTCC
>NC_063333.1:137236226-137251458 GCF_021869965.1 Rhincodon typus
ATAAGCAGGGACCAATGAACATCATTTACTGGGACCTTCAGGCGGCTTTCAAAAAGGACCTGCAATAGAGGTTAACATGGGATCGGGAGTAGTGTACTTACATGGATAAAGAACTGGTTAGCAGGCAGGAAACAAAAAGTAGGAATGTACAGGTCTTTTTCCAAGTAACAGCCAGTGACCAGTGGAGTACCACAAGGATAAATGCTTGGAGACCAGTTTTGCACAATGTTAATTGATGATTTATATGATAAAGCTAAATGTAATGTCTCCAAGTTTACAGATGACACAAAGCCGGGTGCGAAGGTGAACCGTGAAGAGGATGCAGCAATGTGTTAGTGTGATTTGGACAAATTGAGTGAGTTGGCAAATGCAGGGTAGATGAAGTATCATTTGAATAAATGTGAGCTTATCTTTGATGGCAGAAAAAGAAAGACAGATTAATATCTGAACGGTGATAGATTGGGAATGAGGAAGGTGCAATGAGACCTTGTAAACCAGGTCGCTGAAGGTAAGCATACAGGTGCAGCAGGCAGTGAAGAAGCCATATGCTCTTAGTGAGGGATTCGAGTACAGTAGCAGGGATGTCCTGCTGCAATTGTACAGGGCCTTGGTGAGACCGCGCCTGGAGTATTGTGTGTAGCTATGGTCTCCTTATATGCGGAAAGGCATTCTGGCGACGAAGGGAGTGCAACAATATTTACCAGATTGATTCCTGGGATGGCAGGACAGGCATATGAAGAGAGACTGGATCAGTTAGGACTATATTTGCTGGAGTTTAGAACAATGAGCGGAGCTCTCTTAGAATGCCTGTAAAATTCTAAGCAATGACTTGCGCATCCAGAACCAAGGGTCACAGTCTAAGGATGCAGGGTAGGGCATTTCAAACTGAGATGAGCAGCGGTGAGCCTGTGGAATTGTTTGCTGCAGAAAGCAGTTGAGGCCCAAACATTGATAACACAATGTGGAGCTGGAGGAACGCAGCAGGCCAGGTCCCAACCCGAAAGACCAACTTTCCTGCTCCTCTGATGCTGCCTGGCTTGCTGTGTTCCTCCAACTCCATACTGTGTTACCTCTGACTCCAGCATCTGCAGTTCTTACTATCTCTGAGGCCAAAACATTTGAATGTTTTCAAGAGGAGTTAGATATAGTTCTTAGAACTAAAGGGATCAAGGGTACAGGAAGAAAGTAGGAACAGGGTACTGAGTTGGATGATCAGTCATGATCATATTGATTGGAGGAGTAGACTTGAAGGGCTGAATGGCCTTCTGCTCCCTTGTTTTAATGTTTCTTTGTATACTTCTCTGCAGTCAATTAAAAAAATCACTCACCAATACTCTGTACTTTCCATCTGTGACTAATTTAGTATCAAAATTGTTATTGCTCCTGTAACCCAAGAACTTCAATTTTGCTGACTGGTGTGTGAAGTATACTTTATCAAATGCCTGTTGATGTATAATTTCTATAGCGTGGACCTGCTTTTTTCCCCCACTAAAGGAGCATTAAAAACAAAACGTAGTACTAAAGATTATTGGAAAATGAATCATCAAAAATTGCACAAGCTATGGCTGCCTCATCACTCATACAGTTTTGATATTTAAGCAGAATGCATTATGATATCCTCCATAGTTAGATTACGTCGTGCATTGTGCTTAACTTGAAAACCATCTGCACATTCGACAGTTGTGGGGTCCAGTCAGACTTTTAAAAAGTCAGTAATCTTTTATATGTTCAGTTCTATACGTGGCTAGTGCAGTTTTTGAAAACGTTCAACTCCCTGTAGCTGGCGCTGTTACTGCTTGTAGCATTACATCTTGCCTGTCACTGATATACACAACCCAGTTTCTCACACAGCAGGTGACTTTTCTATCATTATGCTGCTTGCTTTTACTTTAATATTGTTTTAAATATCAATGGGTGATCTTCATTTTTTTTCTTTTGAAGAAACTTGTATTTAGAAAACTGAACCCTCTGTCCCTGATCTGGCTCTATTTTGCATTTCACAAACTGATTCCCCTTTCCTCCAGGTAAGTAACTTTAAATTGCATTTTCAGCTGAGAAGTGTAAGATCCTTTTTTTTTTGCCCTGGATCTCCTATATTCATCTGTTTTGCTCTCTTTCTAGGTTTTGATCTCTATTAGCATCAGCAAGACTACACTCAGCTGTGTTAATTCCAGATGTATTCAAATAAGTGCAATTCTACCACCCAGCTTACGATGTTAATTGTTTCCTTTTTTCGGTTGGATCAATGGCACTCGTTTAGTTGGTTACTTTCACCTTGGCTCATGATGAGGTTATGGTGTCTTGTGTTGCTATTCCACCTGCTGATTGCCCCAAATGTGTGCACAGTTGTTGGCCATGGTCATGTCCCGTACCCTGAAGTGTTTGCCTGCACCAGATCCAGCTCATTCTCTTAGATGTGAAGCAACAGGATAGTTTCCTAAAACTCTAACTGATTACAATTTATTGTTTCCCTTTCTCACAGTATTTTGGATATATGCTGTATCGAAATACCCTGCCAATAAATTGCACTGAGGGTACCCCACTGGCATCGCCCCAGAATGGTGTCCATGACAGAGCCTACATCATGGTGGATGGGGTAAGCTAGTTATTGGTACATCTGTTTATTATCTAAAGTAGTGTTTCCCTCCTCCCTGATGTCAACTTAAACCTCTTCACCTGCTCAAAACTAATGAGTTGAATCAACCAGGTGAATATTAAACTATTCAAATATTACATAACATGGCAGAATACTAGAGCATTGCAGAGTGTTTTAGAATATTGTGTAGTACTTGTGAATCATAAACCAGGTGGAGTACTGTGCCCTGAGTATCTTTGGGAGTTCAATGCATAAACTGCAGGGACCTGATCACACAGGCCTCATGGTTATACAGCCAGTGCCCTGCAGGCTGGGGATGTTTGAAAGCCACTGAATGCAGGCAGGTAGTCATTATATTGTTTTCTAGTTCATTTGGCCATCAGGCAGTGGAGATGTCACTGTTGTGGCAGGAGTGTGCATTTGGCCCAGTGTAAGCTGGAGGCTTTTCCACTGACAGGTGTATAGATAGGGTTAATGTTCATAGAATAGAATCCCTACAGTGTGGAAACAGGCCCTTTGGCCCAACAAGTCCACACTGAACCTCCGAGCATCCCACCCAATATACACCCTCTATCTCCCTGAAGACTACGGGCAATTTAGCATGGCCAATCCACCCAAACCTGAGCACCCGGAGGAAACCCATGCAGACACGGGGAGAATGTGCAAACTCCATACAGACAGTCACCTGAGACTGGAATCGAACCCAGGTCCCTGGTGCTGTGAGGCAGCAGTGCTAACCACTGTGCTGCCCTAATGGTAGGTGTCTTTCTGTAGGATGGGAGATTTCAATACTAGCGGGCACATTTTTAAGGTGAGACGACAGCAATTTAAAAAAGACACGGGGGAAATGTTTTACATAGAGGGTGGTTTGCATGTGGAATAAACTTCCTGAGGAAGTGGTGTATGTAGGTACAATTATAATGTTTAAAGGACATTTGGATAAGTATGTGAATAGGAAAGGTTTGGAGGGATATGGGCCAGGAGCAGGCAGGGAGGACTAGTTTAGTTTGGGATTATGTTCAGCATGGGCTGGTTGGACCGAAGGGTCTGTTTCTGTGCTGTATGACTCTATGACTGCAAATGTAGGGACTGAAGGACACTTGCCACATAACTGTCTGGATTGTAGGTCACTTGTTTTAAGAGACTTGCAGTATCAGTGGATAACACTCTTAAAAGTATTATGTAGTGTTCAGGTCTCCATGTTGTAAGTCAAATATTAAAGCATTGCAGAAGGTACAAAGGCGAACAAGAATGGTATCGCCACTGAATGGATGTATTTGTCAGTAAGGACTGTACAAGTTGGGGCTATTTTCTTTAGAACGGAGAAAGCTGAAGGGTGATATGAATTAAGTGGGAGTGGGGAGTATGGAGGTTTAATAGGGTGGATGAAGAAAAAGTACTGGGGAGATAAGGACTAGGAATTGGACAGCCAAACCAAATTGGACAGCCCTTCTCCATCAGTTTTCACAAACAGTAATATTGAATCATCAAAGACACCCAGTATTAATGCCAATGGTTCCTAATCAGATTTTTGAGTGACTAATCCCACACTTTGTGAATAATTAATTTCCAGACACTGATTTTATAACTTAAAAAGAATTAACAGTTTATTAAATACACAATTCCTTTAGCAAGAAAAATTAAACAACACGGTAATCTGATCAACGTCTATGCTTTAAACCAAAACATTTTTTCAGCCCCCATGCACACAAAAGACAGACAGACAAACAAACACAATTAACAGATAAAGATAATAACAAAACTGGCCATATTACTTAAATGTTTTTCATAATGCATTCTTTCACAGGCATAACTAGGGATTGCATGATTGGTTTTCTGAAGCATTGATCAGGGTCACCTTTTCAGTTCTCTCGGGTACAAGTAACAATCCTTCTAACTCAGCTTTCTGCTCTTTGGGCTTTCAGAAACTGGTAAAGGAGATCAGGCACAGAGTTTACAAATCTTCATGTTGTGTCATCAGCAGCCAAGCTCATCTCCCCAGAAAACATTGTTTAAAAAACCAACTTTAGCTATGGTTCTGCTGAGAGACCAACCATCTTTTCCCAAGGCCTCAACTACCATTCAATATCTGCCATTAGGGTCTCTTTCAGACTTGCTGGAACCAATCCCCAGGTACTGACCTCCTTAGTAGCCAAGCTCCGCTATCTGTTCAAATACAATGCTCTTCCCAGTGTTGTTGTGTCTATAGGAACACGTTTAATCTAGACTCAGCCTGCAATTAACCTCCAGGTCTGGCCTCACAAATAAAACCAAAGCTTATTTGGTCAGTACTCTTCCACAAGCTGTTCAAATTCCACAAGTCAACTTCAGCTCTAAACTGAAATTGATAAGAGAATAAAATATAAAGAATAATGAAAGATCAGCAAGGGTTTGAACAAGCAGCATAGATTTATTTAAAGGAAAGCTAGATAAACACATGAAAGAGAGAAGAATCAAAAGATGTGTTGACAAAGTTAGATAATGAGAAGTGAAAGAGATTGTTCTGGGACGTAAACATTAACATGGAGCAATTGGGTTGAATGCCTTAATTGCATAAACCACTGGGTATTTCCAGCATTTGCTGAAATGTATTAAATTGATGGAGTAATGTTCGCAGAACATTCAGGTGGGTAACTCTCACAATTCTAGAAGATTTTGGGGGAAAAAAACCGCACATATAGGAATGATCTGCGAAAGTGCTTAGTACGGAATTGAACGTCCTTTAAAAGATTTATGTCATAGAATTTCCACTATGAAGATATTGATTTCTATCTCCATCCTGCAGCTTTCTTCCTCTTTCTCTTATCTTGCTGTCTGCTTGCCACATTTGAGACACTTCTTATGAATACCAGTTCTGATGTTTGTCAATTTTGTCACTCTTTTTGCAGAACTTGACTTCCAGGTTTGTATAAATAACTTGAAATGCTTATTAACACGTTTCATAACCTTTCATTTTTATTTCTTCTAACTGAAATTATTTTCTGTTTTTAATTTTCCTGTTATACAGTACATGTATGCTTTGAAGAGTTATTTTTAATCCAACAACTATAAAGATTTTATTTGACATCCTCAGCTAATCTGAAAATTCTAAATATTGCTGCAAAGCAAGACATTACTGACTTCTTTTTTGCAACAAAAATCAACAACAGGTCTTGCTTTGCAGCAATGTTCAGGCTATGTACAACCAAAAGAATGCACTACTAATGAACTGTTGATAAATTAGATTGAACAGTGTATCATAAAAACTGGCAGTTATATGGAAGCCTAGAAATCCACATGATATTCAGTTGAAATATTTAGACTTGTTTTCATATGACATTTACAGTTTGGATGAGTTGTGTGCACATTCAGAGTTGTTAAAATTTAACAGTGTTCAAGAACTTAATAAACGCCCTGTCTAGGAGTTCCTTGAAGCATTGCCATTTGGCTGTTGGAAGAGGCCAATTATCTCCCCTGAATCTTGCGAAGGAAAGCTAAATGTTAATTATTTACAATTTTGAGAAAGAGATTCCCAATTATAATAGAATACAAACAAACAAAGAAAAGGTCAAAAATAGCCAGCAAGTCATGTGGACAGTTCTTTTTTAATATCATTTGATTATTTTGCAAAATTCTGAAAGCTTACTAATTCTCTTTGAGGGAAATGATTCAGAAAGGTTGGCAGGCAAGGAAAGGAGGGGCGGAGCTTTTGAAAGCACAGAGCAGCAGAGATTGAGAAAAGAGGTGTCCAGCGATGGTGAGGGAGTGTGGGGGAAATCCATGAATGTGGGAGGGAATCAATGGGTACCACCTTTCCTCCAAAAGCAACTGTTGACTATTTAGTCCATTTCCCCGTCACACAATCTCCACCCCATCCAAAGGAAGTAAAGAGAGATGTAAAAGAGGCCAAAGAGAGGAGCAGAAGAATGAAGAATAAAATATTTATGTAGAAAAATAGAAAAAGGAATTAGTGATAACCAGAATGTGATGCATGCACCATTATCACAGACTGACTCATGATACATTTAAAAACAAAATACCTGGTCAAGCAGCTCCATAGTGAATTCCTCTTTGCACCTTTAGAATGGACAGCCTATAGGGAACATATACATCTTAAGCCAGTGAATTTGCTGCTGTTTCAGCCACAATAATGCTACTTGTTCAATTTTATGAATTTGATTTTAAAATTTTTGGAGGGACAAATTTTGAGTTTTTCTTAACAAAATTTAACAGAGGCTACATATTTGTTGGGGGGAGGTGGGGATGCAGACGATCTGCAATCTATCCCCACCTATCCTGAACTCTGGAACAAAAACAGAAGTTGCTGGAAAAGCTCAGCAGGTCTGGCAGCATCTGTGAAGAAAAAAAATCAGAGTTAACATTTTGGGTCCAGTGACCCTCAGAACACAGCCAGACCTGCTGAGTTTTTCCAGCAACTTACTGATTTACAGCATCGGCAGGTTTTATCCTGAAATCTGGCCCATGCCTCTTTTACCTATCTGGCCATTCACCTACATGCTGCTGTGGCTCCCAAACTTCCCACACCCGCCTTTACCCCATACCTATCTTTAGTTTTATTTCCACCTGCTGTGTGCTCTGAGCATCCGCTCCTTACTTAACCAGAGCTCTTGTCCACATCTCCATAACAATGCTGTACTCTTGACCATCTTTCCTTACCTAAAGTGACTTCATACCCACTACTCCCCTAACTTAATTTTAGGGTCACACCCTTGTTTATGATTTCAATTCACTCTGTTTTTTTAAAAGAAGTAAATTTAACTTCCTTTGGTAGTGATAAAAATCATGCTTAGATACTTAAGTTTCCACAACTGCAACCTGTCAAAATATGACAAATAGAATATAATGGATGTTGAGTTACGGAAAAGATTGAAGTAAATTGTAGCACCAATATCAAAGAAATCTAATTCTGTCCCTTTGCACTTTCCTGATTTTAATCACTCTTCCATTGTTGGTTGTGCCTTCAGCTACCTAGGCTCCAAACTCCTGGGTTTCCTCCCTAAATACCTCTGTGCCTTGCTTTTACCCAGAAGACGGTTTTTAAAACATACCTCTTTCGACTAAGCTTGCGAATTAACATCTCTTTGTGTGGTTTGGTGTCAGATTTTATTTTATAAATGCTTGAGTAAAATGCTTGGGAATGTACAATTCAGTTAAAGGTGTTATACAAATATGAGTATTTGTTGTTGAAAAAGATTGTTCTGATATTGGTATCTGGTACACAGCGGAATTTTCACAATGCTTTAAATTGAGTTCTTTTTCTTACAAAAAATATAGCTGTTATGTTGGTCAACAGCACCAAGTTCTGAGGATATTTATATGAATGGTTACGACCAAAAGTTTAAAGTTAACAAAAATCTGCATCGATTAGTTTTGTTGCTTGAAGAATGCAATTGTTTGAAGAGCAGCAACATAGTGCAGCTGCATTATTCATCCTTTTGACGTTATTTTTAAAGTTTAGCTGCACTTGTGAGTTACTTTACTTTTCCAGCATTTACATGTTTTGATCTGAATATCTTTTTTTAGCACCAGATTTTCTGCTTTGAAATTGTGACTGACTGACTGACCACTTCCGGGAGTGGATATCAAATTAAGCTTTGTTTTTGTCTAGTTTTGCCTGACACACCACACTGATGTTAAACCATGGAGAGATGAGAAAGTAAACACAAAAAAGCTGCAAATGTTGAACAGAGCAAAAGCGTAAAATTCAGTAGCTTAATGTTGCAAACAACTTGTGAAAATTAACGGCTTGTATTTACGCTGCACCATTTGGAACAGAAAATGATAGTGAGGAGAAGCACAATGGGAAGATACTGACTTGAGTTTAAGTTGAGTTGAACTTCTAAACAGAGTGGACAGATGGATGGTGCAGTTTCCTGGCTTATTTCCACCCTGGATCATTTTAGAAGTGATGGTTGGCGGAGGTTCTCCATGTGGTGGCTATCCAATAACAGTCCCCCTTTTGAGGATGCACTGTAAATGCCAATTGGAATTTTTGATCCTCTCACTGAGGCTGAAACCCATCCTATGAATGGAGGCAGCCTCCCAGCAGCAGAGAGACCAGATATCCATAGAAATCTTTCACCTACCCCTTCCCTCAAAACCCCCAACCTAAGCTGAGGCTGCAAGTGATGGGTGGCCACAACAATGGTCACAGGCAGCATCTGTGGATGGGACTCCCACGTCCAAAAGAGCAGTGTAGATATTTGTAACCAGTATGAGAGTCACCACTCTTAAAAGCTCTTCGAGCTGCATCTATCCCTCCTACCTATCTCAGCAGCTGATAGTAGAGTTGGTAGGTCTCCTGTTGTCTGTCCAGTCTGTCAATCTTAGTGGGAAGCTCACATTCTGGCCCACTAATTGGCCAGCCAGTCAAATATGCACCTGGTGTCAGACT
Organism: Rhincodon typus; assembly: GCF_021869965.1. NCBI lineage: Eukaryota > Metazoa > Chordata > Chondrichthyes > Orectolobiformes > Rhincodontidae > Rhincodon > Rhincodon typus. Next base: position 137,245,217 of record NC_063333.1, read on the forward strand.
CACACCCACATAACAAACATCCTGTCAAAGAACGAAATGTGGCTCAAAGCCACCCCCTTTCACTAGGAGACAAAGGTCGGGAGCTCAGGGGGTTTGGAATTCCAGAGCGTAGGGACTAGATGGCTGAAGACCCGAGTATGAAATGAAGGATTTTCAGGGGCTTTCAGGGGTGGGAATTTATGACGATAAAGAGGAATGAAGTCATCAAGCAATTTGAAGACACAGTTAAGGCTGGAGGTTTTGGGGGACCACGTGCCAGTGCCAGGTACCCGTGATGGGTGAAAATATTTAATGCTGGTTGAGATTTTAAAAATTTGGTGATAATTTGCTTCTAGGATCACATCACTAGATAAATTTTGACATAATGAACGTTGTACACAAGCTCACATTGTGCACTGAGAGCACTTTGGGAATAGAGTTGGTCTTCAGAATCTGCAGTCAGTCGTACAAATAACAATATCCTGGCAATCATATTATCAGTACCTGCATGGATCATTGACTTCCATTCATAGTCCTATTTTCCAAACAGTCAATTTTATTCCTCCTGTGATTCAAACCATTTACACTACGATAAGATGAACTTGGCCAATTTTCTGTCTCAGATAATGTTGAAAGTTTCATTCCAGCTATTCGCTGCTCTTCTCCAAAAAGACCAGTCTTAACTACATGCAATCTTCCTCAAAACTAAGATTTCTGCTCCAAAAATGACTGCAGCTGTTTAAACCTCATGACAACCAATTTATTGAAAGTGACACTTCCAACACAAAAACCATAATAGACCTCAAACAGAAATAATCTACCGACAGTAAGTACTGGCTGCATCCAGTGTTGCAGCTTTATTTATAATATCATTTTGGCTGTATAACAGCACACGCTCAAGCCCCTGTTTTCTGTCATGTTCTAAGTGTCTCTGTTTTGTTTTGATGTTTGTTAGGTTTTCCGAGGGATTCTGGAGAGAAATAAAGTCAACATGATCAACATCACTGGACAGGCTGGTTCAAGACTTGACATATTATTAGAAAACATGGGCAGAATAAATTATGGGGGAGGCATCCATGATTTCAAGGTATTTATTGTACATTTTACAGTACTGTACTTCTCATCTATTAAAGGCAGGGATTAAATTGCTGCTGCTTTGGACCAATTCAGTAGTATTGAAGGAATGTAACTGTATGTATACATATGGCAGCGCAGGCTTAAGGGGCCGAATGGTCTACTATTCCTAGTTTGAATGTATGCACATACTTGGACAAATCCTATAATAGTCTAATCATTTTATCAACGATTGTCATGATGATTCTCTTCCTAGCTCTTAGTTTAGACATCACGGTATGTATTACCCTTCAGTTCTTCTGGAATAATCAAACCACAGAATGATTATAGTACAGGAGGCCATTCAGTCTGTCATGTTAATACTGGCTGTCTGCAAGAGAGTTCATCTCGTTCCTATCCCCTGCCTTTTTGCCATAACTCTACAAACATTTTCTCTTCAGATAGTACACCGGTAGTCTCTTTTGAGAATCTCAATTGAATTTGTTTCTACCGCTGTCTTAGGCTGAGTATTCCAGTTGACTACAGCCACAGTGCCTTTAGGATCTCTGAATTTTAACCCAGCATGTATGAAAGAGTAGTGATATAGTTCCAAGTTGATTAGATGCCTGTGTTGTAACCGACTGGAACAGCTTGACTAAGGACATGCCTTGTTCTGGAGCAAAAGATTTTGGTACTATATGCGTGGGCCCATATGTATTTCATTACTTGGTGCCTTCAGCCATTGTTGGATATCACATGGAGTGAATTGAATTGTTCAAGACTGATGTTGAGAACCCCAGGAGGAGGCTGAGACGGATTTGAGATTTGGATGTTTTCATTCATTTTATACAATGCACAGTCAATGGCCACATCAGTGGCTGCAGAGATGTGTCAGAACATGACTTGCCTTCCTCGTCTGTGACCTCTGCACCAACCTGCAGATGTCCACACTCATCAACAGCATCCAAGCTTTGCATTCGTATATAAAACACACGAGGCACTTCACAGGAGCATGCTCATGAAAACACACGAGCTATCAAGACGAGTAATGAAAAGCATGGCCAAAGAGTTAGACTTTACCCATTGTCGTAAAGGAGGAGATAGATACCAAGAGGTATAGGGAGGGAATTCCAGAGCTGAGCACCTGAGTAGTAGGACCCTGCTGGTGGGATGAAGGAAATCAGGGTTTATGTAAAATCAGAATAGGAACATCATGGTGGTTAGAGAAAGAGAGGATTTCAATAGCAGTTGAGCTGAGGCAGGGAAAGTGAGAAGCAATGTTCCAGAATGGAGGTATACAGAATTAGTAATGAAGAGAATATGGGATCAGAAGTTTATCTCTGATTAATTGGGATGTTGAGGTTGAGCTTGCAGAAAGAAACCTAAGGTACGCGCAGCACAGTTTATAATAGCTGTGGATTTGGAGAATATGATTAATATTCTGAAGTATGGTTCCTTGCTGTAGACATATTTTGACAATTAATGTTTCCTTTGGAGATTTTTTTGTTGTGGTTGAAGCCGATTGTACTGCTGCCCTTCCAAACAAAAGTAGGAAATTTTACAGCTAGTTTACATAAAAGATATTATAGAACTTCAATATGACTTAACGAGATTAATGTAAAGTAAACAAATGTAACACCATTTTAAAATGTCATGTGCCTACCTTAAGTATCTGCCTGCTGTTATTGTGAAGTTATTATCAACCAATCTTGACCTTGATCCTATCAAAAAAATACTCAACATTCTTGTAATAGGAAGTAAATTTGTTAATTGGTGCAATCACATTTTTAAAAAAATAGGAAAAATGTGACTTGACAGAACAAATTTGAATGGCTGGTTTCAGCCCATGGTTTTCAACCCATTATAGTGTTATTTATTATTAATATTATTCTCTATGTTCCCTTGTAGATGTTGACTACCCTAATATAATCCCAATGTGGGTCGATATCTCACTCATTCTCTGAACACTGCCTGTAACAAAGGGCCCTTTGACCACTATCTCATTATCAAATTTCAAACATCTTGTCGAACTACAGCAGAAATACCTGACATGACCTACACAGATAAGGTTGAACATGCACATCAAACATTTCAGTAGCACGTCATAGTAGAATCCTGAATATGTTGCTTCAGCTTAAATGTTTTAAAGTGAGCAAAATTAATCGCTAGTTTTGTTTTAAAAATTACTTTGTGGGATGTGGGTATTACTAATTAGGCCATTACAAATCTCGTTTTTGAGAAGGTGGTTGTGATCTACTTCCTTGAGCTGCAACAGTATGTGTGATGCAGGTGTTCCCATTTTGGCAATGTCCCAGTAAGACCTGAAAGTTGTTAAGGAAACCATTTTCTTATCTCCAAACACGAGCTGTATCTGTTTTGGTAAGCAATAATTCTTCACCTAAGACATCTATACTTTGGGAGTTCTGCAAGACTACTTTTGGAATTATGGGAAGGTGTTCGCAGAATTTTTCAGAATTTTCAAAGTCACTAAAATTATGACTGCTGGATATCATCAGCTCACTTTAAAACTTCTGTACCTTTTCATTTCTGTAAAACCAAAAAGAGGAGAAAGTAATATGCATTTCAGTAGTTGCAGTCCCAAATCTAATTGCCTGCTTGAATCACTGCAGTCCAAGAGTTGTAGGCACCTTCTACAGTGCTGTTTGGAAGAGTTCCAGGATCTTGATCCAGCGACTCTGAAAGAATGGTGATGTTGTTCCAAGTTGAAATGATGTGAGGTGTTTCCATGCTTCTACTGCCTTTGTCACCCTGAGTGGGTTTTAGAGGTATTGTTGGTGCGGTACTAAAATGAACACACTGCTCCTGTGTAAGGATTCATAGAATCCCTACAATGTGGAAACAGGCCATTCAGCCATCGAGTCCACACTGACCCTCCGAAGAGCATCACACCCAGACCCATCCTCCTACCCTGTCCCTGTAACCCTGCATTTCCCATGACTAATTCACCTAATCTACACATCCCTGGACTTGACTGACGTATACTCGTGTAGACATCGACAGGTATGTATTGACCAAAAATATGTGGGGAGCACCATTATTGGAGCTAATACAGTTGTTGATGTGCCCTTTGTCAGCTGGGATGTATCTCACTATAGATATAAAGGTCAGCTAGGCCAGGATCATTGTCCTCGTCTTCAGTTAGGCGTATCTGCCTCTGCTGACTGTATGCTGGATATTACTGACGATAAGATTTGGAACTCCAGCTGGATTACTTATGTCCTTTTTGGGAAGGAAATTAACTGTACTTAGCAAGTCTGGCATTTGTGTGACTCCCAAACCCAGCAATTTGCTTTTTAGCAAAAGCTATAATCCTTATGGACTGCAAAAGTTCAGGAGGGCAGTTCACCATCAAGGCCGGTATATTTTTTCCAAAATAAAACAAAGAACTGCAGATGCTGGATATCTGAAACAGAAACTGAAATTACTGGCGAAACTCAGCAAGTCTGGTAGTATCTGTGGGAAGAAAGCGGAGTAATGTTTCAAATCCATCATTGACTGTTCATCGTAACTGAAAGCAACGAAGGAATACTGACATTTTTGCTGAAGTTGAGGTTGGAGAAGGGTGAGGGAAGGGGGAGCTGAGGCAGTCGGTCGTGTTGGAGTCCAGAGAGAGAGATATGAAATGGTTAGGTAAATGAGGGGATTATAGATGGTAGGCCAGGACAGAAGAGAAGCTGAATAAGTGATAATGAGAGTTGAGGGGAGCAGAGAACGGGTAGTCTGGGCTGAAAGGCAACCATGTAATGTGATAATAGGCCTGAAAGTGGGTGAAAACAGATTGGCTGTCTTAAAACAACCCATATTTATAACAACACCAGGTTGCGGGGGTGAGTAAAAAACACAGAAGGATGGAATCATGCTGTAAAGTAATTGAACTTGTTTTGAGTCCTAGTGGCTGTAGGATCCCCAAGCAGAAAATGAGATGTTATTCTTCAGGTTTATGCTGAGGCTCACTGCAACACTGCAGCAGGCCTGTGACAGATATGTTGGCAGGGGAACATGGTGGTTCAATGCACCACCCTGCTGTCTGGCCAACATCTCTGTCTCTGGCTTGCTACAGTGTTCCAGTGAAGCCCAACGCAAGCTGGAGGAACAACACCTCATTTTCCGCTTGGGGACCCTACAGCCCTCCGGACTCAATATTGAGTTCAATAATTTTAGGGCCTAAACTCTCCCATGTCCCAGCCCCTCACCCCACACACCAGGCCTTGTTACCACATAGCCTGCCGCTACACACCCTCTGTTGTTAGTCACTAACAGTCTCCATTAACAACTATTCACTCTCCCAGCCTGATCGTTAGCAACTCCTTTGTCTGGACAACTGTCTTTCTCGCTCTTCGAGCTCTATCTTATCATTTACTCCCTACCCCACCCACCTCCCTATTTTCTGCATATAAACTGACATTTTCCCAGCTACCATCAGTTCTGAGGAAGGGTCACTGGACCCGAAACGTTAACTCTGTTTTCTCCTCCACAGATGCTGCCAGACCTGCTGAGCTTTTCCAGCAACTTTGTTTTTGAACGTGGTGGTGTGTTGAAGTGGCAGGCAACTGAAAACTCTGGGTCATTTTTACGGATAGAATGTGGGTGTTTTGCAAAGCGGTTGCCCAATGCATTTCGTCTCCCCAAGGTTGAGGAAACTGCACTGTGAGCAGTGAATACAGTAGACGAGATTGAATAAAGTAAGGTAAATCGCTGCTTCACGTGGAAGGTGTGAATAGGGCCTTGGATAGTGAGGAGGGGAGAGGTGAACAGGTGGGTATTACACCTTCTGCCATTGCATAGGAAGGTGCCGTGGGGGTGTGGGCAGATGTTGGGAATGGAGAAGGAGTGAACCACTGTGTCCCAGAGGGAATAGTCCTGCAGAAGGCTGACCAGGGAGGGAATATGTATCTGGTTGTAGCATCCCTTCGGAGGTGGCAGAAATGGTGGTTTACAGTCCTTTGGATGTGGAGGCTGGTGGGGTGTTAAATGAACCTGGAGGACTCTGTTGTTATTGTGGGAGGGTAGAGAAGGGGTGAGTGCAGAAATACGGGAGATGGGTCAGACACAGCTAAGGGCCCTGTCAACCACTGTAGTGGGGAATCCTCGGTTGAGCAAAAAGTGCAGAAGGTACCATCATCAGAACAGATGCAATGAAGATGGAGAAACTGGGAGTAATTACAGGATGCAGGGTGTGAAGATATATA
>NC_063333.1:137251858-137282226 GCF_021869965.1 Rhincodon typus
TTGTTCTTGTTCCTGATTTACAGCATCCGCAGTTCTTTTGGTTTTTTTTTTGTGAAGATATATAGTTGAGGTAACTGAGAATCAGTGGGTTTGTAATGGATAACAGCAGCCAGCCGATGTCCAGAAATGGAAACAGAGAAGTTGAGGAAGGGAAGATAAGAGTTGAAGATAGATGGGTGAAGGTGAGGACAGGATAGAAATTGGAAGCAAAGTTGATAATTTTTTCCAGTTCAAATGAGCGAAGGAATCAGCACCGATGATGTCTTTGATGTTCCAGAGAAAACGTTGTGGGTGGGGGCCACAGTAGGACTTGAACAAGGAATGTTCTGCATACCCCACAAAGAGATAGGCATAACTGGGACCTATGCAGGTACGCATGGCAACACCTTCGACCTGAAGGAATTAAGAGGAGTTAAAGGATCATAGGTGTCTCTGTGATATACAACACTCCTCAGACAAGCTGTTCTTGCTGCTCCTGTACATCTGTATTGTTCCAAAGGTGTAGTAATTGGATGACTCACAGTAATCTAGATGTTGTCTGTTCAGAGCTTTGTATAGCTGAAGCGGGACTCCTAATCCCTTATATTCTAGTTTTCTTTCAAAAACAAAGTTCAGCTTTCCATTAGATGTTTTGATTGCTTTCAGCCCCTGCTCATGAGATTGTATTGATCTATATCTTTAGATCCCTAATTGCCTTCGGAAGTCCTCAGTTTCTAGCCTCTCATTATTTAGAAATTATCCTGTCCTATTCCTTTTTGTGTCCAAAATAAATTATCTCACTTCTTGTCTGTGTTGAAGTCTATTTATGTGTTTTACCCTTTGGTTCCATGATCTTCAACTTCACCATCTTTAACCAACCGCCTCTAATGAGAAACATAATCAGCTGCCATCTGGAAGTCCAAGCAATTAAAATCTATAGACATTCTCCATGTCACTACTTTAATTACCTCTTAAAAATTCAATGTGAAAGGATTAATTAATGACTTCTGAGTGAAGGCATCGAGTTTGAAAGGGGGAAGAGTGTATCCAAGACTAGTATTTTGTACTTAAACAAGGTCAATTGTGTGACAATGAACACTCAGCTAACTGAAGTAAACTGGGCAAGGAGATAAATCAGTAACAGATATTAAAGGGACATTTCAGAATACTCAGAATAAGTCCATTCTTAAACTTAAAAAAAATCCAAGGGGAAGATTCCCCATCAGGATTAATTAAGGAAGATAAAATCTTAAATTCAAAACCTTAACGATTTAAGTTGTGCAAAGGTAAGTGACGGGTGCGATGACTTAGAATATGATGAATAGCGGAGAATGACTGAATAAATTGGACATGGGAGGAGTATAGCTAAAAATATAAAAAGATAATAAAAGTTTCTGTTGCCATGTAAAAAGGAAAAGAGTAGGTAAAGTGAATGTCAGCCATCTAGAGGGTTTAAGAGAATGAGGAGTTTGTAGTAGATAATGGCAGATGTAATGAATAAGTATTTTGCTTCTGTCTTAGAGGATACCAATAAAATCCTAATATTATCTGCAAATCAGGAAGTGGAAAGAAGAAAGGATGTTATAATCATTAAGGGAAGTGGTCTTGAGCAAACTGATAGAGCTGTGTGCATACAAGTCTGCAGGTCCCGATAAACTTCATTCTCGGGTCTTAAAAGAGGTAGTAAATGAAATAATCGATACTTAGATGTTGATTTTTCAACTTTCCTTCTGTTCTGAAAAGGTTCCATCAGACTGGAAAGTAGCAAGAAAGGAAGGAGGCAGAAAACAGGAATCTGTAGGTTTGTTACCTTGATGTGTGTTGTAGGGAAGGTATTAGAAATTGATCATTGAGGCGGTTATAAAAAACACAAGTTAATCAGGAACAGTTAGCATGATTTTGTGAAAGGAAAATCATAGCCGACTTATTGGAATTCTTTGAAGAAGTAACATCCTACGGATAAAGGGGAGCCCATTGATGTATTTTACTTGGATTCCCAAGAGGTATTTGACAAGATTCCACACAAAAGGTTATTGTGCAAGGTAGAAGCTAATGGTGTAGGAGGTAACCTAAGGAATTCAGAGTGAGGGACAATTTGATTGAAGTATATAAGATCCTGAATGATTTTGATAGGGTATATATGGGAAGGACGTTTAATCTTTGGGTCATTCTAAATCTAGGGGCCACTGTTATAAAATTTGTGGTCATCTTTTTTGGATGGAGGTGAGAGGAACATTTTTCTGAGGGTTGTGCAATTTTGCAACTCACCATCTCAGAATAATTGTAAGACCATGGTAGACAGATTCATGTAAGGTTGGGAAATCCAAGGTTATCAGCAGGAGATGGGCATGTGGAATTTTGAATGCAAACAGATCAACTTCAATCTTATTGAATGGTTGAGCAGGCTTGTAGAGCCAAATGGCTGATTCCTGCTCCTAGTTCATGTCAGGTATGATCTATCCTCTACAAATCCATGCTGGCTGTCTTGGATCAGCTGAGCATTTTTCACTCACTCAGTCCTTTGTTGCAGACTGTAGTAAATTCCTGACAGAAAGTGTTAGGCTATAAATGATCTACAATTCCCTGGTTTTCCTCTGTATTGTCTTTCTTAATTAGTGGAGTGACATATATTCCAGTTTAATTCACCCTCACCTTGCAGTTGGGTGAAGGGTGTAAAATTGTTTTTTCCAGGGAGCCAGGACTTTGTCCTTGCCCTAAAGTTCTAGGGTTTCTGCTTTTTGATACCACCAGACATCTGCAGTGGGATTGAGACCGACCAGGTGCCTCCCAGTGACCCCACATGCTGAAGGCCTGAAGGGAGGAATCTGTCCCTGGGCTTTCCCAAGAAGTTTATCCAGTGTGCCCCCAGTAAGAGAGAAGGTATGGGTCCCATCTCAAAGACAAATGGGAATTGGTCAGGCATGCATTTCCATTTCTGACCCTGTTCTCAATATAAGGCACTGCCCACTTTGTGTGTATTTGGGTATCTAATATAATTTCATAGGTTAGCAGATGGCAGGGCAAAAGCAGCGTCAATATCAACTGCTAACAAATGATCCAAAATGTCTCTCTTTCTTTTGCTCTCCTCCTCAGGGACTGGTAACAAATCTTACTTTGGCTTCAAACATCCTGACCAACTGGACCATCTATTCATTAAATATTGACAAAGCGGTGGCAAGTGGCTACTTAAACAAATTCCAGAGGAAGACTTCAGAAGCACTACCTAAGGTTAATGCTAGTGTACCAGCCTTTTATTTGGGTACTTTTAAGATTCCGAATGGTATTCCAGATCTACCTCAAGATACATACCTTAAATTTCCTGGATGGACTAAGGTAGGTGAAAGATTTAAATTATATTTGAGTAATAACCATGAGCATGGAATATAACATATTTCAAGCAAGTGTCGTTCTTGTTCTGAGGGAGTACCGCACATTTATTTTGAAGGGATGTTGGCCAGCATTTGTTGTCCATCCTTAATTGCCCTTGAACTGATTGTCGTGCTGGGCCACTTCAGAGGGCAGTTAAGAGTCAGCCACATGTAGGCCAGACCAGATTAAAATAAATGAGTTGTATTTTTATGACAATCCAAGACAGCATCACGGTCATCATTACTGAGACTAGTTTTCAATTCCAGGAATATAAATTCCTCCAGCTACTATGCTGAACTTTGAACCTGTGTCTCTAGAGCATTAGCCTGGTCATCTGCATTATTAGCCCAGTGATATTATCTCTGGGCTACCATCTGTGTCTAACTCTCACTCTCACGAACTGGAAGCAAAGTGTTAGGGTAACTGTGTCTTGCTCAAGTTAAGAAAGAGTGGGAATGGTGAACCCCAGGGCTCAGTGCAAAGTCTCAGTATATGTAGATGATTTGGACTAAACAGAGCACAAGAGTGATGTGTACTGATGTCAGAAAAATGGATACGATGGTCTGGGATCGTTTCATTGAAGAACCAATTTGAATAAGAGCTATTTATAAATGCTGCTTGTAAGCCTTAGAGTACTGTTACATGTAAAAATGAAATCAGGAGATCTGAGGCAGCAGGTAGTGAAATTCTGTTGAACTGCTCTGACGCTGTATATTTATAGGCTGATACATAATAAGGAGGCAATTGGTATCACTGAGCTTGAAAAGATATCAACAGAAGAATAACATTTGTGACTGAATATTTGATTAGTGCTAGCTGATTATAGAATTCACAAGGTAATGCAGGAGTTCTGGATGTGGAAAGCCATTCATTCCATCATAATTTATCCATCAATAAAGAACCCACAGTTTCCTCTTATTGTAGCACCTGATTGTTCCTTAAATGACCAAAGAATTTCAAATTTCATTTGACAACATTGCTGACATCCATGAGTAGCAGCTCAGATAGAAAGTAGGTAAAACAACAGGAAGCAATGGAATTAAAACCACAAATGCTGGGAATTCTCAGCAGCATCTTCAGAGCAGAGAAATAGAGTTAATTTTTGGGTTGGTGACCCTTTGCTAGAACTGGAAAAAGAAATTGAATTAAACAAGTTTAAAGCAAGTACAGAGCCAGGTCAGGACGTGGGGTCTGAAGAAAAGAACTGAAGGGACAATATGAAATAGGGTGGAATCTAGGAGTGATAGTGTTTGACAAGAGGATATAATAATGAGAAAAATAAGGAAACGGAAGGTGGGTGTAGAGGAGGTGGAAATGGAACAAGTATAATTCTTGTCATCAGCTGTTGCCCAAACTAATGAGGTCAAAGGTTTTGTTCTAAAATTGTTGAACTCTTTGTTAAGTCCAGAGGGCTGTAAAATATCTAATAGAATTATGTGGTGCTCTTGCTCATGCTTTTGTATAGCTTCGTAGAACAGCTTGGTAGGCCAGGGTCACAGTGATGCGAAGACATCAAATGACAGGTAATGGAAGCTCTGGGTCAGGTCTGCAGACAGAAGAAATGGTACTGAGAGCAGGTCAACCAATCTGCATTTGGTCTCATTGTAGAGGATGCTGTGTACTAAACTAAAACAGAAACAATAACAGGAAAGAAGATGAAATAGGAAGGTGATCTAGTTCAGAATCACTTCGATCAGATGGGCCACACCCCAGAGTTCTGAAGGAGATGGCTGAGGAGATTGTAGAGACGTTGGAGGTGATCTTTCAGGAATCACTGGAGTCAGTGAGGATCCCAGTGGACTAGAATATGCCTAATATAACACCCCTGTTTGAGAAGAGAGGGAGGCAGAAGACTGGAGATTATAGGCCGGTTGGCTTGACCTCAGTCATTGGTAAGATTCTAGAGTCCATTATTAAGGATGAGATTGCAGAGTACTTGAAAGTGCATGATAAAATATGGCAGAGTCAGCACGGCTGTATCAAGGGGAGGCTATGCCTGACAAATCTGTTAGAATTCTTTGAGGAGGTAACGAGCAAGTTAGACACAGGAGAGCCGATGAACGTGAGCTATTTGGACTTTTCTAGAAGGCCTTTGACAAGTGCCACACAGGAGGCTGCTAAATTAGGTAAGAGCCCATGATGTTAGGGGCAAGGTACTGACATGGATAGAGGATTGGCTTACTGGCAGAAGACAGAGATTGGGGATGAAAGATGGCAGCCAGTGTCTAGTGGAGTTCCGCAGGGGTCGGTGTTGGGACCACAACTATTCATATTATACATTCACAGTCTGGACGAAGGAATGGCAAACATTGTAGCTATGTTTACAGATGACGCATAGATAGGTGGAGGGACAGGTAGTGTTCAGGAAATGGGGAGGCTGCAGAAGGATTTGCATAGACTTAGGATAGTGAACAAAGAATTGGCAGATGGAATGCAATGTTGGAATGTGTGAGGTTATTCCCTTTGGTAGGAAGATTAGAGGCATAGACTATTTTCTAAATGGAGAACGGCTTCAGAAATCTGAAGCAAAATGGGACTTAGGAGTCCTAATTCAGGATTCTGTTAAGGTTAACATGCAAGTTCATTTAGCAGTTAGGAGAGATGTGCTGCTGAGGCTGTATAATGCTGTAGTCAGACCACAGTTGGACAATTGTGAGCAATTTTGGGCCCTGTATCTAAGGAAGGAATTGCTGGCTTTGTAGGGTGTCCAGAGGAGGTTTACAAGAAAGATCCCAGGGATGAAGGGCTGGTCATATGAGGAGTGGTTGAGGATTCTGGGACTCTACTTGATGGAGTTTATAAGGGTGAGGTGGAGGGGGGCAGCGGTTCTGTTTGAAACTTACAGACTACTGAGAGGCCTGGATAGAGTGGATGTCGAGAATATGTTTCCACTTGTAGGAGAATCTAGCACCAGGGGGCACAGCCACAGAGTGAAGAAATGACTCTTTAGAACTGAGATGAGGAAGAATTTCTTCAGGCAGAGGGTGGTGAATCTGTGGAACTCATTTTCAGAGAAGGCGGTGGAGGCCTAGTCATTGAGTGTATTGAAGACCGAGATAGGTTCTTGATTAGTATGGGGATCAAAGTTTAAGAGGAAAAGGCAGGAGAATGGGGTTGAGAAATATATCAGCCATGAATGAATGCCAGAGCAGACTCGATAGGCAGAATGGTCTAAATCTGCTCCTAAATCTTATGGTCAGCTGCAGAAACATCAGTGTGAGTTCAAAGCTATCCTGTAGATAATGACAAACCTACAAAAACAGCTGGAGATGTACAGCGCACATAACAAAAATCACTCGTCAGACAGTCCTTTCAAAAATAAATGTACCAGTTATGCTTGTATGAATTGAGCAGAATCTAGAGGAAACCACCCAACCACTGAAGCAGCAAGTGGAAGAGGTACAGACTTCCAAGAAAAACTGTAAAGAGACAGAGAGGCTATATTGTTACTGGAGCATATTATGAAGGAAGAAAATATCCTGGACCAACAGAAATCTAAAGGATGTGAAAGCATACACTTCAAAATATGCTGGGAACTGTTAGAAACAAAACAGTAAATGCCAAGACCATTTGAACCACTCGAAATAGCTTAAGAAATGAGATTAGTCAGTGACTAATTGAAGACAAATCTTGGCTATAGGGTCAAAGACAGTAAGAACTGCAGATGCTGGAGTCAGAGATAACACCGTGTGGAGCCGGAGGAACACAGCAGGTCAGGCAGCATCGGAGGAGCAGGAAAGTTGACACTTCCGGTCGGGACCCTTCTCTGAAGAAGGGTCCTGACCCGAAACATCAACTTTCCTGCTCCTCTGATGCTGCTTGGCTATAGAGTTAAGTGGGCAAACTGCAGTCCACAATAGAAAATCTTGACATCATAATCTGGAATGACAAACAATGTCGTTAACTGTGGAAATCAACAGCAGCTCCAGACAAAGTCACCATTGCAAAATCTGGGCATATCAGCAAATTGCCTATAGATTATTGAAATGCAGAGTCTCATTTGTTTCTGTAATAGTTGAACTTTACATATGCAACTTCCCTCTCCATTCCAAGATACTGTGATTTTAAAAGAGTTCACCTTTAAAGACCTTTTAAGGACTCCATTACCTGTTTGTTTTTAAATATTGTAACTCTGCCTGGTGGTTAGGCATTTTTAGGTCTGCAAGCTGTACACTTGCAAGTCAGTCTGCTTGATAACTTGTAATGTGTTTTGCTGTTTTAAATAACTCAGAGTCAATCTTCCCTTGAAGAGCAATTTATAATTAGACTATTATCATTAGCATGGCATTGGAGATTGCTGACAATTCTGGTGTTTCTGCCAATTGAACTAAAACATAAACATGAAATGAGTTTGAGATATTAAAAATAAGTGTACATCTTACATGCTCAAATACAAAAATAATCAAACGTACCCTGATTTCTCTCAAGCCTCAGTCCTTTTCCGGTTCATCCTGTTCACACTGTTAAAAATATATGGCAGGTCAGACAAGTATCTGTGGGGACAAAGCTGACATTTAATGCCTGTGACCTCTTATTAGATGTTTTTCATTTCAGATTTCAAGCATCTGTGGTATTTTGTTTATGTGCTTGATGACTTTTGAAGTGTTAGACCATCTCCCCATCATGCACCTTCTCCGTGGTCTTGCGTGTGGGTTATGCGTTCTTTACCATGAAACATGAGCAAGCTTCAGTTCCAGTTACACCAGGGCCAAGTGCATATTAGTGAAGGTATACTGTGGCAGACAGGACCAGCATCATGTGTATCTCTGCCAACACCTACAATTCTGCATTCTCAACATTGTGCCTTACAGCGTATTGTCTTGATCGCGTATCCAAGTGTTCAATCCACATTTATCGGACAATAGTCGACTCTTATCTTTCTGTTCTCTATTGCCAGACCTAATCATTTCTAACATTGACAATAAGCTCTAATATATGAAATAGCAACCAGTTTTCCCCTTATTAACATTGTAAGTTCATCAAGCTTCTCTTTGACTAAAATTGGTCAGATGGTGCATGAGTGAGATTCTTATTGACACTAAATACAATGAGTAGAAAGTTCTGACTCAATACATTAACTTGATGACTGGTAGAGGAAAATGTGAAAAGATTCAAGTTGAAACCTGTTTTACAGTAGGTTGCAGACTTAGATGTTATCTCTGTTGCGCCTTCAAGGTGATGAGATGGCTAACAGGTTTATGTACTGATTTGGTTGATAAGTTTTGTGGCATTTTTCAGAAGCTCCACAGTGTTTGGGAAAGTTAATGCTGTATTTGGTTGTTTTGAGGTTTAACATTGCATTCCCTGCAGTTCACATTTTTTCTGTCTGTGCAGTACAACAGTGGGGCTGCACATAGAAATGTTCAATTCCAGATATCAGCTTTAGATTTACAGGAATCTAAAAGTAGTTTGGCTACTCAAGTTATCTTTCATGGTAAAATGTATTTTGATCTTAGCAAAGCAGTTACTTTTTTTTTGTATAGCGGTTTCACGTGCTCAAGTACTGTCCTTGAACAGAACCAATCCTGAAAATATAGCACACGGTTGTGGGTTTAAAAGAACTGACCATGGCCTCCAGTCGGAGTTGTTTATAAAGAAGTTTTAACCTTTCTCATGATTTTGAACAAAGTTATAAATTTGCTCGTATTTAGCTAGCACCTGGTTATCACGTTATCATATTTGCTTGCCAAGATGCACAAATCTTCTCAATTAATGACGTTTAGTGCTAGTAGACCTTCAACTTCTGAGTGTAGAAGTTGTGCTGTTCCACACAGAAGGATGTACAACTGACCATAGTGGTTCAAACATTCCAGGATCCATGTGTTATTTTTGTGGGTCAAAAAGAGACTGACACATGTACATGGAGTTCAAGTACCTAACTGAAACTGGTTTATTCTGGTTTGCTTATGTAAATACACAACTTGTGGTCATAAGCGGGTGTTAAGAAAGCACAAGTGTCAGAATTTTGAACTTTGTGGGGTGCACAGGATTTGCCTGAGCTATCAGTCAGACTTGGAATGTTGTGCTTTACTTATGGAGCTTTAGAAAGCTGCTTGTTCCTGCAACTGAGTCCCACAACACAGACAGCTCTGATTGTGCACACTTCCTTGGTCACAGTTCTGAATCTATACAGTCTTGATCCACAGATCAGCTACCTAACCAATCATCGCCCTACGCCAGCTTTATATCTTTAGCTGAGAACGAGAAAATAAAACCGTTCATTAACAATAACATCTTTCATGGCCTCTAAATGTCCCAAGGCTCCTTTATACCCAAGAAAGAACCATTAAAGTGCATTCACTGTTCTGGCACAGATGTTTGGCACAACAAGCTCTTGTAAGGACCCGATAATCTGTCAGCTTTTTGTGGTGTGGTTGACGGTCAGATGTTCCCCAAGTCTACCCTGCTTTTTCAAGAAAGGTCAGTGGATCTTTTGCCAAATGTTATGGGTGATGTCAGCTTTGCCAGCATGTATTGCCCATTCCTAATTGCTCTTGAATTAAGTGGCTTGCTAGGCAGGTAGTTGCAAGTTGAGAGTTAACCACATTGTAATCACTGGGTCTGTAAATCACATATAGGTGAGACCAGGTTAGGTAATGTCCTTCCCTAAAGGACAACAATGGATTTTGGTCCTTCAGACTCTGACTAGAGAATTCTATCACCTGACAGATTGTATGGCTGGACTGTTTACATCAGTGTAAAGACTTAATACAGGATTTTAAAATTGATGAAGGAGTTTGCTATTGTAAATAGGAGCAGAATAAGTCACTTAGCCATTTCAGCCTATTCCATCATTCATTATAACAATGGATGATAATCCAAATCATTAGCCTGTTTGCTTTTAGCTCCTATCTTTTTGATCATTCTAGCCTTGGGTGGAGGTTATATCCAAGCCCTCCTCGAAATCATACAATGTTTTGGTCTTGACTGCTTTCTGTGGCAGGAAATGTCACAGGATCGTAACTCTCCAGGTGAAGAAATTTCTCTTCAACTCCATTCTAAGGTAGACTTACTGAGGAGTCAGTGTCAAGGGCTAACCAATTCAGAGTGATCGCTGAGTGTAAGGAGAACAGTTAGTTGGAGCAGAACCTATTGCACCTTGTAAGGGAGAAATTGATAAACAAAGTAGAAGAAGATGCAGGGCTACAGAGAACATCTAAGGCAGTTGGATTATTGTTGAAATGCTCAAGCAAAAAATCAGTAACAAGGGGATGGGCCAAATGGCCACTTTTCTTTGCTATAAACTGTATCTCCACTGCTTTTGAACCACTTCACCAGTCCCACCCTATTGGGCAGCTGCCCCACCTTCAATCAGTTAAAGTCCGTCCCTTTGGGCCCTACCTTCTGAAAAAGTGCACTTGGTTTTTCTTCTTTGTATAAAGGCAGTTTTTTTCGAAAAGAAAGTCATTTCATTTTTAAAGAAACCCGTGATGTTTTTCAAATATTTGGAAATAAATCTGTCACCATCTCACCACCTCTGAATATTTGGGTTTTATTCATGCCTGTACAGTAACACCTTGTATTTTTATATTACAGTTTTTACACAGTGTCACAAAACCGATGAATAGCATAAAAAACATTCTTGATTGAGGTAGTGTCTACTAATTTTCATTCTGTACATAACTAATCATTTAAGTTATCAATTAATTAGTAAGGTAGATGGCCAAATTGCAATTCATTTGGCTTTCATGCATTTTGACTAATTTTGGTTGACTTCACTATTCTAACAGTTGAGGACGAAAATGTGAATGCTTGATGTTCAAAATGTATGTAAAAATAGCATGGTTTGAAATTCTGTCTATAGAAACTGAGAAATTATAGATTTTGTACCCCCTTATATAACACCTGTTGTACAGCATTATGATATTCTCTTCGTGGAAATGTATTTTTGCAAACAATAATTCGTAGAAAGGAATCCAAAATTGAGCGTAGTACATATTTCCGACTTCCTGAGTTAACAGTATTTAGTAAAAACCTGCATCTGTACAATATGTTGCGACCTCCACTTTTTGTTCTGTGACGTATTGGCAGTGATCTGCTTGATCTCTGTTGATGTCCCAGAGGGAGGTCAATGTATATTGTGTGCTGACCAAGAGTTCCACATTCCAGCACAGAGTGATTTGCTATATGTACTGGATATCAAACGAAGATACACATTGACCAGTTGCCGTTTGAAATTTATATCGAATCTACCTGTGGCTGGAATATGACTGTGGCTGTTAAGGCTTTACCTGGAAACATGAAAGGTTAGAAATACATTCAACGTTTAGAGGTCAGAAATTTCAGGTACAATAAATAAAGCTTGCTTTTTGTCTTCCTCTGTCCGCTGGGGCCTGAATCCACCCCAATTCCCAGATTTAAATTGCGAGTGTTTTTTTGGAAGTAGCCCCTGTGCTGGAATGAAACTCTGAATGAGTGCCCAAGACTAGGTGAGAAAATGGAATCTGTATTGGAGGCCAATGGTATTAGCCATTGTCTTCAATAGCTTCAGGTCTATTTAAGCAGCACGTTAAAGGAGGAAAGGAGGGATTTTTAGTGAAGGAATTCTGGAACTTAGGATCCTAGGAAGTTGGAGGCATTGCTACAGAGGAATGACCAGAACATTGTCGATACTCAAGGGGCCAGAGTTGGAGGAATGGAGATGTCTGAAGGTTAGAGGGCTAGAACAGGACGATGGAATGGGCCTTTGTAAAGCCTTGGATGAATTCGAAAACAAAGGTGATTTTTAAAAGCCAAAGCATTGCTTCACCAGCCCAAATCAACTATAAACATCAGCCAGAAGGATGTGAGGAGATAGCTGGAGACTTTGAGCCAGATTTTCCCAGAATCAAAAGGATTCATCAGTCCTTTAAAATAGTAGGCAGAACCTAAACCCCAGGTCACATTCCTGGCAGCCCAAATTTCAGATGGTGCTGGATGAGGGCACGTTCAGGTGTAGCACAGATGATGGAAACATGACTTCTGTACCAGTGTCTTCAGTCCCTGCCACAAGTTCTATATCCTAGCCATCAACTCCACTCCTTTCTTGGACGGTTCTTTGATGCCCAAGGAGAATGCTTGCGAATTTATCTGACCCCAAGTTGAGCTTCTGACAACATATTTGCAATACAGCTGAGCACCCATTCCACATCTGCAACACCCTACTCCAACCCTGAAAGGACGTTTTGTAGTGGAATGGGTAGCATCCCTGCCCCTGAGCCAAGAGCTCCAGGTTCAAGATACACTCCAGGGAGATGGCCAATGAAGATGCATTCATAACACAATCAGACAGATCAATTATTGATCTGCAAATCCTTCCAACACAGGCTAAGAGTGGTGGGGAATTGCCACCTGATGAAAAGAAATTGCAGTTTCTGCCATCACTATTCATGGTTCCAGACTACAGCGTGCGTGGGAAGTGAGTAACTCAGACTCCTGGGGAAGGCCAATTTGCCTCAGTAGGCTGGATGGCGGGTGTGGATCAGATTGGTGCCGGGTTCAATCCCCATTCTGGCTCGGGTGGACTCAGCAGTTGCCTGCTTGCCGTACCCATGGTGGAAGACATGGCACTGAAAGTTGGTCCTGCCTTCAGACAGACAAGGAGAGGCACAGTACCTGATACCACCTGTACCTCAGCTTATCTGCTACTAGAACACTCAAACCTGCTTTTCTTACCTAGAACATAGAACGGTACAGCACAGTGCAGGCCCTTTGGCCCATGATGTTGTGCCAACCTATTATCCTACTCTAAGATCAAACTACCCTGCATACCCTACAGTTTACAATCATACCTCTAGATTATTCTGTCTTCTCAAACTCCGGGCAAGCCTCAAACTTATTCTATCCTTAGCAAACTTCAAAACTCTGCTGCCTATCTAAGTTTGCAACGAGGCCTGTTCACCCCTGTGTTCCCTGACCTACATTGACTACCGGTGAAGCAACGCCCTGGTTTTTAAATTCTCACTTTTGTTTTCAAATCACTCCAAGGCCTGACAAGGGACCACGCCATGGCCCTATCTTTTAAATCTGTTCCAATTCCAATGTTTCCACTCCTCCAACTCTGGCCACTTAAGCATCCACGACCGTTAGTTATTCCACTGCAGCCATGCCTCCAGCAGCCTTGACCCTATGTTTTGCATTTCTTTCCCTTGAAATTCCTCCTTTTGACTTCTCTTTTCTCCTTTAGTGTGCTGCCTAAAAGCTCCCTCTTTCACTGAGTTTTCACTCATCTGTCCTTGTACCTGTTTATCTGGCTTGGTGCTGAATGTTATTCAGTAATACAACTGTGAAGCAGATTGGGGTATGTGGAAATAAACATCGTTGTTTGAGTAATGTGCTGAATTTGTGATAAATTTGGGAATCCATTAATTGGTAGCGCCAATGTAAAATTAATTTATGAGGCTCAGTAAATGAGTTTCTTCCATTACCCAAGGATACGGAGAAAGATTGTCAGCCAGACACTTATCAGTTTTTGTGTCTAGAAAGTCTTTCCTAAAGGTCATAGTCAGTCTGATTGAGTCATTTAAACCTTTTTCTAGTTCAGACATTACACAGAATGTTCTGTGGGAAGTCCTGGACCTTTTTTAAGAATTGATTCAAGTAGCAATGCAAACATAGAATTGTCTGCACAGAAATGAGATTTGGTAAGGTTAATACTACCTCACGCCTGTACCATAACAGGCAGAAGAGAGTCTGGGGAGTACAAAAATTTTTTAAAATTACGTGAAGCATCCATTTAAAAAGATGACAATGAGCTCTGGGCAATCTGACCTTTGTTTCTGAGATTTCAATGTCCCTCCATCTGTGGGAGAGAATGCCTCTCATTCACTCTACTCTCTTTTTTTCTTTCTATCTCTTTCTCTTTATCCATGTCTCTCCCTTTCTCTTTCTCTTTCTCTGTTTTCTCTCCTTTCACTTTTTTCTGTGTCTCTTTCAAACAAATCCACGGTTTCCTGTATGACAAAGAATGTAGAAAACAAAGGTGTGCTTATGACAGGTGTAAGGCAGAAAATACAGTTGAGAATCAACAGGAATGCCAAAGGTTTCATACCAAAGGAAAAAGCAAAGAGAACTATGGGAAAAGACTACCAGCTAACATAAAGGGAAATCCCAAAGTCTTCTATAGGCATATAAACAATAAATGGTTAAAGAAGAAGTTGGCCAATCAGAGACCAGAAAGACAGAGACAGGTGGCATGGCTGAGGTATTAAATGAATATTTTTCAAATGTCTTTACAAAACAGGAGGATGCTGCCTAGGAGTTGGTGACAGAGAAAGAAACTCTTATCACTAGAATCATAGAATCACTGCGGTGTGGAAGCAGGCCATTCGGCCCATCAAGTCCACACCAACCCTCCAAAGAGCATCCCACCCAGAACTGGACTAGGTGATAAAATCGGTGCAGTCCTGATGGGGCTGAAACTTCTGCTCTATAATAATTCAGTGATTTTTTTCATGCCCTCTCGCTCTCGCTCTCTCTCTCTCTCTGTCTGTCTTTCAACCATCTTCAGCAACGCAGCTGTTGTCCATCCAAGGAACCAGGTGATCCTGCTGTGGAAGCTCCCAAATGGTGGAGCTCATCACTCACTTCCTTGTCCACGTGACTCTGCTGTGGCATCCTCATGTCAGTGCAGTGTTCTAATGACCGAGGAATGGGCGTCCACTAGTTCTGCCATGAACAATTTTACCAACGTAGAAGCAAGGGAAGGCCATTCAGCCCCTTGATCCTTACTTTCAATCTGATCATGGCTGAGCTCTGCCAGTTTGCGCAACTTTGAACCTTGACCCTAGGTACTGTTAACCAGTTTTTAAAATAACATTGTTCTCATTTGCCACCCTGCCCCCTTTGCTTTTGATTCCACCAAAACTAGCAGCATTGTGAACATCATTTCTTTGATATGTTGACAAGTAGCATCCGCCAGCAGGAACCTATGGCTGTAAATAGCAAATTGAAACAGGGTACATATGCCAGGAACGTTCCTGCTAGTATAGTTCCATAGCGTCATTCACATCCTCTATTGCACCTCCCCACTTAAGAAACAGAACTGAAGAGCGGAGATGGTAGGAACTGCAGATGCTGGAGAATCCGAGACAACAAGGTGCAGGGCTGGATGAACACAGCAGGCCAAGCAGCATCATAGGAGCAGAGAGGCTGACGTTTCGGGCCTAGACCTTTCATCAGAACAGGGGGAGGGGAAGGGGGTTTTGAAATAAATAGGGAGAGAGTGGGAGGCGGATAGAAGAGGGATAGAGGAGAGGATAGGTGGAGAGGAAACAAACAGGTCGAAGAGGCGGGGATGGAGCCAGTAAAGGTGAGTGTAGGTAGGGAGTTAGGAAGGGGATAGGTCAGTCCAGGGAGGACGGACAGGTCAAAGGGGCGGGATGAAGTTGGTCGGTAGGAGATGGAGGTGCGGCTTGAGGTGGGAGGAGGGGATAGGTGGGAGGAAGAACAGGTTAAGGAGGCAGGGACGAGCTGGACTGGTTTTGGGATGCGGTAGGGGGAGGGGAGATTTTGAAACTTGTGAAATCCACATTGATACTATTGGGCTGCAGGGTTCCCAAGCGGAATATGAGTTGCTGTTCCTGCAACCTTCGGGTGGCATCGTTGTGGCACTGCAGGAGGCCCAGGATGGACATGTCGTCTGAGGAATGGGAGGGGGAATTGAAATGGTTCGCGACTGGGAGGTGCAGTTGTTTATTGCGAACCGAGCATAGGTGTTCTGCAAAGCGGTCCCCGAGTCTCTGCTTGGTTTCCCCGATGTAGAGGAAGCCACACCGGGTACAGCGGATGCAGTATACCACATTGGCAGATGTGCAGGTGAACATCTGCTTGATGTGGAAAGTCTTCTTGGGGCCTGGGATGGGAGTGAGGGAGGAGGTATGGGGGCAGGTGTAGCACTTCCTGCGGTTGCAGGGAAAAGTGCCGGGTGTGGTGGAGTTGGAGGGGAGTGTGGAGCGGACAAGGGAGTCTGAAGAGCAGTGAGGTTAGAAACTGTAACCAGTAACATACAGCACATTCCTACACACAGTTTGTTTCTTCTGAGGCATTACTCAAAGGTGGATTATTGATCAGGAAAATAAAAATAAATCATAGAATTGTCACAGTGCAGAAGGAGGCTAAATAACGCAACGGGATCTTTCACATCTGCCTGAGCAGTTTAAATTGTTTATAATCATATCTCAGTAGATTGTGCTGATATGCAGCCTGAATTACATGCTCAATACCCGTGAAAGAATTTGATCACACAGCCTCTTACTCAGACTGAAGCAGACACATCGCCTAATTGACATGAGGTTAAAAGGCCACCACCACGATGACTGGTAACATCAATTATCCTTTGCGTTGTGACTGACCTGAATATTCATGCACCCACTAGACCATAGCCTTGGGCTTTCACTCGTTCTTAGAAGGTAGGTTTCTTCCAACAACAATCATTTTGAAGTAGAGAAATTGGTAACAGCAGCTAATTTTATTTTTATTTCCGTCTAGCAGAACTGTCGAACTCAGAAAACCATTATTTTTGTACTTGTCTAACTATAGAACTGCCTTTTTGATTTTCTGTGTCCTAGGTCAAACTCTAAGTCCTAAGAATTGTCAATGTGCCCCCAGCCTGTCAGTTTTCAGAATTTACCAACAAAGTAGCTAAAGTTTCCACTATGACTTAAACCAGGAATATATCACTACAGAATCGACTCTATGTTCATGGAGAAGATAAGGACCCTTACCTTAAGTAGGATATTATTGGCATAGATGGAGTGCAACAAAGGCTCACTAGACTTGTTCCAAGGCTGGTGATACTGGCCTATTCTGCTTTCTCTGGAGTTTCAAAGAATAAGAGGTAATCTCCCTGAAACATACAAAATATTAAGAAAATAGACAAACTAGATGCAGGTAAATTGTTTCCACTGGTTGGGTAGTCTAGAGCCAGGGCATACAGTTCAAAGTAAGGGGGGATGTCACTTAGGACCCGACTGAGATGAGAATTTTGTTAAATTCAGAGTTGCGAATCGTTGGAAATATGTACCCCAGCAGACTTGAGGACACTTGGGCAACTGAGTCTATTTAAAATAACAATTGACAGAATTACAAATACAAGTGACACAAAATTACAGAGGAAGTTGTTGAGAAGTAGGAATTTACATGATGCTCCCCCATGATTCACTTGAATGGCAGAGTCAGTTTGATGGGCTGAATAGTCTACTCCAAAGTTCCTGTTTACAGTATGAACTGTATTGAAGATGCCTTGTTCAATGTCAGATCACAATGCCAAAAAGCCCAACAACATCACTGTGTGGTATAAAGGAGCTATTTAGTAGCAGTCTCTATGATGTCCAAATCAGCAAGTGCTCCTGCTATGGAAAAAAATCCTCCACTACCCCTTTCACTTTGTTCCTCCATTCATTCATGTTGACCTGGCATGCTTTCCTCGACATTACTGTCTAAATGCCCCAGAGTGAAGTTACCTGTTCTCACACTTGCAGTAGGATGCAGTGCTGTGAGAATCTTTAGTTGGTTAATCCAACCTTTAGGAGTTGTTATAAAAGCGAAATAATGTGGATTCTGGAAGTCTGAATTGAGCATAGAGAATGCTGGAGAAATGATTGGGGGGAGATGATGATCCAGTGCTATTATCGCTAGAATATTAATCCAGAAACTCAGCTGATTCTCTGGGACCTAGGTTCAAATCCCACCATGGCATATTGTGGAATTTGAATCCAATAAAAAATAGTCTGGAATTAAAGAATCGAGTGATGACCATGAAACCATTGGAAAAACCCAGTTGGCTCACTAATGTCTTCTATCCTCATCTGGTCGGGCTACATGTGCCTCCTGACCCACAGCATTATGGTTGACTCTCAACTGCCCTCTGAAATGGCCTAGCACTCAGTTGTATGAATCACTACAAAGAAGTGAAACCAGACAGATCACCTGAAATTGACGAAGGCACTAGAAAAGACAATGGCAGAAACAGCCCTGTCTGACCCTGCTCATTAACGAGAGGAGGTTAGTGCCAAACTTGAGAGAGCTGTCTCACGGACTAATCAAACAACAGTCATACTCATGGAATCATACCTCCTAGACGCCACCATCACTATCCCTGGATACATCCTGGTCCACTGACGGGAAAGACCCACCAGAGATGATGGCACTGTGGCATACGTTTGGGAGGGAGTTGCCCTGGAAGTCCTCAACATTAACTCTCACCCCATGAAGTCTCATGCCATCAGGTTAGGCTCACAATGGCAAGTAATATTTGCACCACACAAATGCCAAGCTATGACCATCTAACAATAAGAGATTATGAAACCACTGCCCCTTCACATTCTATGATGTTACCATAACTGAATCTCCCACTGTCAACATTCTGGGGTTTACCAATCACCAGAAACTCAACTGGACTTACCACATAAACACTGGTTAGAAGAGCAGGTCAGAGACTAGGAATACTGCGATGAGCAACTCATCTTCTGACTCCCTAGGAATTGTCCACCATCTACAAGGCACAAGTCAGGAGTGTGATAGAATACTCCTCACTTGCCTGGATGGGTGCAGCTCCAAAAATACTCGAGATTTGCCACCGTACCGGATAAAGCAACCCACTTGATTCACATCACATTCACAAGCATCCATTGCCTCCACCACCAACGCTCAGTAGCAGCAGTGTATACTATCTACAAGACGCACTGCAGGAAGACCCTTGGACCGCACCTTCTGAACCCACAACCATGTCCATCCAGAAGGACAAGGGCAGTAGATACATGGGAGCACCATCACCTTCAAGTGCCTCTCTAAGCCACCACCATCCTGACTTGGAAATATATTGCTGTTCCTTCACTGTTGCTGGGTCAAAAATCCTGGAATTCCCTCCCTACTGGCATTGTGGGTCAACCCACATCAGGTGCGCTGCAGCAGTTCAAGAAGGCAGCTCACCCCGACCTTCTGAAGGGCAACTAGGGATGGGCAAGAAATGCTGGCCCAGCCAGCAATGCCCACATCCCTCGAGTGAATCAAAAATATTCGGCAGTTCTGGCAGCTCCTGTGGAGGGAGAATCAGAGTTAACATTTTTTTGAGTCCTGTATGACTGTTCTTCAGAACTCTGTGTTTGTTTCTTTGTGAGCCATTGTAATTTTTGTTGCTTTGATTTGAAGCAGCAATGGGAGGGGTGGAAAATGCAGCTTCACACATTGCTACCGCAACCATGCACTTCGCAACATGATTGCGTGCCGATAAATGATTGAATAGGAATCAGAGAACACAGCAAAGGGGTGCAATAATAACCCTCTGTGGGACAGGGGATCTTCTGACTTCATTTTGTGCAAACCTTTCCCTTCACATCATTGTTGCTACAGGTGATTAAATCCGCCTCTTTGACTTGCATTAGTGATGTTAGATTAGTGGAAATCCTCATGCAACTTCCCTCTGTTGTGAGTTAGTTTGTTCTGTAAAGAGACAGTTAGTGTTGAGATGTTGCTGAGTTTCAGAGTGTACTCATTACAGTCAAATGCTCAGCCTGCCCAGGAGTGTCAGTGTACAAGTGATATTTTGTGATAACGCATATTTTGCATTAAACACTCTATTTGGGTCAATTTATCTTTTAGGTCTTCACAGACTGTAAACTTTCTTGTTGTTTTGTTTCTGGGGTTCTACGTCTCTGATTTTGAAGGCTGTGTTATAGAGCTCCCTTTTGGAGCTTTGCACTGCAAACTGTGAGGCATTGTTAACATCACCAGCAACAGCTTAGAAGACAGAAACATTAAAGTTCATAACCATGGTTACCTTCACAGTCAATGATAAAGCCATACTTGCGCTGAGGTTAGAGTTAAGGCTGAATAATTGGCGGGTTTCAGTGACAAGTTCCACCGTGAAACATGGGCCCAAATATTAGTCATTTCTGTACAGGCAGAATTACTCCTGAGACTTAACATGATCTTTTTGTTGAGAGAGCCCTTTTCCCATTTCTCCACCCTTTTTCAGCAGCTGCATCACCTCTGCTCATTATAAGAACACATTTAACTTTTAAAAAAAAAAATAGACAAAATGGAAAAGTGAAGTAAGCCAATCATAAAGATTGGGATAAAATAGTAAAAAAGAGAGGAAAGGGTGAAGTGAGGAGCCTGAGATACACAATGGGAGTCACCCCTATTCGTCCACCCGATAGAGATGGTGAGGTTCACCTTTCAGATACCTCAATGGCCCACAGTTTACGAAAGGAGCAAGAGAGGAAACAGGATTATGGACCTGTCAGCCTTACTTCAGTAGTCAGGAAAATGCTAGAATCAATTATAAAGGACATAATAAATGGACGCTTGTATAAAAATGATCTGATTGGGCATAGTCAACATGGATTGGTAAAGGGACTTCATAGAATCTTCATAGGTCATCATAGAATCTCTACAGTGTGAAAACAGGCCCTTCGGCCCAACAAGTCCACACCGACCCTCAGAGCATCCCACCCAGACCCATCCCTCATAACCCCACCTAATCTACACATCCCTGAACACTATGGGCGATTTAGCATGTCCAACCCACCTAGCCTGCACATCTTTGGACTGTGGGAGGAAACCGGAGCACCCGGAGGAAACCCACGCAGACACAGGGAGAACATGCAAACTCCACACAGACAGTCGCCCAAGACTTGTTGGAGTTCCTTGAGGGTTCTCCTAACACAAGCAACAAAAGGCAGTCAACGGACATAGAATACTTAAATTTTTAGAAGATTCTTGATGTCCTCCACAGGTGGTTGGTTTGCAGAATTAAAGCAGATGGAATAGGCGGTAATGTTCTGGAATGGATTAAGGTTAGCTAACTAATAGAAAACAGAGTAGGAATGTATGGATCATTCTTGCTTTGGCAGACCAGTGAGGTATCATAAGGATCAGTACTGGAGTCCCAGTTGTTCACAATGTATCTCAGTGATTTGTATATGGGGGACCAAATTTGGAGATGATACAAAGCTAAGCAGGAATGTGTGTTGTGCTAAGGAAAGAGATGGGACTTGTTTTACAAATCTTCTAACTGTGGTTGCAGCTGCACATTGAGTGGACATATTGAATCTGATTGTTTCGAATTCCCTAGATTCTAGGGCAGTTTGCAAACATTAAAAGGTAGTGAATGTAACTTCAGTATTTAAGAAAGGAGGAACTGATGAAACAGGAAACTATAAGGTGGTCAGCCTAACGTAAGCAGCATGCAGAATATTATATACTTTAATTAAGGATATGGTAATGGTGGGGGGGGGCACTGAAAGAATCTTTAAGCAGAGTACACAGTGATCTATGACAGGAGAAATTGTATTCGACAAACTCTTGATTAAAGTACTTTTTGAGGATGTAATCAGTAAGATTGATGAAGGAACACGTAACGAGTTATAATCTTTGCGTTTTAAAAAGCAGTTACTACACAGAATTAGGACATTTTACACTGCGGGTAATAGAATAACAAGAGCTGAGGACGGATTAGTAGACCAGAAGCAGTACTTGGTCCTCACTGTTTTCCCTCTACCATTTCTATTAGTGATGTAGATCAGGGGCCTGAGTAGCATTCTCAAATTTGCCAATGATATAAAGTTAAGTAGGAAAGTAACGGGTGAGGAAACAGAAAAAGGCTGCAGAAGGTTATAAACATAAGGCGAATGGACAAGGATGGAATATAATAACACTAATCTACTCTGGTGGGAAAAAGCATCATATTTTTGAACGATGAGACTTTGGGAAAAGTTGTATTCAGAGGGAGTTAGGTGTCCTTGTACATGAATCACAGTAAGCTGAAGTGCAGCTACGGCAAGGAATTAGGAAAATAAGTAGAATGCTAGCTTTTGTTCCAAAGAGATTGGAGTACAAGAACTAATGAGTTTCACTACATGAGGTGCTTATTGAATGGGGGGCAGAACAGGTTTGAGGGGCTGAACGGCCTCCACCTGTTCCTATGATGAGACCACATCTGGAGTATGATGTGTAGTTTCTGGTCCTTTTTTTTGAGGTAATGACGTAACTTGCCCAAGAGGGAGTGCATTGCACGTTCACTAAGCTAATTGTTAGGGTGAGTGGAGCTGGTCTACATTCCCTGGAGTTTAGCAAAACATGAACTGATTTTCCTGAAACATAAGGGGTCCTTCTTAAGGGGCTCAACAGAGTAGATGCTGAGTAAGTGTTTCTGCTGGTTGGAGAGCTTAGAATGTAGTACACAACCTAAGAATGAGGGTTTGACTGTTTATAAAAAGTAATTTTTTTACTCTGAGTCATAATCTTTGGAATTGTCTACCTGAGAGAGGATGCTCAATGGTTGATTGTTTTAAAGATAAAGGTCAATGTATTTTTGGTGTTAAGGGAATTAAGGGAATCACTGTAGGAAGGTGAATTTGAGGTAATAGATTTTATTGAATGGCGGAGCAGGCCACGTGGTCTGCTCCTAGTTCATAGATGTGCACTGGATATTGCAATGACCCTTTCAACCTCGCATGTCTGGAACAGTGCTCTCCTTTGGAGAGAGTGCTCAGAATTGGAAACAGTGCAGCCATAGCGATAGCCAGTTAAATCAGTGGCAGTGTGTTGGCCTACTCTTGTTCCTATGTAAGATGTGGTTTAAGTGGTGCTTTCTATGACCAGATAGATTTGATGGACATTATTCCTATGACAGTCATTTTAACATGAATGAAATGCATGAAATGAAATAATCCAATATTTCTCTCCCCAGCCTTATCAATATACTTAGTGTTGAATCTTTGGACTGGGAGGCCATTGATTTACAAGTTTGTTGTTCTGAGGAAGGGTCACCGGACCCGAAATATTAACTCTGTTTTTTCCTTCAGACCTGCTGATCTTTTCCAGCAACTTTGTTTTTGTTCCTGATTTACAGCATCTGCAGTTTTTTCGGTTTTTACAAATTTGTGATGATTGATTTTGTTTGGCTTTTCCCCAGGGTCAAGTGTGGATTAACGGCTTTAACTTGGGTCGTTACTGGCCAGCCAGGGGACCCCAAATCACTCTGTACGTTCCTGCTCATATTCTTAGCACCTCCGCAGTGAACAACATCACGGTGCTGGAGCTGGAGAATGCACCGTGTGGGATTGAGCTAAACGCAGTCTGTGCTGTGGAATTTGTGGACACTCCTGTTTTGAATGGAACCACAGCTTACACCAACTTTCACAGTAGAGCTTTTAATAAGCAGTCTTGGCATGAATGACCTGAATGGTTAATGTGTTGCTGATCTGGCGACCTGCCTTTGTATGTGAGGATGACTATTGAGTACTGAAGTCTTTTTCCCCTTTTCAACTGAAGCTAATACTGTTCTATCACTTCCTTTGCCTTACTGAAGCAAGTTGATAAATAACCAGTGTTGCAACCATGGAACCATCTTGGGCTTGTGTGGAAGAAATAACACCATGAAGTAGAGATTCATTTGCACAGATCAACAAGTTTTCCCACTGCCCTCAAAACTGGTTAAAAGCCCTAAAGAGCCTTTGACAGTTTTTCACTGAAGAAATAAATAAAATGTTTAACAACATTGAATGGTCAAGAAATGAAACTGAGTCTGTGGGGTGACCACAGTTGCGTTGATTAGATTACTACTTACTTTTGTTTGATGTAATGCAAGGTTTGGAAAACAAATCAGGGCATGTTGTAACATTATTAATGAATGTAAATAATAAATTCTGACTACTATCAGATTTCCTGTTATATTGCAAATGCAACAATAAAGACTGAAACCATTTTAATTTATTCTCTTTATTCATTTACCTAAGCAATTTTGAAAGTCAGAATGAAACAGTTTGGGCTTTGCTGGGCTTCCTCTAGGGCACTGCACATCCACGGCTATCATACTATTCATTCTGCATGAGATGTTGGGACTGTAGACAGAACCTGCATCCACAGCATTGGATAAACTGCAGCCTTAGGCTTATCCCAACTGCTGTAAAGTTCAGAGACATAGTGACACATGTTCCACCCGCCTGCTGTGTTTCAGTCTCAGAAGAATCAAGATCTTGATTAACAGTGCAGAAAAAACTCTTACACACCATTTAAAGTTTTGCACCCCATTATTCTCAGTAGATTCTCAGACATCATCATATTTGGCTGGCTGTGGGCAGCAAGGTTGCTGTGCAATTTCCCTGAATCATCATTCTAAGTCCCATCTCTGCTCTGAACTTTCACTTGTCAATACATTGAACACCAGAGATTTTATTTTTTGTTTTTAGAGAAATGGATTTTCCCAAATTCACTCTTACTTGTGCTTCATAACGCAGGATATGAGGAAACAAAAGAAGTAACCTTGGGGTAACGTGTGAGGAAGTACACAGTGTTTTATTGAATATCACATAGCCAAAAGAGCAGGTATATGAGAAACAGCATCACTTTCCGTCATACCTGAAAAACTGTGCATTCCACCCACCCTGCTGACATCACAACCATCAGAGAGTGTGATGATTATAACCTCGCAGGCTGTAATATCTTTTGGGGAGGGCAGAAATGCACGGAAACAAAGAAGAGGAACAAATAAACACAAATGATCTTGGTGGAAATAAAAAAGACTTCAATGACACTGATCATGCTAAGGTAATCTGTGGATTGAGTGAATGAAGAGCAAAAGATGCCAAACTCAGCTATGTGTTACCTGCAGTACTGTTGGTAGTTAGGTAGGATATACAGCAAGGGGTGTTTGAATGTAATGATGAAGGAAGCAGTTAGCAAGGACAAAGCACTGGTTAGAGATTTCAATTTCCTCACTTCCTGGAGGAAGCGAAGCTAAAAGTCAATGGATTTGCAGAAAGTATTCGGGCAATTTCCACGACGATTCATTTTAGAACTGGTGGGTATGGGTCTTACTAGATATAGCAGTAACTAAAGTTATTTAACCTGGAGATAACAAGAACTGCAGGTGCTGAGCCCCCTTCCCCCTCCCCAGTCCTGATGAAGGATGTAAACCAGAAATGTCAACTTTCCTGCTCCTCTGATGCACCTGACTTATTTAGCCTGGTGTCAGCTGTGGTTCAGTTGGTACTACTCTCTCTTCTGACTCACAAAGTTCCAGGTTCAAATCCCACTTGAAGGCTGGAATATGAAGGTCGAGGCTGACACTCCAATGCAACACAAAGAGAGTGCTGCCATCAGAGATGGCATCTTTCAGATGAGATGTTAAACAAAGGCTTCAGTTGTCCTTCCAAATTGATGTAAAAGATCCCATGCATTATTTTCAAGAAGAGCCAGAGGAATTATCCCCAGTGTCTTCACCATATTTATCTCTCAGCAAATATGTCAAAAAATGATTATCTGCCCATCATCACGTAGCTTACATGTGGGAACTTGCTGTGCGCAAATTGACTCGTGCATTCAAAAAGTAATTAATTGGCTGTTAAGTGCTTTCATACAGCTGACAATCATAAAGATGCTATAGATGCAAGACTGGCTTTCTTTAGCCATCTGACAGTGAGAGAACATCACGCAAATACACCCCAGAACGAGTGAATTTGATATCAAGCTTGAGAGGGAGAAGGAAGGTTTACACACAAAGTCAAAACTTAAGTAAGGCACACTTTGAAGGGATGAGTAATCAATTAACCACAGTAGGGGTGAACAATGCTGTAATGAGTAATTTGCAGTTCAACAATGGGAAGTATTCAAAGAATTAGTTAAACAAATATAAAGAATTTAGATGAAGAACCAGTGTGACACTAAGGGGCAAAAGTAGCACAGAATTTAATTGTTGCTGAAAAAGGAAACGTGTTATTAAAACTTTGTGTCCTGCACTTGACAAGACAAATGCAAGACACCAAATTTCAAATCATCATCATAATGTATACTACAGGAGAAAAGGGTGCTTTCTGCTTTTTGAATGACCTAGGAATTTAGAATGCCAGTTGCTTTTTCCATGGCAAGGCCTTAGCTAATCATAGAAACATAGAAAATAGATGCAGGCATAGACCACTCGGCCCTTTGAGCCTGTTCCTCTATTAAATATGATCATGGCTGTTCATCCAACTCAGTATCCTGAAGTAGGGTCCCAACAAGGCCATGGGCCAGATGCTGGAAAATGGGATTAGCATAGTTAGAGATAGTAGGAACTGCCGACGCTGGAGAATCTGGGATAACAAGGTGTAGAGCTGGATGAACACAGCAGGCCAAGCAGCATCAGAGGAGCAGGAAAGCTGACGTTTCGGGTCTGGTCCCTTCCAGACCTGAAACGCCAGCTTTCCTGCTCCTCTGATGCTGCCTGGCCTACTGTGTTCCTCCAGCTCCACACTGTGTTATCTTAGTATCCTGTTCCTGCTTTCTCCCTATAACATTGATCCCTTTAGCCCTAAGAACTACTATCTAATTCCTTCTTGAAAACATTCACTGATTTGTCCTCAACCACTTTCTGTCTCAATCTGAAAGAACTTGAAAAGTTACGGCAACATGTCCTATTCAGTTGCACTACTGGGCAAAAGTTCTATCTGTGTAGCTAATGTACTGCAGTTGATAATTTGGAAAAAGACCGTATCATGTTAAAGTAAAAGGGTCACACAACTGGAAGAGAAGATAGAAATCCTGTTGGCTGAGTGAGCTTTGCAATGAAACTACAAATGGCTACAAAGAAGGTGATAAGAAAATGAATAGGAAAGACCCTGAGAAATGATTTTCTCAAACTGGGGTGACCCCTTGACAAAGAGGGCGCAATCCTAAAATCTTAGCTATGTCATTGGGAGTAGAATCCAAGAATACCTCTTTACAGAAAACATGGTGAAAATCTGAAACTCTCCTCTAGAAGGATGCTATAGGTTCAATCGATTGAAATATTCAGACAATAGTAAGGCTCCCGAGAGATATGGAATAAACATGGCAAAATAGGATTGTCAGAAGCGTGCAGCTACGTGCTAAATTGCCTGATTTGGTTTTCAATAACTAATTTTGCTGAATGTCTATAGGAGAAATTTAACTGTCTCTGTGTTGCTTCTTATCAGATAAGATCTGTTCACTGACAGTGTGCACCAGAAGCAATTCCTGTGAGTTTGTGCCCTTGTTAACATCACAAAGCTCTCTGGCATTAATTCTATCAAGCTGATGTTACACCTGATAAAACTACAGACATGTGGTTTAAGAAGAAGTTAATTAGTTACATTTTGTGCACTTGTACAAAAGACATTCTCACTGAAGTGAAAGTTCTGTTTTTAATGGACAAATTTTCCCCACAAAGAAGAAATGAATGGGAAAATATTGCGCAGGTTTACCTTGAAAGTCACCATGATGAAGGGCCTAGGCCCGAAACGTCAGCCTTCCTGATCCTATGATGCTGCTTGACCTGCTGTGTTCATCCAGCTCTGCACCTTGTTGTCTCAGATTTTCCAGCATCTGCAGTTCCTACTATCTATGATCCCACTCTCTCTCATTGGAGAGAGAGAGGACTGGTGGTGGCTTAATCTGAGGGTCACCACACCTCAGGCGAGGGATGAGGTAGAGAAAGAGAGTCCTTCATGGTAAGCTCAAACAGGAAATAGCACACTTTTCCAGAAATTGGGGAAAACCTCCCCTTCTGAGGAAAGGTCACTGGAGCCCAACATTAACTCTGATTTCTCTCCACAGATGCTGCCAGACCTGCTGAGCTTTCCCAGCAATTTCTGTACTTCTTTTCCCTTCTGCTATGCCTGAATCCAGACACTTGAGAATTACCCTCCCTGAATCCAATTGACTTTAATTTTACTCATGCTCCTACTAACTCTACATGATTGCTCAAAACACAAAGTCCAACCCTTCTCAACCAGAGTCATAAAGGAACAGGTGGCTGGAAGAACACAGTAAGCCAGGCAGCATCTGGATGAAAGAAGCAGTCAACATTTCGGGTATTACCCTTCTTCCATTGACTGCTCCTTTCTTCAGATACTGCCTGGCTTGCTGTGTTCTTCCAGCCTTCTGTTTGTCTACCTCAGATTCCTGCATCAGCAGTTTTTTTTCTCTCTCTAATAAAGGAACAGGTTACTGAAGATGGAAAGAAAAATCAGAAGCATAGATAGCTTAGTGGATCAGGCAGACAGATATCAAACGTCATTAAATCTGTTGAGTAATGCATTTGAGAACACAAAAAGAGAGTGGGAATGTAGACTGAACAGAGGCCTAGGAGTTCAGTGATTAGAAGTAATGAGAAAAGACAGCAGCCTCTTGGATTTTATGAAAAGAAGTGTAGATTCAATTTTTAATTCATTCATGGGAATTTGTGGGTGTCGCTGACAAGGCCAACATTTATTGCCCCCATCCCTAATTTCCCAAAGCGCAGTTAGGAGTCACATTGCTATGGTCTGGAGTCATGTGTAGGCCTGATTACTTTCTGAGATTTTCCAAATTGCATCAACCAAGTGCTCATGAGCCTGTTTGGAGTTGTAAAGTCCTGGTGGGACTAAGATGGAGAATCAGTGAGATGCTTATTAGTCAGTGCTAATTGACATTTCAAAAGGAGAGCTTGAAGTGTTGTAATGGTGGTGACAGTGCCAAAACATTTCGACTGAGAGAAGCATCTAATTATAACATATTACAAAATTTCACAGACTTGTAAATAGGAATTTATAACAGGAAAACTTTCAGTGATTGTATACAGATTTTTGTTATGCTAATTTGGTTTAAACAGCTGAATTCAGAGACCATACTGAGACTATCAGAACACACAATGAGGCTTGGCTGAGCATCCAGATATCCACTACACTTTTGAAATACCTGAGCCCCTGGTTGATTGTCTGGCCTTTGCTGTCAAATTTACAATATTTATTTGTACAAGATTCAGAGGTTTCAAATGTCTGCAGTTTTAGCTATTGGAACTTTAAAGGGTATGGATGATTTCATTGTCCTGCAGTAGAATTTTTCTTTAGTAGAAGCTCTTTTGTACATCCTACTGTCACTACAGCTTTCATTGCTTCTATACAGTGTGTGGTAGACCTTTTGAACTTACTTTTAAAAGGTTCCACCATGTAGATGACAGTTCATGATGCATCTAAAGTGCAGTGAATGATGACTCTTTAAAGATCTAGCTTGAATCCGTGATAAGTTGCAGAGGAATAGGTTGTGCCTATCTCTGCAAAGGAGTCAACCAGGCCAGGAGTGTTGGATATAGTTGTGTGACCTCAAATCACCTACAACACTCATAGGCACTCCTGAAAATCAGAAATTCCAGGAATGGGGTTCGGGAACCCCGAATCAGGTCTCATCCACCAGTTTCAAAACATTCCAATTCATCCTAACTCAGAGAAAGTTCAAGCCATAAGGGGAGAACTCAACTGAGTGTGACACCAACTAACCTTAGTAATATCTTGACCTCACATGGCTTCTCGTATGTAATTAAGACCAAATGCAGTCTGCAAGTGAAGCAGAGTTGGAGTTTGGACAGATTGAAAGCATAATGGATTTGAGGCTGAGAAAGAGGGACGAAAGGAGCGATGGCAGCAAAGAGGTAAGAGAAAGTAAAGGATGGAGAAAGTAAAGAAAGAGATCGGGGCGGAAGAACAGGGGAGGAAGAGGTAAGGGTAGAAAACAAGGGTGTGGAGAATCAAGGAAGGAAGATCAAGATGGTCAAAGGAACTGTGCAAAAATGGGTGGTTAAGTGATCTCCCACATTGCCATACGAGAGTTTTTTTTAACTCATCATGGGATGTGGGCATCGCTGGCTATGCCATCATTTATTGCCAATCCCTAATAGCTTAGGAGCTAAGAGTCAACCGCATGGCCATGGGTCAAGAGTCACCAGATTAGGTAAGGATGGCAGTTTCTTGTCACATTCCCCTGACAGCCAACATTTCACCATGGGCAACACAGGAGTTTCAGGGTTCAGTGTATGGACAAGGATTGAAACTGTAGCCATTAAAAATAGCTTTTATTGAGCAAGTAAATGAGGGATTTTTGACTGCAATGCCCCTTTTGGATGGGACGCAGCACATTGCTTATAGGAAAGGGCCTGTACAAGTTAATATTGACGTAGATCAACCTTTCTGGTTTACTGCAGGTCCATGTTCAACCTGGGAAGTATCTGAACCTGTTGAATAGAGAATGGTCTTTTCTAGATTGTCACTGTTCCACACTTCCACCAA
>NC_063333.1:137282726-137294494 GCF_021869965.1 Rhincodon typus
TAACAACAGACTACTTACAAGAACTCAATCAATTCCCTAGCTTATCCAGGATCTGTCCTTCTCTCTCAACAGAACTTTATCTTTGTATCTTGTCAAACACTTTCTGAAGGACCAAACATAGTTGAGTTAACTTTATCCACCAACTTAGTTTCCTCCTTAGAAAATTAGCTGGTTGGTGAGAGATGATTTTCTTTACCAGATGCCATGCTGTGGTTCTTGAGTTGCCCCTTTGAACAAGGTTCCAGTAACAGAGGTTAAACTAATAGGCTTATGATTCTCTGGTTCTGATTTGCTATCCTCTTCAAATATAGGTATTAGATTAGTCTTCTAACAATCCATTCATAAGAACATGAATTTGGGGTGTAACAGCGCTATGCAGTGGGGCTCTGAGCTGGATTTTTATGTTGTTTGCATATATAATCATAAGCAAGTGCTTGGTTAGATGAGCTGATATAAATCAGTAAGCCTCAGATTCCACAGTGAGTAAACATACAGAACCATACCATAACCACACTTGTCTTCATTTGATGCTCAACACTTTTCAAACACTTACTTTGTTTAAACAGATTAACCCCTTGCATTTTGTCACCTACCCCGGCAGAAGCTTTTGAAGTTCATTGCCTTTCACATACCCCAATCTGACACAGAGTTAAGATAAGAAATATCTGAACAGTAGAATCCACATTACTTTTGCAAACGTTCCCAATGAATTCAAATAAATTACATTTGTCACAACAACATAAGGTGTTAAAAATCATTATTGTTCAATTACCTTTATTGTTTGTAACACACTAGTTTAATAGCCCTTTTTGAATCCTAACCCACAATTATAATCCCTATTAACGTGCAGGTTGAGGAGTTTGCACTTTAAAGGATGTGGTAATCCCAGTAGTGCTATGTTTACACATAGGTTCAAAGGGTGTCAGAATGGTTTAAACCCCAAACTAGAGACTATAAGAGGTAATTTAGAGTGATGCTTCAGTGCTGTACTTTAGCAGAGCTACATTGTTATTTCAATGCTAACATTAAAATGCACTTTATTTCACTAAACTGCAGATTAACCTACGGTTGTCACTTTACTTAAATGTTATATCATTCTGTGATATTTTCTGAACTGTGTGAAATTTTGCTAACAATTTATTGTCTCATTAATTGTTCATTATTCTCAATAACTGTAAATTCTCATTAATTTATTGATAAAAGGCATGTTATCAATTATCATAACCACTTAAATTGTTGTCTAAATAATTGCATATTATTTCATGATATTTGATTGAATTAATTATTATCATACTAACTGCATTTTTCATTGAGCTATACACTGTCTCATAAAAATTCCTATTAGCCTATTAACCATGTTCCTTTTTCCAAAATGCATGATACCATTAACTTACCACTATCTCAGTAATTAGGTGGTTCATCAAGCTGGACATTATCTTAATAGTTGTGTGTTTTCTCATTAATTATACTTAATTGAATTGCTCCTTATACATCTACACATCATAATATTACTTCTTAGGTTTTGAATTACTTTTACATTATCTCATCAATAACAACAATAATAAACATACCTTTATATAGAGCCATAGTATAAGAAAATGACCCTTAGTGCTCTAACAGGAGGGGAAGGAATCAAAGGCTGGCACCAAACCAATGAAGAAGACATCAGGACATGTGACCTAAGTTTGGTCAGAGAGACTGGTACAAGAGTGTTTTATGGAAGTAGGTGAAGATGCAGAAAAGCTAAAGGAGGAGGTTCCTGAGCTTTGGGCCAAACCAACTGAAGGCTCATTCATCAACTGTGTGGCCAAGGGAGTGTTGGATGGACTCAAGGGCATGTTGGAGGAATGAAGTTCTCGGATGTTTGGACAGATGTAATATGATACAGAACTGAGGGAGGGCAAGATCACAAGAGGTATTTGAACATGAGTTAGAGACATTTTAAACTTAGATACTGGTCGAAAGGAGTCATGTAGTGCAGTGAGTCCAGGGATAATCAGTGAGTGTGACTTAAAGATGTTTAAACTAGTGCAGCAGAGTTTTGGATGAGCTCTGTTTAATGGAGGCTAGCCAAGGAAACCATTGTAATCATATAATCTTGAGGTAATGGAAACTTGTGAGAGGATTTCAACAATAGATAGAGGGAGGTGGAAGTGGAGGCAGTGACAAATAACCTTACAGAAGTCATGGTAAGCAATCTGCTTTACAATGTGGGGACAGAGCACAGATTAATGATGGGGCAGCCCATCACATCAGTGCAAAAGATAAGGCTGAAGCAGCCACAATAATCTAGAAGTGCCAAGTGGATGATCTATCTTGGCCTCCACCACTGGGCCTCTGCATCACAGATACCAGCCTTCAGCCAATTCGATTCACTCCACGTGATATCAAGAAATGGTTGGAGGCACTGGATAGTGCAATAACAATAGTCCCTGACAACATTCTAGCAAAAGTACTGAAGTCTTGTGATCCAGAATTTGTAGTACCTAAAACTGACTCTTTCAATACAATATACAACACTGGTATCTGCCCAACAATGTGGAAAATTGACCAGATATGTCCTGCACACAAAAAGCAGGACAAATCCAACCCGACCAATTACCACTCCATCAGTCTCCTCTCGATCATCACTGAAGTGATGGAAGGTGTCATTAACAGTGCTATCAAGCAGCACCTGCTCAGCAATAACCTGCTCAGTGATGCCCAGTTTGGGTTCTGCCAGGGCCACTCAGCTCCTGATCTCATTACAGCCTTGGTTCAAACATGGACAAAAGAGCTGAATTCCAGAGGTGAGGTGAGTGTAACAGTCTTTGACATCAAGGCCATATTTAAACGTTTGTGACACCAAAGACCTCTAGCTAAAGT
This sequence comes from Rhincodon typus, assembly GCF_021869965.1. Taxonomy (NCBI): domain Eukaryota; kingdom Metazoa; phylum Chordata; class Chondrichthyes; order Orectolobiformes; family Rhincodontidae; genus Rhincodon; species Rhincodon typus. The sequence goes on from NC_063333.1 coordinate 137,285,592, forward strand.
GGAGTCAGTGGGAATCAGAGGAAAAATTCTCTGCTGTTGGAGTCATACCTGGCACATAGGAAGACGGTTGTGGTTGTTTGAGGTCAAGGTAATGAGCATCTCTGCAGGACTTCCTCTGGGTAATGTTCTAGGCCAAACCTCCTTCATCAATATCCTTCCCTCCATCATATCTCAGAAGTGGAGGTGTTTTTCGATGATTGCGCAATGTTCAGCACCATTTGAGACTCTTCAGATACTGAAGCAGTCCATGTTCAAATGTAACAAGATTTGGACAATATCCAAGTTTGAGCTGACAAGTGGCAAGTTACATTCATGCCACACAAGTACCAGGCAATGACCATCTCCAGTCGGAGGCAGTCAAATAATTTCTACTTGGTATTTAATGATGTTATCATCACTTAATCCCCTGCTTCAACATCCTGGGTGTCACTTTTGATAATAAACTGAACTGAACTTGCCACATAAACACAGTGGCTACAACAGCAGATCAGAGGTAGGGAATCCTCTGACTCCCAAACCTGTCCATCATTTACAAGGCACAAGTCAGGAGTGCGATGGTATACTCCAACTTGGCCTGGATGGGTGCAGCTCCAACAACATTCAAGAAACTTGACACCGTCCAGGACAAAGCAGCCTGCTTGACTGGCACTACATCCACAAGCCTCCACTCGGTCCACCACCAAAGTTTATATTGTGTACCATCTACAAGTTGCACTGCAGAAATTCACTAGAGATCCTTAGACAACATCTTCTAATCCCAAAATCACTACCACCTAGGAGGTCAAGGTCAAGGTGAAAATGGGAACACCACCTCCTGCAATTTCCCCTCCAAGCCACTCATCATCATGACTTGGAAATAAATCACTGTTCCTTCACTGTCTCTGGATCAAAATCCTGGAACACCCTCCCTAATAGCATTGTGGGTCTACCTACAGTAGGAGGACTGCAGCAGTTCAACAAGGCAGCTCACCATCACCTTCTCAAGGGAAACCAAGGTTGGGCAAGAAATGTCGCAGGCAGCAACGCCAGTGTAAATTGAGGAAAAACTTTTATCAACTCCAGTTGATAAAAGCAAACAAGAAATGATACAGGATACATTTGTGACGTTGGTCAGAATGACTCATATCTAAACAAGCTGACAGCTAACTGCCTTCGAAATACGTTCTTTCAGTTCCGGAGAGCTCTTGAAAGATCAGAATCCTTGCAGACGAGAGAACCGATCAGCTCATCCTTGTTTGTCTATCAACATTCTGTGCAAAGAAGAATCTTCTGAGGTCAGTCTTTAAATTTACCATTTAGTAGTTCTAACTTAATGGTCACTGCCTGTTCCCTGTTGTCTGCCAGATTAGTTTCTATGTAGCATGTTCCAGTCTCTATCCAGATCATTCCAGAGATAGGCATTCCAAACTGAATTAGCCAAACCCAACCCCACCCACTCCCAACCCTACTCCTGGGTGTCATTTAGACAGTGTGTGTTTGTGTGAATGGCTGACCAATTGAAACTGGTTTAGATCAAAACAATATGTCCAGATTAATATCTGCGAAAGCAGACAGAGTGAACTCGTAACAGAATGATGTATTGTGCAGTGGAGGATTCAAATATAGAAGAGGAACACAAGTACAGAGGAGAAATACAAGTACAGAGGAGGACACAAGAATAGAGGAAGGCACAAGTACTAAGGAGGATACAGGTATACAGGAAGATACAGGTATAGCAGGAGATACAGATGCACTGGAGAATACAAGTACAGAGGAAGACATAGGCACAGAGGACAATACTGGTGCAAAGGGGGAAACCGATAGAGGAAGAATACACATACAGAAGAGCAATACAAACACAGAGGAGAAATATAGGTACACAGGAGGACACAGGCACAGTGGGGGAAATGGGGACAAGGTGGGATAGATGAATGGAGGAGGATATGGGTACAGAAAACAATACAGAGGGAGATACAGGTGCTGAAAGAAATATAAGTGCAGAGGGGAAAAAGGCAATTGGTAATTAACATAAGATCAGAAACTGAATTATTTATTCTTCCTTTAACACTTAGTTATTTAATAGATTAAGGAGCTACTGAGCTGGAAGTTAAAATTAATAAACAAGACACAAGGACATAAATAAAGAAATAGAAAATTCCAGCATCCCAGACCACAGGAATGAATTAGAAAATAAAGATATAAGAAGTTCAGAACAACAGTCCTTCCTACCCAGTCCCATCGTGGAGAGGCACCAGGTACACAAGAGCCAGCTCAGAGGGAAAAGGGTACATGTGGATGCTAGGTCAGTTCAGACTGGTGCCATGCACTCGTTAAGTTTACATTAAAATTAAGCGATGAGAGTGTAGTAGATGGATTAAATAAAAATGACATTAATAAAATTAGACCCAATTAAATCCACCTGATCATACTGCTTGCCATTTCGAGCCAGCGTTCTGGCTGTTTTCGCAGTAATTTATGACTTGTGCCTCTCAGCCTCTTTCTGTAATCTGACCACAAAGTGCTGTCAGAGTCCTCTGCACCAGAGCGAGTGCATGGCACCAGTCTGAACTGACCTAGCACCCACATGTACCCTTTTCCCTCTGAGCTGGCTCTTGTGTACCTGGTACCTCTCCACGATGGGACTGGGTAGGAAGGACTGTTGTTCTGAACTTTTTATAGCTTTATTTTCTAATTCGTTCCTGTGGTCTGGGATGCTGGACTTTTCTATTTCTTTATTTTTCTAATTATTTTTTCCCTAAGAACTTAAACTGAAGAATCTGTACCTAGATGCCTGGTACCCAAGAGGTGCCTTAAGCGTCAACTTGTAAACTTTTCACTTTCCTCATTTGAGTACATGTAACAATAAAGCTAATTCTAATTCTAATAAGAAGAGCCCCCATTTATCCAGGTGTCTGAATCAGAGCAATCTCCATCTCTGAGCTCTCTGGCACCGTACTAGCATCTTTCAAGTTCAAGGTGGAGACAAGTTGATACATACCTGATCTATAGGAAATCAGGATGCTCTTGAGATGTTTTATTGGAATTGGCGAATGGGCAATTCCCTCTTTGATCCAGGTCTCCTGTACTGTCTCTGTTTCTGAGCTGGTGACTGCAAGTGCAACTTCATCATCAGCCTCCTCTTCCTCTGACAACCTCCCCCACACTTCTGCAGAAGGGCCCTTTGCCACCCTGCTTCAGTTCTGAGGAGGTCAGAAGCAGTGTGACTGACTCCTTTCTAGAAAGTAAGGTGCCTCCTCTCCATCAACACTCCCACTTCCCTCTTTCTTCACCAGCCAGAGATTTTTATTCTATCTCTGGTGAATGGCCTCCAGAATTTCCTTGTATCCAGACACTTGCTTGCAGTTCCAGTAATGGCCACCACTACTGCTGGCCCTCCAGCAGAGCGGCCAGCTTATCTAATTGACCAATAGCTCTCCGAGGTGGGCTTTCTGCCCCAGTGAGGGCCGGGTCACAATTGAGTCCGTCAACTCCCCTCGAAATGTGCCCTACTCCCTCTTTCAATGGCCATTCATGAAAGTCTGCCCCATGTACATGAAACAAAACCCTCATCATTGAGCTACTCCCCCACTTCCGCCCACAATGAGGGTGAAGTCATCTAGTGAGGGAGGTACCACCCCCATCACATCCAAGACACAAATAGGCTTAACTGCCCCTCACCTCACCTCAGATTTGAAGCAGGCTGTGAAGTGGCCTTTAAGCAGTCAATTAATGGCCTCAACTGGGGCAAGAGTTTGTCAGTTGTCAGTAGAATAAAAGATCAATGGTGAAGACAAACTCACAGTCATCAGCTCAGAGCCCATGTAGTTCCTGGATAAATACCCTGCATAATTATATATTCTACCAAAATCCGTTTTCAAGGTTTATACACGAATAATGTCCAGTTGGTCAAGGAGAACAACTAAGTCATTAACTTTTTCAGGAGAGGAATGTAATGATGGAGAAAATTGAAAAGTACAAAATAATCATCAATGATGTAATAACTAAAGTATCGAAGCAACCACCTTAAACTTTAATGCGTGAAGAGAGTTAAAAGTCTAGTTTTGGTCTATAAATATCTTTGAATTTTCAGCTCGAAATTGCACCAAACAGTCTCACTGCCACACTCTGTAAGGTAATTATTCAAACCCCCTGCCAGTTTATTCTTTCCAATAAATGAATCACTGATCTGAGAAAGCTCTTTATATTTTTCATATCAGATTCTTTCAATCTGTTTTAGCGTATCTTCCATTTACATTTTATGATAATATACTAATTATATCCTGCAAGGTATATATTTATCTATTGTTATCTTGAGACCAATCTGCACAAGACCCTCCTGCCTTCCTGCATTTAAAGAATGTACTTCAAATAATTGAGTTTTTTTGAGGAAGTTACCAAAAGGATAGATGAGGGCAGAGCAGTAGACGCTGTTTACTTGGACCTTAGTAAAGCCTTCAACAAGGTTCCACGTGGTTGACTAATTAGTAAAGTAGGTCACATGGGATTCAGGGTGAGCTTGCCAATTGGATACATAATTGGCTTAACGGCAGGAGACAGAGGGTAATGGTGGAGGGTTGCTTTTCGGACTGGAGACCTGTCACCAGCAGGTGTTCCACTGGGTTCTCTTTTTGCTTGTTATTTATAGAAATGATTTGGATGAGAATATAGAAGGCATGGTTAGTAAGTTTGTAGATGACACCAAAATTGGTGGCATTGTAGACAGTGAAGAAGCTTATCTAAGATTACAAAGGGATCTTGATCAAATGGGTCAATAGGCTGAAAAATGGCAGATGGAGTTTAATCTGGATATATATGAGGTATTGCATTTTGGTACAACAAACAGGGGTAGGACATATACAATTAATGGTAGTGCTTTTGGTATTGTTGTAGAGCAGAGGTATCTAGGGGTGCAGGTACATAATTCTTTGCAGTTCACATCACATATAGACAGGGTGGTCAAAAAGGCATATAACACACTTGCCTTCATTGCTTAGTCCTTTGATTATAGGAGTTGGGAAGTCATGATGACGTACAGGACATTGGTGAAGCCTCTTCTGGAATACTGTGTCCAGTTCTGGTCCCCCAGTTAAAGGAAGGTAAATATTAAGCTGGAGAGAGTTCAAAAGAGATTTATCAGGATGTTGCAAGGTATGGAAGGTTTGACTTATAAAGAAAGGCTGGATAGGCTGGGACTTTTTTCACCGGATCATAGGAGGTTGAGAAGTGACCTTATAGTAGTTGATATAATCATGAGGGGTATAGATAGAGTTAATGGTAGGTGTCTTTTGCCTGGATGGGGGATTTCAAGACTAGGGGGCACATTTTTAAGGTGAGAGGAGAGAGATTTAAAAAATACATATGAGGCAAATTTTTTACAGAGGGTGGTTCTCACGTGGAATGCACTTCGTGAGGAAGTAGTGAAAGTGGGCACACTTACAACATTGAAAAGACTTTTGGATAATTACATGAATAGAAAAGGTTTGGACAAATATGGACCATGAGCAGGCAGGTGGGACTAGTTTGGTTTGGGATTATGTTCATCATGGACGGGTTGGACCAAAGGGTCTGTTTCTGAGCTGTATGAATTTATAAAAGTACAGTAGATGCTAGAGATCAGAAATAAGAACACAAAGTGCTGGAGAAACTCAGCAGGTCTGACAGCATCTGTGGACAGATAAGGAGGAGAGATGGGAAACCACGTTGTGAAGAAGAGATTGCAAAAAGATGCCACCAGGTTTAGTGAGTGAGCAAATATGTAACAAAGAGTATAATGGAGTAAATTTGAAATTGCCCATTTTGGCAGGACAAATGAAAGACGCATATTATCCAAATGCTAAGGTATTGCAGAGCTCTCAGCTACAGAGATCTGGGTATCACCACTAATGTTTTCTCTTCTGTGCCAGCCTCTGAGTTCTGTGCCAGGCAGAAACTGCTGGAACCAGGAGTCAATACCATGATTCACATCAGTATGCAAATCGCTGTTTGCAGAATGTCATGTGAGCAGACCCGTAGCTTCAAGGGATCATTGCTGGGCGTCCTCGTGCACAAATCACAAAAATTTAGAATGCAGGTACAGCAAGTAATTAGGAAAACTAGTAGAATGTCATAATTGATCGCAAGGGGAACTGAATAGAAAAGTAGGGAATTAATGCTTCAGCTATACAGGGCACTGGTGAGACAACAATATAGTCAGTTCAAAGAAGAGTCATATTGGACTCAAAATGTTAACTCTGTTTCTCTCTCCACAGCTGCTGCCAGACTTGCTGAGTTTCTCCAAAACAATTTCTGTTTTTATTGAAGATAACTATTTCCCTTTTCTCTGCCTCAAGTGTTCTATACTTTATCAATAGTGACAAAGTACAAGAACAGAGAGGTTGTGATGGAGTTGTATAATGTACTGGTTAAACCTTCTCTGGAGTATTGCCTGCAGTTCTGGGACCACATTTTAGGAAGGAGGTGCATGCATTGGAGAAAGTGCAGAAGAGGCTGATGGGAATAGTTCCAGGATGAGTTAGAAAGATAGAATGGTTGGCAATGAGTTGGGACTATCTGCTCTGGAGAGGAGAAGCTAAGTGGATTTTTGATTGAAGTTTTCAAAATCCTGGGTGGTCCTGTCAACATAAAAAGGGAGACACTGATCCTATTCAAAAACAGATCAAGAATGGAAGGACACAGTTTTAAAGTGATTTGTAAAAGAAGTAAATGCGATGTGAGAGGAAGCATTTTCACGCAGTGAGTGGTCTGGGTCTGGAATGCAGTGCCTCAGACTGTAGTGGAAGCAGGTTCATTCAGGGCAATTTAAGAGGTCATTAGATAATTATTTAAACAGAAAGAAGATGCAAGGTTATTTGGAAAGGGCAGGAAATTGGCATTAACACATGAAGCTCACACAGAGAGCAGACATGATGGGCCCAATGGCCTTCTTCTGTCCTGCAACAATTCTGTGATCGAGGCTGCTTGTGTACGAGGTGCATGCTCACTTGCACGTTTGGCTTTTCAACAAAGTGTAAGTTCAGATGCAATTCATACTGGACTCACCTTGTGTCTCCCACTCAAACGGGGCCGGCTGCCTTTAAGAAACAGAGTCCACTTGTGATATCAAGATCTTCCCCCTCCTGGTCTGTACAGCCACTGAACAGGGCATCCATCATGCAAAGCAGCAGACAGTACAAATACAAGGTGTCAGCTGTAGCTAAATGAACAACTCTGGGTTAATCACACATCACAACTGGGAGATATCTCATTTAGCTCTGACCAGGACCATAAGAAACTACAGAAGGTGGTGCGCACAGCCCAGACCATCACGGAAGCCAACCTTCCATCCATGGACTCTATTTAGATGGCTTGCGGCTGCAGAAAGGCTGACAGCATCATCAAAGACCCACTGCATCCCATCAGGCAGAAGATAGAGAAGCCTGAACAAATGCAGCAGCAGGTTCAGAGACAGCTTCTTGCTGACCATTATTAGACTGATGAATGGATTGTCTAGCCTCAAATAATGTTGATCCCACCTAGCGCACACCCTGTGCAATGTAACCTGTATGGCTCTGGCTCAGTCTTTACGATCTGTACCTCCTCGCTTACTATGATCTGCCTGTACTGCTCGTAAACAAAGGTTCAGTACACGTGCCAATAAATCAATCAATCAAATCCCAAGCACCAAGTGTAATATTCAGTGCTTCCTGACGCAGAACCCAATGCTCCACGGATTATTGAACTCGTTCAGTTAGTGGGCAACACCTTCACCTTCTGCACCAGTGTAAAACTAACTCTTGTAGATCTTTGCCAACTATACAGTCACTGCAGTTGTCTTTCCATCAAAGTCAATATTGTGTGTGTAAAGGCACACTCACAGACTACAGGAATGACTCTTACTGCTGGGTATGAGGAGAGGAAATGAGTCAAAATGTAAAGGGAGTTTCAATAAATACCAAGCTTCCAGTTAAGCCACAATTAATGGGCACAGCTTTCACTTCTACTTTCACAGAACATCCAATCGGAGTAGAACAAAGGGGCTTGCCCTGCACCAGTGCATCTCCTGCACTTCTTCAAACTAACAACAAGGCAGAGGTCTTATGATGAAATAACCTTTAACTTTATTCTTGATTGTGCTGCTTTAAAGTGTGTTACATGTAAATCTTTACTTTTTTTTTCTCCATAGTTTATTGTGCCAACCACTACACTGCAAACCAGAATTTCTTCTGTGTTAAGATCACAGAAAATACGCCATGGGAGAGTCTGTTTCAAATTATTCAGATTATCACTATGATTATGATCAATTTAACATAACGCTAGATTACAGCCAGTTTGTTCATTTATGCGAGAATACTCAAGTTAATTTATTTGGAGCCATGTTTACACCAGTCTTGTTCAGCCTCGCCTTTATTTTCAGCCTGATTGGAAATGCTCTAGTTTTGTGGGTCCTGGTGAGATATGAGAGGCTGAGGACTGTGACAGACATCTTCATTTTAAATCTGGTCACCTCCGATGTACTCTTCACTTTCTCGCTCCCTTTCTGGGCTGTCGATCACACGAATGGATGGATCTTTGGCAAGGCCATGTGCAAAATAATGAGTTCAATTTTCTTCATTGGCTACTACAGTGGGATCATGCTTCTCATGCTGATGACCATTGACCGATACTTTGCAGTAGTTCACTCTCTGTTTGCTGTCAGATTCAGGAAGGTCTCCTATGCTGTGACAGCCAGTTTAGTCATTTGGGGAATTAGTATATCAGCAACGATCCCTGAGATGATCTTCTCTGATATTACGGGTAATGAGGAGGAAAGACTATACTGTACCAGTAACTATCCACCCGAAAGTACTCAAATGTGGCAACTGTTGGGGTGTTACCAGCAAAACATTTTGTTCTTCTTCATTCCCTTTGTTGTTATTGTGTTCTGTTACTGGAGAATTCTCAACACT
>NC_063333.1:137294994-137332934 GCF_021869965.1 Rhincodon typus
TCATCATGGATTGTTTCTTTAAGTAGTATTGTTGGAACCCTTGCTGGTTTTCCTTATTTTTGTTTATCAATTTGGTTGAAACCATGAGCTGAGCGTTGAGGGTGACCTTTAAACAGTGAGTAGCAGCTTGTTTATTTTAGAAAAGGGAGAACAAGTAAACTGATATTTGTTTATACGACCTGGTGTGTAAGTTAATTGAAAGGTGATTCTCGTTCAAGGAACACTGTAGATGCTTTGATTCCGGGAATGTATTATGCTCAAGTTTTGACGGATGCTTGATATTAACAGGAGATGTCCCAGGGAGTCTGGTGCCAACCAGTGTAACAAAAAAGAATGCTGAAGAAGAACAGAAAGAGAACCCAAAGTTTGAACTTATTTGAACTGTGTTGGTTTATCAGAATGATTGTGGATGCCAAAGAAATAGGATTGTAGAAGATTGCTCCCTGGTTATTCTCCCATTATCAACATATTGTTTGGAGAATATAATCTCAATTATAAGAATTAAATGAATATTCTTCTGACTCTACTGGAAGCTATTTGCATTGGCCTGGATCTTCAGAAATCAAGAATACAATCCCATGTGCCTGTGATACTGTGCATCATGGAAGCTGCTTTAATGAACTGGCCAGTTACATCTTTCATTTTAAATCATAGAAATTAATTGGATTATTTTGTTTAACTTTGCTTTATTAACACCACTGTAGTAATAATAAATTGTTAGTTCTTTTATTTATGCTGTACACTTGGTATCTGGTGTCAGCCATTCCCAAAGTCTGGTTAGAAGCCATTGGGATCAATTTTGAGTGTCACTTGAATGGTTTAATTTTACTGTCTTGTGAATACAAGATAGAGAAGCTGATTTGCTTTGGCTGTCTGTCTTTGTTTCACAACAGTACTTTGCAGAACCTACCTAGGATCAGGTTATTTTAAGATCATAATGTTCAATGACATAAGATTAATATGATCCTCTGGGGTTAGCAGTCACGCCATGGTAGAATTTTAAATTCATTTTGAGGGAGACAGCTCAGGTCTAAAACCAAAGTCCTCAATGTACATAAAGAAAATCACAGCTATATGAAAAAATAATTGTCTAAAGTGGCCTTTGGAAATAGACTAAGGGGGAGTCAGTGGATGAGCAATGACTGATGTTTAAGCAGATATTTTATTTAAGCAGATATTATATATAAATTTATTCTAGTCAAAAAGAAGAAATTGAAGAGAAAGATGAATTGCCTATGTGTAAAAAGATGGTTAAGGTAAGCATCCAATCTAAAAAGGTGGTATCCAAACCAACAAACATTAATGATAGGTCAGAGGGCTGGGATTCTTTAAAGGAACCAGCAGCAGATGAATAGAAAGCTAGTTAAGGTGGAGAAAGTTGCTATGAAAAGTAAATGGGAAAGAAATATAAAAACAAACATCAAGAGCTCCTACCGATATATAAAAGCCAGCAGCCAAAGTATGTGTAGCACATTCAGAGGATGCAACTAGGAAGTTGAAAATGGGGAAGAGGGAAATGGTAGATAACTTAAACCAGTATTTTGCATTGGTCATCATGATGGAGGACACTATAAACATCCCTGTAAGAGCATTTTTCCCAACCCGGGGCAAAGACTCAGGAGGCAGACAGGATTCAGGGAAGTGGAAGATGTTTATTCAAACAGAAATCGGTTTATGCAGAGAGAGGGCCAAAGGATCTTCCCCCGCATCTGGCTTCGGAAGACAGATCAATGATACACCCTCTGCTTTTACAAAGAAATACAGCATTTTTATACATTTTGTGTTACAGTAATCAAATACAACATAGTCATCATCCTTCCCCTTAATTCAAACACCCAATCCTGTGGAACACTAATCAGTGATGGGCACTTCCATGGACAGCCCCAAGTTCCCATGATCTTATGGTATTAGCTAGACATTGTAATCTCTAGGCCATGGTATCTCCCCATGCATCCTATTCATTCACATTCCAAAAGTTTAATGATTATACTCCTTCAGGTCTTTGTTAGGATTGTTTAAGGACAACTCAAGTTCTATAACTCATTGCATTTTAGTGCTGTCTTTTAAAACATTCAGTTACTCGTTTTATTTTCCAACAGTCCCAATTACATAATGTAACAATAAAAAGTCGGTTAGTTTTAACGAATAGCTATAAGGTTAACTTCTGTTATAAAGTTAAATATGAGTGTAATGTTATACAACTACTTCTACTGTCAGCATTTTGTAATTTATGGGCTGTGATCAATCTGTCTTGCTCAGGACATAAGAGAAGGTGTCTTCAAAGGCTAGTTAATCTTTACATCTAAACTCAAAAGTTCTTTTTAAGGCTTGTACTGTATCCTGGTTATGTTTTGAAACCAACTTCTATGATTAGAGCATTTTTAGCTAGAATCTATTTAATATTGCTGGTAGCTTCCAAGAGCAACTATTTACTACAAAATAACTTTAGCTGTTATCCTTGCAGTGTCTTGAGGACCTAATCTAGCACCTGACATTATTCATTTGCTGGGACAGTTACCCTTTCATTAATAAAGCTGGATGTGGTCATTTTTCTGTCTTAAGGCATCCTCTTATCTGAACTGTCTCGGATAGGAACTTACAGCATTTACTGACCTTTTAGCAGTTCTGTTCAAAGGTGCCATTGTATTTCACTGTGTGAGGAGGCTGCTTAGTTTTGCTTAGCTTCTTTCTGCCATCCTGTAAACTGGCACAGGCAGCTTTGTGTGGTCATGTATAAGCCACCTTACATGGCCAGGTGCAGGTCACCCCTACAATCCCAAAGAAAACAAATAAGCAAAGTGCTATTGGGAGGAAAGATCTTATTATGTTCTCTATTATGAGAACAATGTGTTTGACAAACTAATGGGACGAAAGGCAGACAGGTTGCTAGGATCTGATGGGCTGCATCCAATGGTTTTCTAGGAAGTGATTGCAGAGATAGTGGAGGCATTGGGTTGAAATATTCCAAAATTCATTAGATTACATGTGATGCCCCTGTTCAACAAGGGAGGGAGACAGATATCAGGAAACTATAATCGGATTAACATCGGTCAAGGAGAAAATACTCGACTCCTAAATTAGGAATTCCTAATTTAGGAAGAAATAGGAGCTATTTAGAAAACCTTAATGCAATAAAACAGAGTCAATGTGGTTTTGCAAAAGGGAAATCTTGTACGACAAATTTGGTAGGGTTCTTTGCGGATATGACAAGCCAAGTTCAAAAAGGGGAACTTAATTCGAATTTTCAGAAAAGCATTCGATAAGGTGTCACATAAAAAATTATTGCACAAGATAGGAGCTCACAGTATAGGGATTAATGTATTAGCATGGATTAAGAAATAGTCAAATCATAGAGGACAGAGAGGTAGGATTAATGGATCCTTTTCAGTTTGGATAGACATAACTTTTGGAATGCCACCAGGATCAGTCCTAGGACCTCAATTATTTACTATCTATATTAATGACTTAGCAGAGGGGCCAGGATGTAATGTAGCCAAAATTTTCTGATAATACAAAATACATTTGATAAGAACATAAGGGATCTGAAAGGGGGTATAGATTGATTGCATCTGTGGGCAATATCTAGACAGTTGGAATTTAATGTAGGAAAGTGTGAAGTCATGCATTTTGGTAATAGAATCAAAAGTCAGGCTATTAACTAAATGATGAGTGACTCTAAAAAGTATGGTACAGAGGGATCTGGGTGTTCTAGTACATAAAACACAAAGAGTTAGCACACAGGCATTAGAAAGTGCATGCTGACTCCCCTCTGATAACTAAAACTGAAACACCCACAGAGGAGCACCTCATAATCTATTAAAAGGAGTGTGAGAACAGGTTTAATCTTCAATTTCTCAGCAGCTTCTAGTGGTTAACTAAAATAAATCCATGACACTCACTTTACAATCAATAAATAACAATTTATTTGTCTAACTTTAACAGTAAACAAATTTAACCAAATTATTAACAAACCAAATAAACCCCTTCTAACTGCTAACTGTTCCAATAAATACAAGACCCACTTATATAAAACGAAAATAATAAAAATAGATTTAGTCTCTTGAAATTACAGCCAGGTTACGTATCTTCCAGAATGTTCTGTGCCTTCGCCATCAAATGTTCTTTCAGGAATACCTTCTCTGTCGAATGGTCTGTCAGGAATGTTAAATTAGAGAGCTGTGGTACCATTATGAATAGATGGTGCTTTCTCTAATAGCTGAGAGCTGTTAGCTCTATCAGATAGCATTGAGCTCTCTTGTCTTTGCCCAACTGCCCCTTCCTTTATATCCTTGACGACATATCAAAATTCCTTACAGTAGGATTGGTCCTATGTTGTCAAAACCATCGGATTTAAATTGAATTGGTTTTTGTTATCGGGATGCCCGGTTCAAATTAATTGGCTAAATTCAAAACTTGTTATCTTGATAACAAAACAGAACAGCTGCTTGGCCTGCTAACTATACAGCCTTTTGATACAAATGTTTCAATTCAAGTGCTCTGTGCACCTGCAAATGCACAAGCTGCTGCCCACAGACATCCTTTTTTAAAACTCTAAGCATAGAAAAATCACATCATCTTTTAAAGGGACCACGCACTGCTTCACCCCTCCCTACCAGCATTTTGCAAACACCAATATTTTACAAACACCAGATTCTAATGTTCTGCCTGCCAATCCACAAATACTCCACCCAACTTTGCCATACACGTACAGCAATTAATTAAGAAAGCAAATCGAATTTTGGACTTCCATGCTAAGGGGGTCGAAAGTAGAAAATACCAAAGTCTTGTTGCAAGTGTACAGGATGTTGGTGAGGCCATACCTAGATTTTGTTCTGTGTATTTTGTTTTAGTTGTTCATGAGATATGGGCATTGCCAGCATTTATTGCCTATCCCGAATTGCTCAAAGGGCATTCAAAAGACAAGCAATTGCTGTGGGTCCAGAGTCACATGCAGGCCAGACCAGGTAAGAATGGCAGATTCCCTTCCCTAAAGGATATGACTGAACCAGATGGTACTTTACAACAATTGACAGTGGTTACATTGTTCCCATTAACCTAGATTTTCGTTTCAGATTTTTATTGAATTCAAATGTCACCATCTGCCATGGTGGGATTCAAACTCATGTTCCTAGAAGGGTAGCCAGGGTTCTGAATGACTAATCCGGTGACATTACTTAGAAAGAATGCATTGGCATTTTCAACTATGCTAAAATGATTTCCAAGGCTGATTCTTGGGATGAAGGAGTTGATTTATCAAGATTAGATATACACATTAGACCTTTGTTCATTAGAGTTTAGAAGAATGTGTGGGGAGATCTTATTGAAACATAAAAGATTGCGAGGCATCTTGACTGGGTAGATGTTGAGAAGAAGTTTCCAGTCTTCAGGGAATCTCAAACTAGGGGACATATTTACTGAATGAGGGGTACAATCATTTACGAGTGAGATAGAAAGGAATTTTTGTCTGGAATTTTCTACCCCAGAGAGTTTTGGAGGCTAAATCACTGAAAGTAATTAAAGAGGAGGTAGATAGATTTTTGATATATCGGGAAGTTGAGGGCTATGATGAGCTGGCCTGGGGCAGATCAGCCATGATCTTGTAGAATAGCAGGATAGGCCTGAGGGGATCGATGGCCTAGTCTTATTCCTTATATTCTTAATTCTAAAGAGGTTGCAGGACCAGAGAGCTGGTGTACCTTAATCACTAATGGTCAAGAGAACAGATAGTAAAATATGTGGTGTCATAGACTTTATCAATAGTGCTGCTCCAGACAGAAGAGAGGAATTAAAATGACTCCCCTAATTCTCCCATTTGGGTTGCAAGTGATAGCCCTTGACATCAAAGCTGCATTCCACTGAGTATGGTAACAAAGACCCCTGGCAAAACTGGAATCAGGGGGTAAACTCTCCACTGGTTGGTCAGTCATTTCAACTCCTGGATACCTCTGCAGGAATTCATCAGGGTAGTGTCCCATGCCCAACCATCTTCAGCTACTTCATCAATGACCTGCCTTCATCATAAGATCAGAAGTGAGGGTGTTTGCCAATGATCGCACGATGTTCAGTACCATTTGTGACTCCTCAGATACTGAAGCAGTCCATGTTCAAATGCAACAAGATCTGGACAATATCCAGGCTTGGACTTTATTGTATGGAGAAATATCAAAGATGTATCTTGAGCAATATAAATGTGTTCAGCAATATATATGTTCTTATCTCAGAACTCTATTACCACACATGTGGTAGAGGCCAGAGACCATGCCAAATCTGCTTTCATGTGGAGCCTAGTTGCACTCTTAATCACCGCTCAGATCGGAGGTCAGTGACACTCTGTGATCCCCAGCTGAATACAACATTTTTTACCTTTTGCGTTATAATAATTACATGCAACATTGATGGCATTGTTAACCACATCCCCTGTTCTGCACATTCTCTCCAGTAAACAAGTGATCAATGATGGACTACTCTATGGACAGCCCTAGGTCCTCTCATAATCTCATGAAATTTACCAGATAACACCATTATCAGTCTTTGGGATCTAACAAGCGTTCTGACAGTTATTCTCCATCCCAGACTTTTGCTAGCTGCATCACGTTAACTACCAATAAACTGGATACTTACTTATCACTAAGAACGCTTCAAAATTCTCTACTAACTTTGAGTACAGAAGATTAGAAAGGTTATTAATTTTTACCAATTGTTAAAAAGTCTTTAAAATCAACTCTAATATAAAGTTACTACAATTCTGTGACACACTGACAGATTGAGCTAATCCTTCTCCCACTTCAGCCTGAGAGATCAAACAAACAGTTCTTCTGACTTGCGGCTGCAGTTTACAATCCCTGCTATTTGCAGGCTGTAAGTGAATTTTAAACCAGAATTTAATTTTTAAATAAATCTTTACTGTTTCTACTCTAAACGCTTTCCATTACTAATTTTCTTTTCTTAATATTAAGTATCTATTCAAATTCCACTGATGAGGGTGAGATTCAATCACTTACAACTTCACCACGTCATTAAACAAAACTGGTTTAGATTCCACAAATAACTGGGGGACATAAACATATCTTCACTCTGTATTTTGTAATCTGTCTTCATTATTTTTCTCTTGATCTTTGGATGTAAGAATCTGCACTTCAACTGCAATTGTTTATCTCTCCATGTTTTATAATCTCTTTTGCTCTCATAGAAGTTGTCTGTTTACATCAATTGTTGTTTTATCTTCCCTAATAATTCAATTGGCCTCTTTGCTGTCTACAAACATTTGCTGAATTTAACTAACCCTTTCACACTCATTGGTTGTTTGCATTTCCAACATACAATTATCTAAAAAGTTTAGAATACTGTAGGATCAGACTTTTCCTTCTACTTTTTACTATATAAAAAACTTGGGACCTTGGCTTAACTAGGCGTATCAAACATGTCCCTTACTAAAGTGCTTATATGTTTAGAACTGTCTATTTACAGAAACCTAATTAACTTCCTTGATGTTTCTTCCTATGGAGAATCTTGTCTTATCCAGTATCTTTATATGGCAACCACAAGTCTAGCTGTGAATTTCTGCTACATGTAGCTGCCCATACCTTTTGGCCATGTTGTGTCAGCTAAAAAGCCCCAGGCAGCCATCTTGTCAATTTAAGTCCTGGGGCTACAACAGGTAACATTCGCCACATAAATGCCAGTAATCACCACCAGTAAGAGACAATGTAACGACGTGAATCCTCCACTATCAATATCCTGGGGATTACCATTGACCAGAAACTCAACTGGATGCTCCATATAAATACAGGGCTACAAGAGCAGGTCAAAGGCTAGGAATACAACAGCAAATTAATGACATCCTGTCTCCCCAAACCCTTTCTACTATCTACAAGACATAAGTCATGAGTGTGATAGAATACTCCCCACTTGCCTGGATGGGTGCAGCTCCAGCAACACTCAAGAAGCTTGAAACCATCCAGGACAAAGCAGTTTGTTTGATTGATACCACATCCACAAGCAGTCACTCCCTCCACCATCAGTGCTCACTAGCAGCAGAGTGTACTGTCTACAAAATGCATTGCAGAAATTCACCAACGATCCCTGACAACGTCTGCTAAACCCATAACCACTTCCATTTGAAAGTCAAGGGCAGCAGATACATGGGAATACCAACAGCTGCAAGTTCCCTTCCAAGCCACTCACCATCCTGACTTGGAAATATATCGCTGTTCCTTCACTGTCGCTGGGTCAAAATCCTGGAATTGCCTCCCTAATGGCATTGTGGGTCAACCCACAGCACATGGACTGCAGCAGTTTAAGAAGGCAGCTCACCATCACTTTCTCAAGGGCAACTAGGGACAGGCAATAAATATTGGCTCAGACAGCGATATGCATGTCCCATAAGAGAAGGGAAAAAAAGCCTCTCATTTGAACTCTAACGGGCTTTGCTTTTGAATTTAGAGAGAATGTGTTTTGCCAATTCAGGAAGTTTCGCACTATTTATGTTTTAAGGTTATGAAGAATTCACTCAGACAGCTTCCCTTAGATTAAATGATGAACAAGGTAAGTTTATTGAAAACTATTACATACCGCATGTTAAGGAGGCCGAGGTGACTCATCTCAATTCATACAGTAACACAGGTCAGTTTGGGCCAGCAGACACACAGTATAGTTTGCAGACACAGAAGAGGAGAGGCTTCCATCTATTTTTGCAGTCCATGTAAGTTAAAACAATGGTGTATATGATCAGTTAGGCCTCGACTGGTTTTGTTACAGTGAAATTAACATTGCATACATTTAGTGTTGCAGCTCTCCTAGATGTAGTTGTACTGAGCATCATTCTCTCAATCTGAGACGCTGCGGAAAAGTTTCAGAAAGGTGTGAATAGATAAGGATTTTCACATTCCTCGGGGATTTTGACTGTCTGTTTTCATCCCACTTGTGGAATGCAACGTTAATTTGCAGTCACTAGTCCATCTGCTGTCTATCTTGTTAAGACACACAATTGTCTGCGGAGGGTCATAGGCTTTTAACTGATCTTACAGGGAATAGGAACATTAGAAATTGCACTTTCAGAGAGAAAAAAAGAAATATGGTTGTAACAGGGTAATGAGCACAAAAGAGTGGGAATCAGTAAAGTGCTCCTTCCGAGACGTAACGCTGGGATGACAATTCGCAGCCATTCTATGATTCTGTGTATTAAAATAGATCTGTCCTTGAGTCATGCTGCACAGAAGAGGCCCTTCAGGTTTGCACAGACCTATCTACATCAATCCCATTGTCTTGTGTCTACCTATTTCATTAGTCTGTCTATGTCCTGGAATCATAGAATGCCCACAGAGTGGAAGCAGGCCATTCAGCCCATCGAGTCCACAACAACTCCCCAAAGAGCATCCCACCCAGACCCACCCCTGTAACCCTTCATTTCCCATGGCTAACTCACCTAGCCTGTACACCCCTGAACACTAAGGGCAATTTAGTGTGGCCAGTTCACCTAACCTGCACATCTTTGGACTGTGGGAAGAAACCAGTGTGCCTGGAAGAAACCCACACAGACACAGGGAGAATGTGCAAACTCCACGTAGTCACTTGAGGCTGGGATTGAATCTGGGTCCCTGCCACTGTCTGGCAGCAATGCTAACCACTAAGCCACCCTGCTATCCTCTTGAAGTCTCCTTTTTACTGAACTCCCATGTTTTGTGTTATGTCCCCTGTACCAGGGCCTTAATATTTATCAGAAGTGTCCCCGGGAGCAACACTGTGTACTGTTCTCCATAAAGTCATAGAGATACACAGCACAGAAATAGACCCTTCAATCCAACACATCCATGCCAACCTGTTAACTTAAAATAATCTAGTCCCATTTTCCAGCGTTTGGCCCATATTCCTCTAAACCCTTCCTATTCATATAACCATCCAGATGCCTTTTAAATGTTGTAACTGTATCAGCCTCCACCATTTCCTATAGCAGCACATTCCATACACACGCCATCCTCTGCGTGAAAATGTCGCCCCTTAGGTCCTTTTTAAATCTTTCGCCTCTCACGTTAAACCTATGCCCTCTAGTTTTGGACTCCCCCACCCTGGGAAAAAAATCTTGCCTATTTACCCTATCCATGCCCCTCTTGATTTTATAAACCTCTATAAGGTCACCCCTCAGCTTCCAACACTCCAGGGAAAATAGCCTCAGCCTATTCAGTCTCTCCCTATAGCTCAAACCCTCCAACCCTGGCAACATCCTTGTAAATCTTTTCTGAACCCTTTCTAGCTTCACAACATCCTTCCCACAGGAGGGAAAACAGAATTGTACGCAATACTCCAAAAGTGGCTGAACCAATGTCCTGTACAGCTGCAACATGACCTCCCAACTCCTATACTCAATGCACTGACTAATAAAGGCAAGTATACCAAATGCTTCTTCAGTATCCTGTCTATCAGTGACTCCACTTTCAAGGAACAATGCACCTGCACTCCAAGGTCTCTTTGTTCAGCAACACTCCCCAGGACCTTAGCATTAAGTGTATAAGTCCTGGCCTGATATGCCTTTCCAAAATGCAGCACCTCACATTTATCTAAATTAAACTCCATCTGTCACTCCTTGTGCCATTGGCCCATCTGATCGAGATCCCATTGTACTCTGAAATAACCTTTTTCCTTGTCCACTACACTTCCAATTTTACTGTCATCTGCAAACTTACTAATCAGTCTGAAAAATAACTACTCTCTGCTTTCTGTCTCTTCAGATAGTGTTGTACTCACACAGCTCCAGCCCCTTTTGCCTCATGGGCTTCAATTTCACTAAGAGAATTACATACTTTGAAAAACTCGGTTTGAAAGTCTAGGTGCACATCTTCCACATGATCCATGTCACTCTCCTTTTGTGTCCCTGAATATTAATTGTGTTCTGATATGGTAAATGTGTGTCTAATTCCGCTGACTGACACCAACCTTATTTTTTATCACAAGGTGAGAAACCAGATTAAAGATCACTGGGGTAGAAAATTCCCCCTCCCCCAGAGATCTGACAAGAATAACGTGAGTGAAAAGTTCTCGGGCTCAGCTTGTTCTTCCTACGGTGTTTAAGAAGATGTTTCCCCTTTAGACATGGACAGCCAGTACAGTAATGAGCAAAGTAATTGCTCATGTCTGAAGACACCTTCGCCCTTTAAAGAAACCTGACTATATCTTCCACTAACATCCCCACACACATCACAGCAGTACAGCTGTTATCACTGAAATCTGCAACTGCACCTTCTAATCCTCTAGCTCATTATTATACCCCCCACACCAACGACTATGAGATCTTTTTCCACTCTTTTTGCCTCCATTTTAAAATCTTTGTGGCCTAACATCAACCTGTGCTCTGTGTCAAGTTTCTAATGGAGATATTCTCACGCGTTCCTCTCACAGTCTTTACAAATTGACTTATCATCCTCCCTAATTTAAACCTTGATCTCAGCACATCTTACCTTTTCATGGCCCTCAATGTCCTCTCTAACCACGATCCTGGGCCAAAGCCATCCCTAATGACTTGCTGGTTTCCCTCACAACTTAGCCCACTTCCAACCCCAATCCCTTCTGCGTGTCTCTCAAAGAAAAGATATCACTCAAATTACTCACGGCAGCGCTACACTGTTATTCCTTTGTTCACCACTTTCTTTCTGTAGTAGTTGATTCACTCAGCGAGATTTGAGTGCTGCCATATAACGAACACAAACATTATCACGTAAGCATACAGCAAGCAATTAGGAAAACAAACAGCAGGCTTGACTTTATTGGTGGAGGTTGGAATACAAGAATAAAGAAGCCTTTCTACAAATTGCTTTGGTGAGGTCACGCACATTGTCAATTTGACTGAATGTCCATTATCCCAATCTGTTACCGCATGTCTCTGCAGAAAGCACCCTGCGCCCAGCAAAGACTAATTCTCCTAAAAGTATCTCACTGAAATGCAGCAGACCTGTGTTTCATCACAATGACCACACTGATATCCAACCAACAACGTGGCACTCTATTCATTTACAGCCTGTCTGTAAGAAGCAGTTCAAATACAAATCTGACCTGACATCTCTCTCTCAGACTAACTGTCAACAAAATGAATGAAGCAGCACTTACCAATAATCCAATAATTAATTCTCGGTTTGAGTTCTACTAGGCTACTCAACCCCAGAGCTTATGACAGCCTTGGCACAAACATGGAAGGGAGAGTTACATTCAAACTTCTGGCTGTTCTCAAGAGTGAGATGGACAATGCTTCAATTTTTCAATTTAATTCAACTGCTGTCTGGAAAACAGATTTCCAGAAGTGTTGCTGAACAAAGAGACTTTGGAGTGCAGGTTCATATTTCCTTGAAGGTGAAGTCGCTGGTAGACAGGATGGTGAAGAAGGCATTTGGTATGCTAGCCTTTATTGGTAAGTACATTGAGTATAGGTGTTGGGAGGTCACGTTGCGGCTGTACAGGATATTGGTCAGGCCACTTTTGGAATTTTGCATTCAATTCTGGTCTCCCTTCTATAGGAAGGATGTCGTTAAACTAGGAAGTGCTCAGAAAAGATTTACAATGATGTTGCTGGGTTTGGAGGGTTGAGCTGTAGGGAGAAGCTGAAGAGGCTGGAGGTATCTGCCCTGGAGTGTCGGAGGCTAAAGGGTGACTTTATAGAGGTTTATACAATCGTGACGAGCATGGATTGGATGAATAGGCAAGGTTTTTGTCCAATGGTAGGGGAGTCTAAAACTGGAGGGCATAGGTTTAAAGTGAGAGGGAAAAGATTTAAAAGAGATCTAATGGGCAACATTTTCAAGCAAACGGTGGTGTGTGTATGGAATGAGCTGCCAGAGGAAGTGGTGGAGGCTAGTACAATTACAACATTTAAAAGGCATCTGGATGGGTATATGAATAGGAAGGATTTAGAGGGATTCGGGCCAAATGTTGGCAAATGGGACTAAATTAATTTAAGTTATCAGGTTGGCATGGACGAGATGGACCAAAGGGTCTGTTCCGTGTTGTATAACTCTACGACTCTCAGTAGTATCCCGAGAGTGGTCTGCATTTGATCAGACTGCAATTGCCATGGCAACCGAGTAGGAATTAGAAAAGGACAGTGTTGTGCGACTGAAATATCTACTCTGATAGCAAACTGCGATGGAAGTGTGGCTACAAAGATAAGGGAGGAATATTTGATTTCAAAAGGAATAAATTGTTTGTGTCCTCTTTTGGTCACACAATACATGTGGTGTATGTGGCTCCACCACTAAGCAGGTCCCCAGATATCTGATCCCTGCAAACAATCTTTGGTTATGTTAAAGGTAGGATGCCTGTAACTGTAAAATAATGTAAATGCACACTTTTAATAGTTAATCAACAAACTGTGAAAATAAATCACAATATGACTTCCATTCAATGGATAGAATGGTCAGGCTAGTCCAAATTCCACGCAGACCCCAGACAAATGAGAGGGAACACTGACTGTAAGTATAGTCACTAGCCTTGATTGATAAATTTCTCTTTAATCAGTTTAAGTTGTTCTCTTGCCTCACATTCATATATCAGCTCAAAATCCTGTGGACCCATCAGAAACATCCCAAAATAATAGTGACAAGGGAATTCCCAATTCCCAATTATCAGGACATTTCTGACAATAGTTTTTAATCACGGTCTTTAATGCCATCTTTCCAACTCTCCTTGAGATTGTGAAAGTTAAATGAAAAATGTGGCATCTCTTCCCAAACTATTCATTATTTCTTTGAACATTTGTGATATAAAAAATTGATCCTTGATCTGATTGTATTTCTTCAACAAATCAATAACTTGTTAAAAAAAACTAACATTTCCACCACAATTATTTCCAGCGTTTTCCCTCAGACACTGCCTTAGAAAATATTGTTGAAACATCCAAAATTGTTAAAAGATACAAATTTCAAGTCTTACTTTTAGATAGGGGGCCTACACAATATATCAAGACCTTGCTAAATGGTTCTTCAAAAGTTAGTAACAGAATTAAAGACACAGACTTAATTGATCATGGGCTTTTGCCATTACTTGACATGTATGACAAAGCTGTCAAGATTTGACCACATCTTAATGTAGTTCTGGCCAATAAAAATGTCTTCATATTTTAATCCAACCTTTCCTGATACCCAAATGATCTGCCATTAGAGTTTTATAATTCCTCATTACCCATTCCTCATCAGCTGGTATCTGGTGTGGTCTCCATCTCCTCATTAATACTTTGTCTTTCACATTAAAACAGATATTGTTTCTGATTCAATTTCTGAGCAGGCTGTTTGAGATAACTCTTTCAATTCAGATCCATTTGTTGCATTGCTCCTAAAAAGAAAGATAAGCTACTCGCATAAGCTTCTATTTAGCTTCATCCTTTTTATTTAAATTTTCAAAAATTGTAACAGGTAACAGAATTTCCAAGTCACCTCCCTTTTTTATAAACTCCTCTTCTTCCTGTCAATTTCCATTGTTCTGAAACCTCATCACAACACAGTCAGGAAGCAATCCAGGATGTTCCTCCTGTATCATCTCTGTTTCTTTTACTTCTACAAGCTGTTTCTGAGAGGAAAGGTAAGGCCAATATTTTTGAACTAGCCAAATCATTTACCATGATAAAATCAATTTCTTCCAAAGGGATTCTGTTTCACTGTTCCAACTATAAGTTCTCCACTTACTACATCACTTTTTAATCCATGTCTACCTGATAGGGTTGGTTTCTAACCTTTATTCATGTTTTATTTTGTCCATGTTAGGAAGACAAATTAGTTTGTCAGTCAACATTGCTGACTGACTCATTCCAATATTTCTCAACATCTGTATTGGTGTACCTGCTTGATTTGAATAATAAGGAAACAGCTCTCTCTTCAAGTAGGTGATGACCTAATGGTATTATCGCTGGACTATTAATCCAGAGACCCAGGTAATGTTCTGGGAACCTTGGTTGAAATCCTGCAGTGGCAGATGTTGGAATTTGAATTTAATTCAGTCTGGAATTGAGTCTAATGGTGACCATGAAACTATTGTCAATTGTTGCAAAAACCTGTCTGGCTCATTAATGCCCTTTAGGGAAGAAAACCTGCTGTCCACCCTTATCTGCTCTGGCCTAGATATGACTGCTGGCCCACAGTAAGGTGGTTGACTCTTAAGGGGTGGGCAATAAATGTTAGTCCAGCCACAACACCCACACCTTGTGAATGAATTTTTAGAAAGTAGAATCTCCAGAACATGCAGTGGTCTGATTCTCTTCATCAATAATGAAGGAAGCATTTTCTTGACTGTCCTGTGTCATCTCTCTCTCTTAGTATATTCCAAGGAAGCACATTCTCTTTGCTCCACAGCTACAGTTGTAATACATATTTCCTTTCCTCATTCCCCCTTTTTCTGAGGATTCTTTAGCCATTCATGTATCAGCAATCAGTCATCCTCTAGCAATGAGCTTTGGCATGCCTAGTCTTCTTACAATGTTACCTTCTTTATATTGCTTTTTGCTTCCAGCCTTTCTCCTTTATTACTTTAGTGGCTTCTCGCTTGTTCTCTTAAAAAAATGTACCTCTTCCATCTGCAGGTTTTCCATTCCTCCAATCTCTTTGTGATTTCCTATGTGACCATTGCCATACCGATAACAAACAGCCTGCAGATTATTCTTCTCACAACCAGCGTACACATTCGCAGCTGAACCTGCCACTCTGTAACATTAAGAACCAAGCTACTAAAGCTTTTCTCTGACTGAGTCATGTTGTCTGATTCCCCTTCCTGAGTCATGTTGTCTGATTCCCCTTCCTATTTGGAATTTATGTTTTTTTTTAAATTCCATCTCCTCCTCCATTATTCACTGACTTTTATCTTTTTAATCTCTTTCCATCACTGTTTTTCTTTGTTCTCTCTTTCCAAATCAGCTTTCTTATTTCCAATTCTCTATTTCTTTCTTTCTCCTCAATTCTCACTCCATTTTTCTTCTCTTTTTGTTAAAATGCAATCTTTCAATTTCTTTCCTCTCGTTTTTCCTCCAATTCATATCTTTACATTTCACCTTCTCTCTGTAAGTCAGTTTTGTTTTCAATTCTGACTGTATCCTAGCTAATTTTAGCTGTGAAATCTCAAGGTTCTATCCTATTTCTAAATGCTAAGTAATCATTTTATGCATCTTATCCTTATGAGATCTTATTTTTATTTTTACCTTCAATTTATTTGCCCCTCTCTCAGTTTAGTCTAGGTTAAAGTTTCAAGTAATCTACTATTATGTCTTTTGCTCTCACCAACATTCAAAGCCATCTTGAATATCCAATCCATGCAAAACTTCACAACACAGATATTCACGCTTATATTCAGAATCTCAACATACATTATTCATTAAAAGAGTCACATATCCCTCTTAAATTCAATGAATTCGAATCCCCCATTGTTATGATCTTAACTGATGATGCTACTAGACAATTTGGATCTCAGAATAAAACCTAGATTGTTAGATTGCATGCTTTTTTTCTGCTTAGTTAATTAATGTGCTGATTAGACACTAAAACATATTCATAACAGGCTGCAGATTTTCTGTAGCAATAGAACAGTTTATTACACAAAAGAATTTTTTTTAAAAAGACATGCTTGTAGAAGGTGGTTAGCAAGATCTGAAATGCATTACAAACCAAAATTCCAACTGCTTCTTGAGACTATCCATTTCAAGGTACAAGTTCAGAGAAATACACACCTGGTTCAACTCTTTAGACTTCTGCCTAACTGATCCCTTCCAGGTTCTTTCCCAAGGACTGAAGAGACAGTTCACTGAGTCCTTTCCAAATTGTTGACATGAACTGTTTCCCAAATCTGAAGGCCTAAACTTTCTCAATTCTAATAACTGCATATTTCTCTCCAAACTCTTCCAGTTTAGAAGGCTCATGGATGAAACCCTTCTGCTAAGGTCATTGGCAGTTCCTATTATCTCTGCTAAGGTGACTTGCTCCCTCAACCCTACTTTTAGAGAAATACGCAAATGGCTTCTAAACTTAACATTGGTATCTTCGGAGCTACTTCTAAAATAATCAACTTATTCATCCTAGATTCTTCTGAACAGAAAACAAAGCTTTACATTTTACCCTACCTATCATAAGCACAGCAGTATAAACATCTTTTCCGTGAATACCACAGGATCCACAATCACTGCTGCTGCAGTCACTACAAGAATGCTGTCACTGTGTGGCAGAAATTCCCCAGCAGATGGCAACTGGACCTTTAATTTTGTTGCTTTCTGTGGATTGAGCCACGAAATATAGCGGTTTTGACAAACATATGAATAATGTTGCTAACGCTGCTGGGTCATTTTTGAGTGGTTTTGATAACAGCATTAAAACACTAACCAGTTTGATTTTGTCTTTTAATAACCTCTGCTTTCAATTCATTTACATGGAACACACTGTATTGTAACACTGAAGTAAAACAAAGAACTGCTGATTCTGAAGACCTGAAACGAAAACAGAAACTGCTTGAGAAACGCAGGAGGTCTGGCAGAGAGAGAAACAGAGTTAACATTTCAATTCCACTGATTCTTGTTCAGAATTGAGACTCAAAACGTTAGCTCTGCTTTCCTCACATGGATGCTACGAGACCTACTGAGTTTCTTAAGCAATTTCTGTTTTGTAACGGGCTGGTCAAAGCCAAGGTATAAAGGTAAGACAGGCAAAGTTTGAAATGCAAAGTCAGACTGAAACAGTACTATAATCATCATGGTACAGACACTTACCCGAGAAAATCACACCTCTGTCTTGTGGTTATTCGCCTTCTGTACAGCCCAATAACCAAGAATCGACTGGGTTTTAACAATAATTGGACTTTTAAGGGCACATAAAGAAAATGTTCATATTTGCAGAATTTCACCACACACGTTATTCTTTCTAGCTATGTTTTTCACTCAACTGGAACAGAAGTCGAAACCATTTTCTTCTCCAAGGTGACTCTTGCGATTTTCTAGGGGGCCGTGCTTTGATTTTGGGGGTGAGAGGTACTTTTCTGTTTTTAGGGGCTCATTTCCCATTATCAATGAATCATTTACTGGGTGATACAGTCACACAGTAACAATGTCACAACTATTTGTGTTGGCAAGCAGGGTATTTGGACTGACACAGAAGCTGAATTAGAAGAATTCATTTGGAAATAGCAGGAACTGCCGATGCTGGAGTCTGAGATAACAAGGTGTAGACCTGGAGGAACACAGCAGGCCAGGCAGCATCAGAGGAGCAGGAAAGCTGACGTTTCGGGTCTGGACCCTTCTTCAGAAATTGGGGAGGGGAAGGGGGCTCTGAAATAAATAGAGAGGGGGGAGGCGGTGATAGAAGGTGGATAGTGGAGCAGATAGGTGGATAGAAAATGGACAGGTCAAGGAGGCGGGGATGAAGCTAGTAAAGGTGAGTGTAGGTAGGGAGTTAGGATGGGAGTTGGTCAGGGAAGAGGGAGGGGCGGGTAAGTGGGTAGGAAGACGGACAGGTCAAGGAGGCGGGGATGAGGCTGGTAGGTGAGTGTAGGTAGGAAGTAGGGGTGGGGGTTGGTCAGTGAGGTGGGAGGAGCAGATAGGTGGGAGAGAAGACGGACAGGTCAAGGAGGCAGGGATGAGAGGGGCGGCTGGTCTTGGGATGAGCTCGGGGGTGGGGAGATTTTAAAGCTCGTAAAGTGCACATTGAGACCATTGGGTTGTAGGGATCCAAGGCGGAATATGAGGTGCTGTTCCTCCAGTTTTCGAGTGGAATTGTTGTGACACTGGAGGAGGCCCAGGATGGACATGTCGTCCAGGGAGTGGGAGGGGGAGTTGAAGTGGTTCACGACTGGGAGGTGCAGTCGTTTGTCACAAACCGAGCGTAGGTGTTCCACAAAGCCTCCACCTGGTCTCTCCGATGTAGAGGAGGCCACATCGGGAACAGCATACACAATAAACCACATTAGCGGATATGCAGGTGAACATCTGTTTAATGTGGAAGGTTTTCTTGGGGCCTGGGATGGGGGTGATGGGGGAGGTGTAGGGGCAGGTGAAATCAAGGACCACAATTCCCCCCCACAGTGGTCAAAAACGCCCTCGACAGCATTTCTTGTGTTTTCCGCACCTCAGCCCTCACACCCCCTCCCCGCAATAAAAACAAGACAGAATTCCCCTTGTCCTCACGTATCACCCCATTAATCTCCGGATTCAACACATCATTCTCCCCCACTTCCGCCACCTGCAATCTGAGCCCACTACGAAAGATATATATTTCCCTCCCCACCCTTATCTGCCTTCCAGAGGGACTGCTCTCTCCACGACTCCCTTGTCCGTTCCACACTCCCCACTAGTCCCACCACCCCCGGCACCTTTCCCTGCAAGCGCAGGAGGTGCTACACCTGCCCCTACACCTCCCCCCTCACCTCCATTCCAAGCCCCAAAAGTACCTTCCATATTAAACAGATGTTCACCTGCACATCCGCTAATGTGGTCTATTGTGTCCGCTGTTCCCGATGTGGCCTCCTCTACATCGGGAAGGCCAAGCGGAGGCTCAGAGACCGCTTTGTGGAGCACCTACGCTCAGTTCGTGACAAATGACAACACCTCCCCGTCGTGAACCACCCTTATAGAAGAATTCATTGATAGCTTGAATTATCAATCTTCCAGTAAAATTAGAGGATCGCAAGGAAAGAATTGTTTTCTTTGCCATCGCGTTATTTAAGTTGGTGCAAGACAGCAGACATAAGTTAACAACAAAAGTGTTTGCTTCAAAACAACTGAAAAATATTTATAAAAAAGCCATCACCTTAAACACATGCTTTTAAACTTGAAACGGTTCAGAAAAGATTTACAAGGATGTTGCTGGGACTGGAGGGTTTGAGCTATAGGGAGAGGCTGAATAGGCTGGAGCTATTTTCCTTGGAGCATCAGAGGCCGAGGTATGACCTTATAGAGGTTTATAAAATCATGAGGGGCACGGATAGGATGAATAGCCAAGGTCTTTTCCCCAGGATAGGGGAGTCCAAAGCTAGAAGGCATAGGTTTAAGGTGAGAGGGGAAAGATTTAAAAAGAACCTGAAGGGCAACTTTTTCACCCAGAGGGTGGTGCACGTATGTAACGAGCTGCCAGAGGAAGAGGTGGAGGCTGGTACAATTACGACATTTAAAAGATATCTGGATGAATAGGAAAGGTTTAGAGGGATATGGTCAAATGCTGGGAAATGGGACTAGATTAATTTAGGATATCTGGTCAGCATGGACGAGTTGGACCGAAGGGTCTGTTTCCATGCTGTGTAACTTTATAACTCTATTTACAAACTGATGAGGACCCAGCTCACGCTGAACATACACAAGGCTGAACATTTTAACCAGGCCGTTACAATCACACTTACTACATCTCTGCTTTCAATCCCAGATTTAAATTTAACAATTAACACAATATCCACTACACTTTTTCATGACTTCCTTAGATTCCCAAACCCATGGCCACTTCCATCTAAAAGGACAAGAGCAGCAGATACATAGGAACACTATCACCTGCAAGTTCCGCTCCAAGCTACTCCCCATCCTGACTTGGAAATATATCGCTGTTCTTTCACTGTTGCAGGCTCAGAATCCAGAAATCCCCTTCCCAATGGCATTATGGGTCAACATACAGCACATGGAATGCAGTGGTTCAAAATGGCAGCTCACCACCACCTTCTCAAGGGCAATTAAAGATGGCCGATAAATTCCATCCCAGTCAGTGATGTCTACATCCAATGAATAAATAAATAAAAGCTCCCCATCCAATTCAACCATAAGCTTGAGATTCCATGTTCAGATTTAAAGTTTTACTGGTTTTGAGTTAGCTGAAAATTCCTTTGTTGACAGGAAACTGTTTCTCCCTTTTACAGCTTTCATCTCCCACTCACTTCCTCTTGCAGTCTTTTTCCCTAGAGCCCCCTTTCTGCCTTTTGACCTGCCAGCGGCAGACTATTCAGTTTGGGACTGTACCCATTGGAATTTAGAACGAGAGTTGGCCTTCTTGATAGATACATGGTTCTGAGGGGACTCGATAGGTTGGGTGTTGAAAGGATATTTCCACATGTAGGAGAGATTAGAACTAAAATAAACAGTTTAGAGAAAAAAGGATCTTCCATTTCAATGGAGTTGAGGAGAAATGATTTCTGAGGTTTGATAGCTTTTGGAATTCTCTTCCCCAGACAGTGGTAGGGGCAGAATTATTGAAAATTATTTAAAAACAAAAGTACTCCCCTTCTTCAGTCTCCCCACTTTCAGCTCTTTCTTTTCCCCTCTCCTTTCCAGTCCCTTCTTCCCTCTCCCCTTTCCTACACCCCTTCAGCCGCCTTCTTCTCTCCCCATTTTTGCCCCCTTCTTTCCTCCCTCTTTTACACCTTCTTCTTTCTTCTTGCAGCTATCTTGTTTTCTCTCCAACCCTCTCTCTCTTGCCTCCCTTGAGGCTCCCTCCTTCCCTGACCCCTTTAAGGCCAATTTATCCTCTCCCCCAACTTTAGCCCCTTCTTCTCTCTCTCTTTCCATCTTTCAGCCCCTTCTTCTCTCTTGCTCCCTTCTTTCGAGTCTCCTTCTTCCCTCCTGATTTTCAGCCCCCACTTTCCATTTGCCCTCCCACTGCCCCCTTCCTCTCCCACCCACTTGCAGCCCCCTTATTCCCTCCCCCCCCACCACCACCACAGCCCCCTTTCCTCTTCACACCTCCCCCCTACTCATCCCTCCAGTTCAGACACGGCCTCACCTCGTAACCATTCCCCCCCAACCCCCGACAAACAACCCCCTCCCATCATCTCCCACCAAACTCTGCATCAGTCATGGGATATTGTCTGCAGGTGAACCCTGAGCAAGGATCATTGAACAGGCACTATGCAAATCCATGCACTATTTAGAAAAAATTTTACAATAGCCATGCAACAAAAAATGAATTTATCCCATCTTTCCCTTTAAGTCTTCCAACACACCCTTCTTGCTGTAACAGGCAATGAGTCTAGTGTCAATCATAACTTCCTGTATGATTTTAGCAGTCAGTGTTGCAATCAATGGAGCACAGGATTTGTATCTGAGAATGCAATGTGCCCTCTTCTACTGCCAGGTACAACTAGTCCCAAGTCCCACTTGTGTGGCTACCAACAATTCAAGAGCCCACATCCTATTATTAAATGTTTGAATTCAATTGGCCAAAGTGAATGGAATTGCAATCTGTATCTGACCGCTGATTTCATTTCCAATGACTCATATGTCAAGTGTCAGTTTCACACAAGTCATTTCCTGACACCGCCTGATATTTTGTTCCAATTAACATCTTTTACCAGTCATATTTTGCAAATATTGAGCAAAAGAACGAAAAGATTTTGATTCATTCTTCTTGTAACTGCCTAGGACCTCTGCTATTTTTGGTATTATGTTTGGAAGTCCAAGAAAAACTTATAAACTATTTTGCAACAGTTCAACGAATGCTCAGTAATCTGCCCGCTCAAGATTAGCTCTAGATCCCTGAAACTGCTTGCATGGGCTGTCTAACTAATCTGTAGGTATCTTTCATTTGTCCAAGAGGGGAAAGAAAGATCCCTAGATTTCCTCTTAATTCATGTCATTTCAATAATCTAAAATTGAGACCAGTTTTTTTTTTGCCAGGAAAGCTGATTTTCTGCTCATAATTAATCTCCCTGCACTTCTGAATCTGACATTACCCTTCTCGTGATCTGGTCCGTGAATCTCAAATTAACTAATGTTTCATTTCTAAACTTGCTGCTTCTTAAAATTATAGAGTGATAGAGTCATAGACGTCTACAGTATGGAAACAGGCCCTTTGGCCCAACTTGCCCATGCTGCCCAGTTTTCACAATTAAACTAGTCCCATTTGCCTGCATTTGGTCCATATCCCTCCATACCCATCCCATCTATGTATGTGTCTAAATGTTTCTTAAATGACAAAACTGTACTCGCTTCCACCACGACCTTTGGCAGTCCATTCCAGACACTTACCACGCTCTGTGTGAAAAACAAAATCCTTCTGGACTCTTTTCTATCTCTTCCCTCTCACCTTAAACCTATGCCATCCAGTTTTAAACTTAATAAAC
This sequence comes from Rhincodon typus, assembly GCF_021869965.1. Taxonomy (NCBI): domain Eukaryota; kingdom Metazoa; phylum Chordata; class Chondrichthyes; order Orectolobiformes; family Rhincodontidae; genus Rhincodon; species Rhincodon typus. The sequence goes on from NC_063333.1 coordinate 137,318,032, forward strand.
TATCTGAAAATTCCTTATTAATGGTCAACTGCCTATATTAGGTAACTACAATCACAAACCCCTCCAAGATCTGACAAGACCAAATATCATCCCTTTTTCCAACTGTAAAGGTTCCACAACCTCTCAACTTCTCAGTGAGGAAATATTTATCGTCCCTCCTGTGTGTATTCTGACAGCTCCAATTGTCTGACTGAACTGTGCTGTCTGTCAAATTGAAACTATTTCTCACTTCTGACATTTATGCAGCGAGGTCATTTGGCACGGCTACAGAGGATCTTGTGTAATACCGGCCGGAGTGGAATACTAGCTTCCATTTATCAAGGACAAGAAAACAAAGAACTAGGGATACTGGAAGTCTGAAGCAAAAACCGAAATTATTTGGAAAGTCAGCAGGTCTGGCAGCATCTGTGGGAAGGAAGCAGAGTTAAGGTTTTGAGTCTGGTACTTCTTTGTCAGAACTGTGAGCAGCTAGGAGAAGCTGGTATTTATGTTGAAGCCGAAGTATGGGGAGGATGGGGAAGGGGAGAGGTGAGCGATGGGTAGAGATGGAGCCCAGAGAGTTAGATAGGAAATGGATAGGTAAACACAGACATTATTGACAGCAGGCCAAGACAGAAGAAAAGCTGATTAAGAGATAATAAGAGCTAAGAGTGAGAAAATCAACTAACTGCACTGAATGTAACCCATATAATGTGATATCAAGCCTAGGAATATGTGGGAATGGGTGACTGTGCTAAAAACAGCCCATGTTATAACAGGGCTGGGTGTGGAGTGGATACAAAACATCAAAGGACTCCAATCTTTCTCCTGACCCCATCAATTGTTGGGTATTTACTATCCCTTCTGACCTTCCAGCCAAAAAAAGAAGTGTGCTATTTCTAATGGAACTCTTAATGTGCTTAAATGATGGGCCATAGCATTACTGCATATAGAGCTTTAGTACAACAAGTTCCAAAGTGAATAGAATCTACCCCACTCCTTTGTATTACCATCTTTCCCTAAGGTGGCTGCATTGTGGCAATATCACTGTATGAGCAATCCAAATACTTAGTTTTAATGCTCTGCTGAATGTAGGATCAAATCCCACCACAGCAGTTGGTGGAATTTCATTTCAATAAATAAGTTTAGCTTTTAATGTTACTTTGAGTAATAGGAACGACAAAACTATCCCTTGATTGGTATAAAAACCCATCTTGTTCACTAATACCCTTCACGGGAGGAGATCTGCCATCCTTAACTGGTCTGGCTCCCATGTGACTTCAGACACACAGCAATGTGTTTGAGTTTGAACTGCTCCCTAGCAAGGTCACTCAGTTTGAGGGCAATTAGGAATGGGTAACAAACTTGCCAGTGTCGCCCACATCACATTAAAAGAATGATTTTTTAAAAATATCTATAGGCCAGAAGTTGGCTTCTTCTGTTGAGGAAACAAAGATAATCTTTCTGTCAAGGTAACATTCTCTTCGAGGAAGCCACCATTGTTTGTATAACCGTAGCTTGTGGGCTTGGAAGTTTCCTGTGTGCAATCCTGTCCTGAAAGACAGGAAAGTTAGGAAAGTTTATTTTCTTCCAGCCACATTCCACTGAATCTGTGTCTCTGCTAATCAATGAACTTTGTTGATTCTAGTGCTACCTATCGGATCCTGAAAGATTCAAGTGCTGACACTTTTGTTTGTTCTTCTTCACCTTCTGCTCTTCATCCATTCTCTTCCTCACCATCATCCTCTGTTCTCTGTTGTGGTTAAAAAGGAGGGAACATTGGCATGAGTAATGCCCACTTTTCATTGAAGAGGCAGGATGCTGTATTGGTTTGAAGGATGTCTACCGAGACTATAATAAGATGGAGCCAATGACCTCGTACCAACTGCAGCATCTCCCATGATGAGAGCAGAGAGCGTAGGCATTAACTGCATGGCCTGTCTCCCATAGTGTGTGAGCTCCTTGCTGGTTGCAGTGTTTTCTCATGTCCCCGATACACACAGAACTTATGCACAAGTCTCACAGGACTGAATTAGGTGAAGGGTGACATTTACTAAGGCACGAACATATATACAAATAGACAAATGAGGAACTTGAACCATCATTCAATAAAGTCATGGATAATCTGATTGACAAAGTTATTAATGTGGTATTATTGCTTTAAAAGCAGTTTTGGTGATATCCAGACGTCATATGCACATCTATCCAGAAATCCCCGTGCTCCAGAAAACAGAAGAAAAAAATGGTTTTCATGACAAACTGAGTACTTCTGATCTTGCCAGGCAGTCAGTTGAGTCAGGATCATACTAGTTAAAATATAAAGGGCCATCAGGCACCATTCCACATAGGACAAAGAAACAAAAGTGTGCAAATTCATACAAATGATAAACAAAGGGCTGCAATTGGGAACAGAACAACTTTTAACAGAAAATAGAAAAATAAATTCTAAATATAGTGCTGAAGGCATACATAGTCCAGAACAAAACAAATTAATAATCAGAAAGCAGATGTCACACTAAATACATTGCTGCCATTACAAATGAAATGTCCGCATAACAGTAAAGGTTAAACCACCACCTGGCATCTCTCTCGAATGAAAGAGTAGTCCTGTGGTCCTCTGCGACTATAGTGACCTCACTTTGTGGTGACTATCTGTGTGGAGTTTGCACATTCTCTCTGTGTCTGCATGAGTTTCCTCAGAGTGCTGTGGTTTCCTCTCACAGTCCAAAGGGGTGCAGACAAAGTGAATTGGTCACGCTAAATTGCCCAACGTGTCCAGAGTTGTGCAGGCTAAGTGTGTTAGCCATAAGAAATGTGGGGTTACAGGGGTGTTGGGTCTGGTAGGATGCACTTCAGAGGGTTGGTGTGGACTCGATGGGCCAAATAGCCTGTTTCCACACTGTAGGGGTTCTATGATTCTACTTTAAAACCACTGCAAATCCCTACAAGGACACCAGTAGGATGGATACCAAATCCTCCAGTGTGAACTGGAAGGCTTTGGATCTCTTACTGAATTCAAACCTTTGAAACGAAAAAGGAAAGCAACTTTGCTTCATAGATGAACAGTTGTAGAACCAGTTCAGTGAGCCATGAAAATACCACTGGTAGTTGAAACCACTAAGGCACCACTGAGGAAGTGCCCTGAATCAACACTTCTGACTTATCCAAAGATGACCCCAGAGAAGACTCATAAAGATATGGTTATTCCTGAAAGATCAGCTTTGTGTAAGAGTAACTTTTAGAATTAATAGCCTAGACTTTATTTTCTCCAGGCAATGCCATAGGAATAAATAGATCGCTTTGTCAGTAAATGTTATAACAAGGACAATTAGTGTGACTTTTCAGAGACTGAACTGTTGGAGTCGTTAATGAAATATGTGATTGCCCCAACACCTACCAAAGAATTTTGAAAGGACCTGTTGGAAATAAAGAAAGGTTACGTCATTAATTTACTGTGAGGAGATGGCAGAATTTTTTTCTGAAATTGGGATTGATAAAATTACTTGAAACAAGTTGCTTATTCAAGTACACAATGAGAAATTTAATTGAAGTTTAGGAGACAAATATATTTCAACTTTTAACTTTAATTTAAAACAAGAGCCAATGAAAACAGCCTAGGTGGTTTTAATGTGAATCACAAAAAAGGGTAAGATTGTTTGGGAAGAAATTAATAACAACTGATGAAACCTATCAGTCTAACAACACTCCTGAGGCTGTACACAAAAGAAAAACTGAAGCCTCTTGTCGATTTTGAATTTGGAATAATTTTTCAAAAAAGAAATGCCGAGTACAATTTAGCGCGTTACTTTTGAGAAAATTGTATGTTTTTTTTCTGAGGAAGACCAAATAAGCAGAATTTGGCAATGCTTGAAACCACACACAATACTGTTTGATTTCTGTTTTAAAGATGTTGTGAAAGCATGCTTTTTTCTAGACCTGGACAATAAGGATTCTCCAGAGCTCCTGAATCAGATAGAATGGTAATTAAAGGGATGGTTCATTTCGAATTAATGAATAGTGACAGGGATAAAGTGACAATGCATCATATGTAAATAGAAATTGGGGAAAGTGATGGCCTAGTGGTATTATCGCTGGACTGTTAATCCAGAGACTCAGATAATGTTCTGGGGACCCGGGTTCAAATCTTGCCACGGCAGATGATGGAATTTGAATTCAATAAATATCTGAAATTAAGAGGCTAATGAGACTGTGAATTGATTGTTGGAAAAACCCATCTGGTTCACTAATATCCTTTAGGGAAGGAAACTGCCAGCTTTACCTGGTTTGGCCTACATGTGACTCCAGACCCACAGCACTGTGGTTGACTCTCAACTGCCCTCTGGGCAATAAATGCTGCCTAGCCAGCGATGTCCTCATCCCGTGAATGAATAAAAAAATGACTCACCTAGGGTAAAGTTAAGTTGAATATACCAAGTGAAAGGAAAATGCCCATGAAATTAAATCATTAAGTTTTCTCCTGGAGATATATAAGCCTTTGGCTGTGAGTTTTGTTCAAGGGCAGAATTGGATGCTTTGGCCATATTGGAATATTGGAACCAGGTAGGGAGGATACACATGCACCCCCACCAATTGTGAATATTTTGAAAAGATCACCTGAAAGTCAAGAACGCATGGCATGATCTTGAGATACAAATGTAAGCATGCAGAATAATTATTACAACTGAAGTAACTAACTTGAGGAGATGCATGGTGAAAATGCATTGAAGAACAAGCCTCAGACACATACACCTACTTAACAAAATGGTTATTGTGGCCCGGAAGAGCATACAATTATAGTTTAAGTGATAAAGCACTGACACATAATCCATGGAGAAACTGAACTTAAAACAATGAAAGTGGTATTGATCAGAAGGTGGTAAAAACCAATGTAAAATGAATTTTGGGTCAGGACAATTGGAGACTAAGAAGGTAAATACTTAAGAAGTCCTCAAGATGGATCGAGACGAAGGGAAAGCTGAAGAATCTTTTATATGCATACATAATCTATCATAACCAGCTAAAGATAAGCCAAAGACCTAGCTCCAATACAGAGAGGAGAATTCTAACAATTTAATATAAGAACCAAGGAAATGGTTGGTCAGTATCTGTCTAGGTCAGCTATTTTGGGCTAGATCAAAAAGGGTGGACAATTGAATTTTGAGGTTCCTTAAAAACCGAAGCTTCCTGGTATTTACTATCCCGCATGAGATTTTATCTAACAGCTGTCACAGCAGTACTTTCCCAAAACTCTAGTATATGAAAACAAAGGGAAGAATTACAAAAAACACAGAAGTTACAACACCCAAGACAAGGCATCAGTAATTCATCTGGCATCAAACATACCCTAGTATCAGTGTGCTGTTTTTTGAAAATAAGCTTTGAAAGAATGGTAAACTAACCCTTAGATCAGAGCAGGAAAGGGATGTCCCATGACCATTGGTCAAAAGGGTTCAGACAATTAACTGACACAGAGAAAATACCCTGCTCCTAGAACAATGAGACAACAATAAGTGCCAGACTCTGAGAGAGCAGGTGTCCTCCGGATATGAAGGGAGCACATATGAGGCTAGGCCAATTGCATGCTGGGATAACCATGCTGGGGCCAAGAGAGTTCAGAAGCCAGACTCTGCTCCTGGGCTAGGTCCAATCTGCGCTGGAGGATTCATTCAGGGACCATCATCAGAGAAGATTACAGGGTACAGGGGAGTTTTCCCAGACAGCAGTCTCCTCCAAGCAGATGGAAAACAGCCCTGAAGGAGAGGAGGAAGACCAAGAGAAGAGTTCTCTAACACCTCAGCTAGAGAGCAGGATGCTGACTTGCCACTTTAACATTCTACAATGACAGCCTGTTTGCCCTCCGATATCAGTGAACCATTCCCAATTGTCCCCGTTGCACACTTTCTTTAAAATCTAACTAACTGTCATATCTAAACTGCTGCTTCTTAACAAACTCACTAATCAGCAAATTACCCACAAATCGTCAACTTCCTGACTGTGATCACAAGCCCCTAAAATCAACAATCTATGATGATTCTATATTGTACCTCAGGGAAGATATAATTCCACTACTTGACCCTCCCAGAATGTGCAGTATTCCCATACAAAGAAAACCAAAATGTGAGCCAGAAGACATGTAACACAGCGGCAGAATCTGCCATGTTGATCACTAGACAGATAGTTCCTTTACACATGTAATAAAGAAAAAGAGCCCAACCAGGATTTGTTGAGATACAAGATATATGAGTCTCCCCCTAAAGAGACGTATACACATGAATCCAACACCCGATGAAGTGAATCCCGCATTCATAAGAGCTAAATTCTGCTCCAACCTTCAGGCCAAATGGGGATATAATGAGACAAAATCAGAAATTGCTATAAAAGTCCAGACCTGCTGAGATTTTCCAGCAAATTCTGTTCCTGTTTCTGATTTCCAGCATTCGCAGTTCTTTGGGTTTTTTTTTAATGGATATAATGGGTATATGTAGCTACAGTCTCTCAGAAAGCAACTACCTTCATTTGGAAGAGATTGCGTTCAGAGACTACCCTTCAATTTGTCTGTCAGTCAAGATCTGTTCCAGCAACTCATGGACAGCATTACAGAAAGTGTGTTGGATACATATGTAATACCAATGATATTGTAGTTATGGGCAAAACCAAAGAAAAGCATGATTAGAATCTTCACTTATTGACTGCAGTAGCTCACTGTGAATATCTCATGCACAACAGCAAGAAGAGTTTGGTCAATATAAGTTATTTTTGAGTCTATATTCAAGTTGCTGAATCTGTCCTGACCAAGGCAAATTAGAGGATATAGGACATCTACTAATGTACCTACCCCACAAGACAAAGGAAACTTAGTGAGATACCTTAGGCTTTTCAACTTCTTGTAATCATGCATGCTGAACTTTCCCAATAAAGCATCATCACAAAGAGAGTTCCTAAAGAAAGATGCAACTAATATATGGCAGGAGGACCACCCACATATGATCGAGTCTCTCAAAAATGCGGAAACTTGTATCCTGCAGTCCGATGGGCCTAAGCAGAGGGCAAACATGGAAGTTGTTGCTTTAGAGAAAGGGTTACAAATGTGCACCGTGTGAGAAAATAAACCGCTCATGTTCAGATCCAAAAGATTATCTTAAGCACATTCCAATTCCTCTAAGATACAGCAAGAAACATCTACTTTGCTATTTGGGATCACAAGATTCCAAACCTACCTGTTGGCAAAAAGCCTTTCATTGTGGAAACCAATCACAAACTTCTGGAGATGTTTTGGTGCAAACCATTGACAAATGCACCACCCAAACCTTAGTAAAGGTTCAGGAGCACAAGTTTGACATCTGCTATGAACCTGATACAACAATGGTTACCTCAAATACACTAAGCAGTTTGCCAAACCCAAAAAAGGATGCAAACATTGTACTGGATCTACAACTTTGTGCGTGGGAAATCATGTCTCACTAACCTGACTGAGTTTTTTGAAGAAGTAATGAAGAGGATTGATGAGGCAGAGTAGTGGATGTGATCCATGTGGACTTCAGTAAGGCATTCAACAAGGTTCCTCATGGTAGACTGTTTAACAAGGCTAGATCACATGGAATACAGGAAGGACTAGCCATTTGGTATAAAACTGGTTCAAAGGTAGAGAACAGAGGGTGGTGGTGGAGGATTGCTTTTCAGACTGGAGGCCTGTGACCAGCGCTGTGCCACAAGGATCGGTGCTGGGTCCACTGCTTTTCGTCATTTATATAAATGATTTGGATTTGAGCATAGGAGGTATGGTTTCTAAGTTTGCAGATGACAGTAAAATTGGAGGTGTAGTGGACAGCGAAGAAGGTTACCTCAGAGTACAACTGGATCTTGATCACATGGGCCAATGGGCCAAGGAGTGGCAGATGGAGTTTAATTTAGATAAATGTGAGGTGCTGCATTTTGGAAAGGCAAATCAGGCTAGGACTTATACACTTAATGCTAAGGTCCTGGGGAGTGTTGCTGAACAAAGAGACCTTGGAGTGCAGGTGCATTGTTCCTTGAAAGTGGAGTCGCTGATAGACAGGATAGTGAAGAAGACATTTGGTATACTTGCCTTTATTAGTCAGTGCATTGAGTATAGGAGTTGGGAGGTCATGTTGCAGCTGTACAGGACATTGGTTCAGCCACTTTTGGAGTATTGCGTACAATTCTGGTCTCCTTCCTGTAGGAAAGATGTTGTGAATCTTGAAAGGGTTCAGAAAAGATTTACAAGGATGTTGCCAGAGTTTGAGGGTTTGAACAATAGGGAGAGGCTGAATAGGTTGGGATTATTTTCCCTGGAGTGTCGGAGGCTGAGGGATGACCTTATAGAGGTTTATAAAATCAAGAGGAGCATGGATAGGATAAATAGGCAAGGTCGTTTCCCCGGGGTAGGGGAGTCCAAAACTGGAGGGCATATGTTTAAGGTGAGAGGGGAAAGATATAAAAGGGACCTAAGGGGCAACTTTTACATGCAGAGGGTGGTGGATGTATGGAATGAGCTGCCAGAAGAAGTGGAGGAGGCTGGTACGATTACAACATTTAAAAGGCATCTGGATTGTTATATGAATAGGAAGGGTTTAGAGGGATATGGACCAAATGCTGGCAAATGGGGCTAGATTTATATAGGATATCTGGTCGGCATGGACAAATTGGACCAAAGGGTCTGTTTTCGTGCTGTATATCTCTATGACTCTATGATTCTAAGCAGGCAGCACAGACAGTGAGATGGCAAACATGCTCAAAGTGGTTCTGTTTCATTAATGTGACCAATATCAATCAGAAACTGCTAATAACCAAAGTATTGGAGGTATTGTGGAAAACTATCAAGGAGGGATGGCCTGAGGGTAAGTTCCCTCCCCCAGGGCCAAGAAGCCCAGCTACAAAACCCCACCAGCTCCAGAGATGTGTAATAATGTCTGTGAACAGGTTCATTAGAAAATATCTGGAGAGTTGGCCTGACATGATAAAAGAGGCGCCAATCACTCTAATTTAAACAATACATTTATTCACTGTTATGATTTATGTCGTAAATTTGCTATCAATTTCTCCAACTGTTTTTATTATCTGGGAGACACTGCAACACGTTATGTCATCATTCTACATAAGGTGGATGGTGTGATTTCTATTAGTTTTGTTTATGTGGAAGACTTGACTACAATCTTATGAATTCATTGTATGAGATAAGGAAGATGCAGTAACATATCCTGTTGTCAGTGTTTATCATAGGTATTGGTATCAATTACTTTATATGTAAATTAAACAGGGAAATAATTTCATTTTTGATTCTTTTAATTCATTAGCATCAAAACCAAAGGTTGTTCTTTAACAATTGACTAGCTTTTAGTCATTTCCTCATTCTATAATGATGGGATGTATCTTGCTGAGCTAAGAACAATGAATATTTTGCAAGTTTCATATTGAAAGTGCACTGAGTGGAAGGCGAGATACTTGACAAAGTTTGTGTTTAAGAGGTAAGATATTTGAATATATGTTATTTAGAAATTGCTGTATTTAATGAGGTTTCACTGTTATTTGTGAAGAAGATGTATTGGACAAGTGTTAAATTAGTAGGAAAGATATCAGTCAGGGCTGTACATGTAATGTACAAGAGGAGGTTTTTGCTGTGGGTTGTTTGTGCATATTTGAAGTAAAGGATCTGACAGGAAATGACAATAATGTACATTTTTGTCTTTGTACTTTGGAAAGGATAGTTTTTACACAATTTATACATGTATTAAAAGAGAAAAGACTCTGCAGGCTTAGATATGCAATGTCTTAGCAAGGATTTTAAATATGCTGTCGAAGGGACAATATATAATCCATGTTTTCAGAAACACAAGATTCTTAATAAAATATGCACATTCAATTGATGATAGAAGGAGCCTAACAAAGTTGTACAAATATTTTAGGAGATAAAGTACTAGGGAAGGAGTTTATGTGTGTTTTAGTTGAGAGGGTATTTGAAATGATTCATAGACATAATTTAAAGTGAAGATATGTCATCTTCTTTCTAATGGTTCTTTAAAATAGGGGATCAGCGCAGGATTTATGCAAGTACTTCAGAAAGGAAGATAATTGTCAAGGTTTGCCAATGTACTTTGGATTTGAGAATACTAACAAAGCGTATATGTACGTGTTACAATAATTTCAAGAATGCACTTGTTAAGGTTCAAGATTAAAGGTTATTTTTCAAGATAGGAGCTCACAATTTTGTGGATAATATATTAGCATGTGTTGACTATTGGTTAACACACAGAAGGCAGAGAGGTGGGACTAATGGGTCTTTTTTCAGGTTGAAAAGGCATAACAAGTGGAATGCCACTTGGATTAGTTCTAGTGTCTCAATTATTTACAATCTTTATTAATGACTTGAGGGAGGGGCGAAGTATAATGTATCCAAATTTGCTGATGATCAAAAAAGGAAGGACATGTTGAGAAGAGGAATGAGGAATGCATAAGGTGATACAGATAGTTTGAGAGAGTGGGCAAAAACCTGGCAGATGGAGTTTAATGTAGGAAAGCATGAGGTCATGCACTTTGTTAGGAAAGATGTTATTTAAATGAAGAGAGACTCCCAAAAAGTGCAGTGCGAAAAGATCTAGGTGTCCTTCTGCATGAAACACAAAAGGTTAGCAAGCAGGTGCAGCAAGTAATTAAGAAGGTAAATGGAATTTTTGCAATTTTAATATGTTGGAGTTTAAAAAGAAAGAAGTGTTGTTACAACATTCAGGGTGTTAGTAAGGACACATCGGAAATAATTTGTACAGTTTAGTTCCCCTTATACAAGAAAAAATGCACTGGCATTGGAGGCTGTTCAAAAAACATAACTGAGTCTGATTCTTGAGATGAAGGGGCTGACTGATGAAAAACAGCTAAACAAGATGGACCTTTACTCATTAAAAGAAGGAGGGGTGATCTTATTGAAACTACAAGATTCTGAGGAGTTCGTAGAATCCCTATAGAATGGAAGCAGGCCATTTGGCCAATCAAGTCCACAACATCCCTCTTATGACCATCCCACCCAGACCTATGCCCCGATGCTGTCTCTGTAACCCTGCATTTCCCATGGCTAACCCATCTAGTCTGTAAATCCTAGACACAAAGGGCAATTTCCCATGGCCAATCCACTTAACCTGCACACCTTTGGACCGAGGGAGGAAACCAGAGCACCCAGAAGAAAACCATGCAGACACGGGGAGAATGTGCAAACTCCACACAGACAGTCACCCGAGGGTGGAAACAAACCTTGTTCCCTGGTCTTGAGAAGTGGTTTCCACTAGTGGAAAAGCCTCAAACTAGGGGACATAGTTACAGACTGAAGGGACACTCATTTAAACCTGAAATGTGAAGAAACTTCTTCTCCCAGAGTCATAGAGTCATACAGCACGGAAACAGACCTTCGCTTCAACCAGTCCACAACAACCATGTTCCCAAATTAAACTAGTCCCACCTGCCTGCACCTGGCCCATATCCCTCTATGTATTCCCTATTGATGACCTTATCCAAATGTCTTTTAAACATTGTATCTGTACCTGCATCCACCCCTTCATCTGGAAGTTCATTCTAAACCACAAAAGTTAAAAAGTTGCCTTTCATGTCTTTTTTAAAATCTTTCTCCTCTCACCTTAAAAATATGCCCCCTTGTCTTGAAATCCCCGACTCTAGGGAAATGTCACCTGCCACTCACCTTATCTATACTCCTTACGATTGTATAAACCTCTATAAGGTGTCCCCTCAACCTCCTGCACTCCAGTAAAAAAAAATCCAGCCTATCCAGCCTCTCCTTACAACTCAAACCCTCCATTCCAGGCAACATCCTGGTAAATCTCTTCTGAACCCTCTCCAGCTTCATAATATCCTTCCTATAACAGGGCAACCAAAACCAGACGCAGTACTTCAGAAGAGGCCTGACCAATGTTTTGCACAGCCTCAACATGACATCCCAACTCCTTCAATCAAAGTTCTGAGCAATGAAGGCAAGCATGCTAAACACATTCTTAGCTATCTACATGTAATGCAAACTTCAAAGAATTATGTACCTGAACCCCTGGGGCTCTCTGAGGATAGTGAATGTCAGAAATTCTCTGTCCCAGATTGAGAGTTTTGGAAGCTAGATCATTGAAAGTGTTTGAAGATGGGTTGGATTGATTTTTGAAATATCAGTGTATTGAGGACTATGAGGAGCTGGCATAAAGGAAGAGTTAAGGTCCGGGGAAGATCAACATGATCTTATAAAATGGGATGGCTGGCTTGTGGGTCCAAATAGCCTGCTCCAGTTCTAATTTCTTCTATCCTTATAATTGGAAAATAATGGATAAGACTTACATAGAGACCTCAGAGGAAAAGTAGGAAATGTTTGTAGATGCATTTTGTATTGGATGATACCTATCAGGAGTTAACTATATATTTCAAAAGGAAATGTACTTAGCTAAGTATATACAATACTTAATCATATCTATCTTTTAGGAAGTAAGATATTTTAAATATTTTATGGCTCCATGTTAGAGGGGAACATGTTTGATGTGTGGCATGTACTTTAGAAGGGAAGGTTCAGGTATTGCCTGTATACTTATTTAGAAAGGACAGAATATGGTAAGGTGTTTTGATGCATTTTATAAAGAAAGTTAACTGGCCAATTGAACTATTGTGAATTAGAGAGAATGCCAGTTCACAGAATCATAGAAACCTCTACAGTGTGGAAGCTGTGGGTCCACACTGACTCTCTGAAGAGCGTCACACCCCGCCACCATACTCTGTAACCCTGCATTTCCCATGGCTAATCCACCTAACCTGCACATCCCTGGGCACTGTGGGCAATTTAGCATGGCTAATCCATCTAACCTGCACATCTTTGGACTTGGGAGGAAACCAGAGCACCCGGAGGAAACCCAAGCAGACATGAGGAGCATGTGCAAACTACACACAGTCGGCCAAGGCTGGAATCAAACCCAGGTCCCTGGCACTTTGAGGCGTCAGTGCTAACCACTGAGCCATCGTGCTGCCCTTCACCATTTCTGTCCATCTACATGTACTTTACAACATTAGTAACAAGCCAAAGTTTATACATGTATTTATTTATGTACATTACATAGACAAGTTACTTGGAAAGGATTTTTTTGTAATCTGTAATGGAAAAACCCTGACTAAACTTTAATACACGCTCAAGAAGGCACAACTTACAAATAAATTTGCATTTTGTTCACAAAATGGTTTAGGTTGGAAGTTCCTGACCAAGGGTTGCACTTGTATTTCAGAAGTGAAGGTACTAGCCAAGGCCAGAAAGTACTATTTTCAAAGCACTTTTAAAAGGAGGACATTTGGAAATATTTGTTTGTGTACTTAAGAAGGAACTTTGATGTTTGTGAGATGAGAAGTTATTTACTGTGATTTGCAAGTGTGTGATGAAAGAAAGGTATTTGGCAAAGGTTGGTATACCATGGGAAGGTGGGAAGTTTTCAAGTAAAGGTACTTGACAAGTTTTTTTTAAAAAAACACACATTGTAGAAAGGATAATCTCCAGCTAGCGTGAGTATGTACTTCAGAAGGGATCATATTTGACAATTGTAAGAGCAGACTGAAGACAGATAGGAAATATATGTTCTGCAAGTATGGGTCAATTTACATGATTTGTAAAAATATTTTAAGCAAGACAAAGTTGCAAACTTATGGGCTATAGTATAAAGATGATTTTGCTTAGTTTCTGCTGTGGTGACTATATTACAAGGAGGTGATCGTATCGTTGTTTTGTTGTCCAAGTATTGATGGTCGTTGATTTAATGACAAATAAAACAGACAACTATAAATTGTTTCCTTTTGCATGTTTCACTTAAAAAACAATGTCTTTCTAAAACATATCTATCCACATTATAATTTGTTGATAGAAACATGGCTCATTTCCTGATTCCAACAGTGGAAGGATCAATTTTGCCCAGTAAGTGCAAAATAAAATTTTGCAGTTCTCATGAAATAAGATTTCAGCAGTTTCAACATTACTGAAGGGAAGTTATTCAACAAGGTTGGTACTTTGAAGATACTTAGAATCATAAGCTCCAATAATTAGGGGGTGGGAGCGCAGGAGAAACTGAAAATGGTTAAAAAAAAACAGGAAGGCTGAAGAAACTGTGGTCCTGTCAGAATTGCTAGTAGGATTTAAGATTCTTTTTTGGCACCAAATATTTAAAACAAAATCCCACAAACAGACTTGTTTTCTATTCTCATCCAGGAATGATCACACAAAGCTGTGCTTGAAAAGACCAGCTATGTCGACCGCTGAACCTAAAATCTATACTACCTTCGATGATTACTATGACTACAATGGCTATTTTGAAAATGATTCAATATTTGTTTACTTATGTGAGAATCATGGACCCAACGAATTTGGAGCCATACTCACACCAGTCTTGTTCAGCCTCGCCTTTATTTTCAGCCTGATTGGAAATGCTCTAGTTTTGTGGGTCCTGGTGAGATATGAGAGGCTGAGGACTGTGACAGACATCTTCATTTTAAATCTGGTCACCTCCGATGTACTCTTCGCTTTCTCGCTCCCTTTCTGGGCTGTCGATCACACGAATGGATGGATCTTTGGCAAGGCCATGTGCAAAATAATGAGTTCAATTTTCTTCATTGGCTACTACAGTGGGATCATGCTGCTCATGCTGATGACCATCGATCGATATTTCACAGTAGTCCATCCTGTGTCTGCTGTCAGAATCAGGAAGGTCTCCTATGCTGTGACAGTCAGCTTAGTTGTTTGGGGAATTAGCATGTTGGTAACAATCCCTGAGATGATCTTCTCTGATATTACGGGTAATGAGGAGGAAAGACTATACTGTACAAGTAACTATCCACCCAAAAGTACTCAAATGTGGCAACTGTTAGGGTGTTACCAGCAAAACATTTTGTTCTTCTTC
>NC_063333.1:137337934-137361081 GCF_021869965.1 Rhincodon typus
TTCCCTTTGTTGTTATTGTGTTCTGTTACTGGAGAATTCTCAACACTGTCATTAGGTGTAAAGCCAGGAAGAAGCACAAAACAGTGAAAGTTATCTTCTGTATTGTGGTGGTGTTCTTTGTGTGCTGGACACCTTACAATGTGGTCATCTTCCTGTTCTCTTTGGTAGAATTGGAAGTCCCAGTGTTCAAAATCTGTGAGATAAAAAACCGCCTGACGTATGCGTTTTACATTTCCCGGGACCTGGCTTATTGCCACTGCTGTCTCAACCCCTTCTTTTATGCTTTCGTGGGGACAAAATTCAGGAACCATTTAATCAGGCTGTTGAATAAATGTTTCCCCCATCTGAAAATTTGCAGAGAACTCAGTACCACCACTGGCACCAGCACCAAACAAGTCAACTCCCGGAACTACTCAGACATTGACCTGCCCCTGGCTTCAATCGGGTCTTGAAATGTAGGCCCAAAAATCTGGAACCAAAGTCTAATGATCCACTGAGGGAAAGGGTGGGCTGTTCAGAGACTCTGCCCGCCCCACCCTTGGCCATCTGCTTCAGGAAGGGACAAAGTCAGAGTCTCTGCATGACAGAATGCCCCTGGGCCTTCCCTGAAATGTGTTGACAATCCCATCCCCAGAGTGGGTCAGTCTGATAACCCCATCCTCCCCAGAATGGATTAGTCCAACAATCCCACCCTTCCCTGAATGAGTCAGTCTGACAACCCTCCACCCCGGCCCAAACTCCACAATGGGTCAGTCTGACAACGCCACCCTCTCCAGAATGGGTCAGCCTGCCAATTGCACAAATTCAGACCAAACCAAGGCTCTTTGGGCTGACTGATCTTCTGTTCCCTTCACTGTCAGGTCAGATTACCTGCAGGTGCTGGGAAATTGGTACCGAGGGACAGGGTTGTGAGCCAAAAATTAGATGAATGAATAGCTGCGGTCAAACAAAGGCTGGCCAGGCAGGAAAAATGCTCCCTTGCTGGATCAGCAGCAAAATACTCCAAATCGTGATTCAAACTATCCCTGATGTTGTGATGAATGAATCTAGCCACATTTTTGCAGATAGCTCCAGTTCATTGCTCTGTGCTGAGCCACTGGTCCTTCATGGAGAGGTTAATACTTCATCAATGACTTCCCTCCATCAAAAAGTCAGTGTGCCAATGATTGTTCGGCATCATTTTTGTGACTCCTCAGATACTGAAGCAGTCCAATAGGGAAAGATTGCTGTCTATGGCCTTTCAGACAGAGCACACTTAGGAGTTGAAACTGTAGAATACCTTGGGTGCTGTACCTTACAAAGAATGTACATTGTGAATCAAAAGTATTGAAAATGTATTGAGTCTCCTCAGGGTGGAACATGTATAGAGAAAAAAATGTCTGTGAACTTTCTGTAATTTGCAATTGCCCTCGGGCTGTGTAATTGACATGTAATGTATTTTGTAAATATTGAGACTATTACATTGTACTGATTGGAATATGCAGAACGAGGACAAGTTGGATTTCGTTGCAAATTCTATAATGTTCAAGTAAAAATGTTTTGTTATTTTTTTCCATTCTTTATGAATAAAGTATACTTTTAGAAAAAAAATAAAATCCCACATTCACCAGAATGTGCTCGTCTGACAGTTCCACCCTCCTCAGAATGAGTGGGTCTGACAATCTCCCCATTATCAGAATGGGTCAGCCCTCTCTCCACATAATAGGTCAGGCTGAAAATCCCACCCTCTCTCAAATGGGTGGCCTGGCTATCCCACTCCCATCTGGATGGGTCAGTCAGATGATAGCATTCTCGTAATGCAAACTTTTCCTAATAAGTTAGCACGGACAGATTTTTTCAAACATTTTTGTAACTTGGATTTCTATTATGTGCACTTAATGTATCAAACTTTGCGTGAAAAGTACACGGAGTATAAAAATGAATTTGCTGCACTTTAGTAACTAGCATACCCGAAAATATAGAAGACTGTAAGGTGTTAAAAGTGTGCAAAATTTTCTGAGTAGACACCAGTTACAGGTTAGCTTGTTCATTTGCATTTTACGCTGGATAGTCTTGAACACACTGAGTATGAGTCCGATGCATGTTGGCACTCACTGTGGGATATCTCACTGCTTCTGTTGTCTTAGATCTCTGAAATTATTACATCAATGTAAATCATTTTATTAAATGACATGTATGTAAAATGGAATGTAATAAAATAATTATCTGAAAATTGATTCAGAATTGGACAATAATGTGAAATGAAGATCACTCAAGGAATGCGAGAAGTGAGAAACACTTCGTAAAGACTGGGATCTGCAAGGCTAGACAGGTACATATCTGCAAAACTGACGGATGTTTTGGTGGATTTCAGCAGCTTTTACTAATAGATAATAACCAAGGTGCAACAGACCAATGATGATTGAGCATGTCAAACTCATTAGAGGGCCCTAGTTATGCTTGTAGTGTCCCTGCCTCTGAGCCAGAAATCCAAATCCCTCCTGTTTCAGAGGTGTGTCATAACACACTTGTACAGGTTGTTTAAAAATATCTATAAGGCCTGTAATTCTGGCAAAGTTGCTACTTCTTCAGTTCCCTGCCTGAAAGGAGGTCTGACTCATGACCTCCACCAGAGGTTCCAAATCCATCTCAGCCGGCTTGAGGATCAAACCCCATACTGTTGACACAAGTCAGATACACTTGGCTAAGATAACAAGGTGTAGAGCTGGATGAACTCAGTAAGCCAAGCAGCATCAGAGGAGCAGGAAAGCTGACGTTTCGGGCCTAGACCCTTATTCAGAAGATCATGGAAGTTGAGAAGAAATTGACTTGAAATTGAATCAACTGTTAATATTTCACGTGGCCGTTCGATTGAACAACAAGTATATTTACATTGAGGTCAATAAAATAACTTTGCAGTTTTTGAGGTATTTTTGCATTTCTTATCAAAAATACTGGTTCATGAGATGTTGGTTAAAACAAAGTTAACAAAGTTTGCTGCATCACAGATAGTAAGAACTGCGGATGCTGGAGTCAGAGATAACACAGTGTGGAGCTGGAGGAACACAGCAGGCCAGGCAGCATCAGAGGAGCAGGAAAGTTGATGTTTTGGGTGGGGAACCTTCTTCAGCTCCTCCAGCTCCACACTGTGTTATATTTGTTGCATCAGTGGTGTTTTTGTTAGTGTTATCAAGCTGCACTTACCCATTAATCACCTGCTCACTGACACCCAGTTTGGGTCCACTCGGGTCCTGACCTTAATACAACCTTGGTTTTAATCATGGAGAAAAGAACTCAAGAAAGGAAGTGAGGAGAGCTGCCCTTGTCATCAAAGCAGCATTTCTTTGAGTGTGGCATCAAGAGGTCCTGGCAAAACAAGATTCAAAGAAATCAGGGGAAGCTGGTTGCGGTCATACTTGGCACAAAAAAAGATGGCTGTGGTTATTGGAGGTCGATCATCTCAGACACGGGATATCAGTGCAAGTGTCTCTCACAGTAGGGCTAACTAGACAGCCAAGTATATCTGAGATAGTAGGAACTGCAGATGCTGGAGAATCTGAGATAACAAGGTGTAGAGCTGGATGAACACAGCAGGCCAAGCAGCATCAGAGGAGCAGGAAGGCTGACGTTTCAGGCCTAGAATGGACCCGAGTGGACTGGACTTTCCTGCTCCTCTGATGCTGCCTGGCCTGCTGTGTTCCTCCAGCTCCACACTGTGTTATCTCTGACTCCAGCATCTGCAGTTCTAACCATATTTAATGCAGCAAACTTTGTTAACTTTGTTTTAACCAACATCTCATGAACCAGTATTTTTGATAAGAAACGCAAAAATACCTCAAAAACTGCAGTTATTTCATTGACCTCAATGTAAATATACTTGTTGTTCAATTGAATGGCCATGTGAAATATTAACAGTTGATTCAATTTCAAGTCAATTTCTTCTCAAATACCATGATCTACTGCAGTGTCCGAGTAGTCAGTTGATGGTGCGAGTGAGAAGGGTCTCTGCTGTTAAGTTTTATTTAAGGAAAAGTTGCATTATTATTTGAGTGATTCATGCTGTAAATAAAGTATAACAGTGATGTGTACATTTCTATTACTTAGTGTGTGCTTTTACCTTGAATATTGAATACCTGCGGAATATCAGAATATTTGATCAACTGGTACACTTCCAGTCCCATAGGTGCCAGATAATAAAAAGTTTACTGAAGTTGAGTGTACACTCATGGATGGGAAGATAATCAGTCAGGTTGGATTTGTCCTGTTTTTGTTGACAGGTCATACCTGGACAATTTCCCTCATTGTTAGACAGTTGCCAATGTTCTGTTTGTACTGGAACAACTTGACTAAAAGTGCAGCTGGTGTTTAGTACATTGCTGGTTGTCATGTCCCATGGTATTACACCCATCTCAGTCAGAACAACTCGTAATTAGTATTCTGTCTCACAAGTTCCTCATCAAAACAAACAAAGGTTGTTTGAATTTGATGAGCTTTCATTTTTCCTAATGCTGATTTGTCTAAAGCCTTGTGCAATGGCTTCTGGAAATCTACATTTTAAAAAGCATCAGTCTAGAAGGATATAATGGCCTAAGAGAGGGTGTGGTGCACATTCATCAGATCACACTGGAGCTGAAAGAATTAATGATCAAGATAGATTGTTATCAATTAGTTTCTATTCTCCTGAGTATAGAAAGTTAGGGGATCCTCGAATGGAGGGGTTTTCAGATAGATTTTTTTTCTAGTGGTAAAATCGAAAACAAGGGGACATAAATTTATAATTAAAGTGAGACCTTTCAAAGGCGTTGCCAAAATGTATTTCCTCACATAAAGAGTGGTGGAAATCCAGAACTGCTTCCCAAAAAACTATTTGGTGCTAGATCATTAGTAGGGATGCAGTGGGCAGATAAACCTGTGTTTTGTGTAACTTGAATCATGTGGACATTTGTGGAAATATTGACAAATACAAGTGAAGAAAGAGCTTAATAGAGTAAATACATATAACAAGCTACCGTTTCTTCTGACCTTTCCCTGCCTGGTTCATGTTTTACAATCACAATGCAAGAAACATTAAGAGATTTCATTTCACTGATGAAGCTTCAGACAAATCTGCTCAGTAAACTCTGCTCACTATTTAACCACTGTGGCAAATTCTGTCATAGTCAATTCGCAATATTCTAAAACAACCACCAACATACTAAATGAAACAACAGACAATGTTCGTAAACAAAAAAATCAATTTATTGTACCTCCCAATGGTAACAGATCCTTTAAGAAATTTCAGGATCCAGGTCTGCATCTTTGCAAAAAAAAACAGTACTTCCTTGAGTCATTTTCTAACAGTACACCAAATTTTATTGAGATATATCTGTTAGATTTTGATATATATTGATTGTAAACAGATGAACAATAAGGAACAAATACATTGGCCTGGAGTTTCAGTCATGGGTTGAAAATGCAGAGACAGGACAATTCCCAGAAAACCAAACCCAGGAAATCAAGGCCAGAGCAAGTGCGTAGGCTTTTGGATGTGGCATGTGTCTATGCATCAGCATTTACAAAGATTAATAGAAAAGAATCAAACCAAAAGTGACTCTCCAGACCACATCACTGTCCTACACATAATCCCCATGCCCCGTCCATGCCATTTCATACTCTCTACTCATCCACCATAACCCCACCCCATACCAGACTGTGTTCCTCTACCAACCTCCCATAAACTTTTACATCCTCACTGTCAACCTCTGCCTCTCCATACATCCTTCATGGTTCTTAATAGCCCCTATTTTAACTCAGTACCAACTGAGGCCAAACCATGCCCTGATACACCATGTTTTTTTTTCTTTCATTGACTGTATTAACTCATCTAGCATCCACCACTAGCTAGCCTCAGCAGCCATGTAGAGATGTGAAAGAATACGATTCTGTTAAATAGTCTCTATTGCACTGTATTGAGCAACAGTCTCATTCATTGACTACATTTAAATTCCTTCAACTCCAAAAACTCCTTAAGAGTTCAGTCAGAGCGGTGGCGGGAGCATGACAAAGCCGACCTGATGGTGAACAGCAGCAGAAACTTCCAGATTAAACCTTGAGGAACAGGTGCCTGGATTGAGCTACATCGCAGCAGTGATGCTAGGAGCAGAACTGAATCCGGAGGCAAAGGTGACATCATGACTTTGTGATAATCAGCTCGGCCATTCAGGGGCCCAGGCCTAGAGACTGAATAAGTAGCGTCAGTAGGGAGACAGAATGTAAAGTGTTTACTTCTGTGGTTTGTAGTTTGTTAGGAGTAGAGAGTAAGAGTGAGAAATCTGATTTGGCGAGCAGTGGGAAAGTTTGTTTAATTGGTTCCTTGTCTGCAATTGATAAAGTTCACACCCAAAGTGGCATGACAGCTCTGGAACGCTCCCGCTGCAATATGTGGGAAATCAGGGACACGTCCAGTCTGCATGGCAACCATGTATGCAAGATATGACAAAAACAAAGTTGCTGGAAAAGCTCAGCAAGTCTGGCAACATCTGTGAAGGAAAAAACGGAGTTATCGTTTCAGGTCCAGTGACCTTTCCTCAGAGGTGTAACCCCATCATAGTGATTGCACCTTTCTTATTCCTCAGTTCTACCCATATGGCCTTGCTGGATGAGCACCTCCCTGCTCCCCCCCCCGCCCCCCCCCCCCCTCCACCCCCTCAAGATGTCTTGAAATCCACTCAAGGACAAAGGAGGGAAATTATGTGTGGAGCCAGAGGAATTGGATGAGGTCCTTAATGAGTACTTTGCATTAGTATTCACCAAGGAGAAGGACATAATGATGGTAAAATTAGGGAGGGGTATGTTGACATTCTGGGGCACATCAATATTAAGGAGGACGGGTTTCTTGATAAACATTAAGGTGGATAAGTCCTCAGGGCCTGATTGGATTTATCCCAGGATACTGAAGGAGACAAGGGAGGAGATTGCTGGGGCCTTGACAGAGACCTTTGTATCCTCTCTAGCCACAGGTAAGGTCCCAGAAGATTGGAGAATAGCTAATGTTGTTTCTTTGTTTAAGAAAGGCAACAGGGTTAATCTAGGAAATTATAGGATAAGATTTTTAGAGACAGGATTTACTCACATTTGGAGAAGATGGACTTATTAGAGATATTCAGCATGGCTTTATGTGGGAGTGGTCTTATCTTGCAAAACTTGATAGAGTTTTTTCAGGAAGTGATGAAGACGATTGAGGGTAGGTAGTGGATGTTGTCTACATGGACTTTACTAAAGTATTGACAATGTCCCTCACGGTAGTCTGATCCAGAAGGTTAAGTCACATGGAATCCACAGCGAGTTGATAAGTTGGGTACAAAATTGGCTTGGTCATAAAAGACAGAGCGTAATTATGGAAGGATGTTTTTTTAACTGGAGGTCTGTGACCAGTGGTGTTCCTCAAGGATCAGTGCCTGGACCTCCGTTGTTTTTTGTAAAATATATTTAAATGGTTAGGATGAAATTGTAGGTGGTCTCATTAGTAATTTTGCAGAACAACACGAAAATTGTTGGAGTTGTAGGTAGTGAAGAAGGTTATTAAAGGATACAGCATGATATAGACCAGCTGGAACGTTGGCCAGAGAAATGGCAGATTGAGTTTATTCCAGGCAAATGTGACATGATGCATTTTGGGATGTCAAATCCAAGAGGAACATATCATGTAAATGGCAGGACCCTTAAGATATACAAAGGGACCTTGGGTGCAAGTCCATATCTCCCTGAAAGTGGAAACACTTGTGGAGAACGTGGTAAAGAAGGCATACAGCATGCTTGCCTCATCAGTCGGGGCATTGAGTATAAAAGTTGGCAAGTCATGTTGCAACTGTGTAAGACTTTAGTTAGGACATATTTGGAGTAATATGTGTAGTTCTGGTCACCACACTATAGGAACAATGTGGAGGCTTTGGAGAGGATGCAAAGAGGTTTACCAGGGTATTACCTGGAATGGAGTGTATTAGCTATAATGAGAGGTTGGACAAAGTTGGATTATTGTCACTAGAGAGTTGGAGGCTGAGGGGCAACCTGCTAGAAGTCTATAAAATTATGAGATGCATGGATAGGGTGAAGAGTCGTAGTCTTTTTCCCAGGGTGGAAATATCACATTCTCGGGGACATAGGTTTAAAGAGAGGTGGGGAGAGAAGTTTAAAGAAAATGTATGAGGAAAGCTTTTACCAGAGGGTGGTAGGTGCCTGGAATGCACTATCAGGGGAGACGGTAGAAGCAGATGTGATAGCACAGTTTAAGGGGCTCTCAGACAGACATATGAACAGACAGGGCATATAGAGACACAGACCGTATGCAGGCAGACGGGATTAGTTTAGAATGGCATTATGCTTGGCACAGACATGGTGGTCTGAAGGGCCTGCTCCTGTGCTGTACTGTACTATGGTCAATGTTCTAAAAAAAGCACGTTTTCAAATGTAATAATAATTGTAATATAAAATCCTGATCAATGAACCCAAAATCATTTGTACCTAGCAATCAAATTGTGAAATGGAAGGCACCCCACTGTGACAATGAACCCTTGAGAAATCAGTTATGTAGTCCTAAGACAGTAGTTGGAATCCTCAGATTTGGATCAGCAGACATAGCAGATATATTTTTCTAACTTGCCAGATTTATTTACAAGGATTAGATTGGTCAAAGTTTAAATGTCGTGACAATCTCCAGAGGCCTCATTGACAGCTGGGCAGGTACCTTTGACAGTCTTGACAGTTCCTTGACAGTTTGATGGTTTCACTTGGGTTACATACTTTTCAGCTCATTCATGTATACTTTTCATGAATAGTTCTCAGGGCAGAAGAACAACCCTAAAGACCCCTTCCCCAAAGGTGCCCCAGGACCATATCCGAAGGGATATGTTACCTCTTCAAACGCATTCAAATTTACCTGCAAAATTCAGACCTACATTATTTATAAAAAGAAGTAGCTCTTTATTAATTCCTTTATAAAAACAGTAGTTATTCAAGGAATGGAAGATGTATTAGTGGTAGGTATAGTGATATATTAACCTGGAAATTGATACTTCAATCTTTGGGTTCAGACACTCAATCTTAGGATCAGGCTTGATGCATTACCTCTGAACCTTCTTTACCTGTGTTTCCTAGAAGTCCCAATGACAACATTGATGTCATTCCTTCTTAATGTCGCCTCAATGTCTTTGTGTCTATTTCCAAAAAGGAGAGATCTCTGCGCAAGGACAAAAACTTTAGTCTACAACATTGTTGTTGTCACCACCTTTCTATATGGCAATAAGACCTGGGTCACCTGTCAAACACACATTCGTGTGCTGAGGAATTTTCACCAACGATGTCTCCCCAGGATACTCAAAGTCAAGTGGAAAGGTAGGTGAATCCATTCCAGCACCATCAGCAAAGCCACTTCCTCCAACATTGCAATCACAGTCATGAGGTATCAGTTCCTGTAGTCTGAGCACTACATCCGCATGTCAAATTATAAGTTCCCAAAGCAGTTCCTCTTTTACAACTTAAGGATCTCAAAGATAACAGAGCAACTGTTTTAAGGCAAACCTGAATGCCTCATTGGAAGGGAGACAAAATGACCTTGATGGATTGGAGGAGCTGGCTGTAAATAGTGCCATCCAAAAATCCACAACACAGACGGAAACCTCCCCTCCGCCAACCCCACTCCTGAGAAGTGTCAGAAGTGAAAGGACCAAGAGCACAACCATGGCTCAAGATTTCCTCTAAAGATCATCTGCTATGCTCTCTGTCGCTCCAGGATTTGCCTCAAAATCATAAAGCCTTGCAGACATCACCCTCCTTTTAAGAAATTGACAATGATCACATCAAACTCCCTCCCCATTAAGCAAGTGTCTTCTGTAGCCATTGTTTAGCCCCATCTGACAGGTGCCACTTTAAATACATGATTTCACATCAAGCCATGTCCTACCTGATACAAAAACAGAAACTGCTGGAAAAGCTCAGCAGGTCTGGCAGCATCTTCGGATAGAAATCAGAGTTAACATTTCAGGTCCAGTGACCCTTCTTTCGAATGGGTGGTAGCTAGGAAAATGTTGGTTTTTGTGCAGAAGAGGGGGTTAGTGGGAGGTGTAAGGAGTAAGCTTATGCTGAGCTGCGCTGGAGCACTGTAGCAAGCCTGAGACTGCGATGTTGGCCAGGGAACAGGGTGGTGTGTTGAACTGGCAGGCAATTGGAAGCTCAGGGTCATTATTGCAGACGAAGTGTAAGTGTTCTGTGAAGCAGTCACCCAGTCTACACTTCATTTCCCCGATGTAGAGGAGACCGCATTGTAAGCAGTGAATACAGTAGACGAGATTAAGTGAAGTGCAGGTAAACCATTGCTTCACCTGGAAGGTTTGTTTTGACTCTTGGATACTGCGGAAGGAGGAAGTAAATGGATAGATGTTACACCTTCTGCGGTTGCATCTCTGTCTCAGGCTTGTCACAGTGTTCCAGCGAAGCTCAGTGCAAGCTGGAAGAACAGCACCTCATTTTCCGCTTGGGGACCCTGCAGCTTTCTGGACTCAATATCAAGTTCAACAATTTTAGGGCTTGAGGCACCTTCTCCTGTGACCATACCCAAAACCACACACACCAAGCCTTGTTATCAAATGGACCACTATTGCACACTACCCATTTTTAGCCACTAATTGTCCCCATTAGAAACTATTCATTCTCCTAGGCTGATTGTTATCCACTACTTTTTCTATCTTTAGGCTCTATATCTACTTATCATTTACTCCTTAGCCTCCTCCCCTCATCCTATCTTCTGCAATAAAAAACAATTTTTTCTAGCTACAATCTGTTCTGAGGAAGGGTCACTAGACCCAAAACATTAGCTCTGATTTCTTTCCACAGATGCTGCCAGACCCGCTGAGCTTTCCCAGCAACTTCTGTTTTCGGTTCTGATTTCCAGCATCTGCAGTTCTTTCGGTTTTTGTTACTTGATACATTTTCTTTTATTTAGCGCGCTGTTATCATCTGTGGCTTTGACAGCAAATCACTGTCAAGTCTCAGTTTACTAAAGTTATTGGCTTTACTTTGATTGATCGATTAATTTAATGTTGTCACATGTACTGGGATACAGTGAAAGTGTTGTTTTGCGTGGTCTTTAAGCAGATCATACCATACAAAGTACATCAGGGTGGCAGAACACAGTGCAAAATACAGTGTTACAGCTGCAGAGAAGGTGCAGACAGAGATCAGAATTAACATTTGAGAGGTCCGTTCAAAAGTCTAATAACAGCTGTTCTTGAATCTATTCATACTCATATTCAAACTTCTTTATCTTCCACTCTGTGGTTGGTTTGCTCGCAAAGCTGGTTTGTTAGTTCGCAGACGTTTCATTACCCTGCTATATATACATTATCATTAGTGCAGCCTCCGATGAAGCGATGTTGTGTTTTCCCGCCTGGTATTTAAACTCTGAGGTCGGTTGGAGTTGATTACCTCATTTCTGGATTTTTCTTTGCAGTGGTGTATATATAGAGTCTAGTTCTATGTGTTTGTTGATGGCCTTCTTGGTGGAGAACCAAGCCTCTAGGAATTCCCATGCTTGTCTCTGTTTGACCTGTCCTAGGATCCTGATGTAGTCCCAATCGAACTGGTGGTTCTCCTTATCCGTGTGAATGGAGACGAGCGAATACTGGTCATGTCTTTTTGTTGCTAGTTGGTGTTCATGTATTCTTGTGGCCAGATTCCTTCCTGTCTGTCCAATGTAACGTTTGTCGCAGTCTTTACATGGAATCCTGTATGTTACGTTAGTTCTCTCCATAGTGGGTAAGGGGTCTTTGGTTCGAGTTAACAGTTGGCATGGGGTTGACATAGGTTTGTGTGCCACTCTGGTGCCCAATGGTCGTAGGAGTCTTGTGGTCAGTTCGGATATGTTCTTGATGTATGGTAACTTGACGAGTGTGTCAGGGCGTACTGTATCTTCCTGTTGTTTGTGTGATAGTTATTGTCGGACCCAGCTGTTCGGTTATCCATTGTCCTTAAATACTTAGTAGAGATATTCTTCTTAGTTTTGGTGTAGTTCCAGGTTGCTGCAGTGTGTTGTCACTCATTTAAATAGTGTTTTTACCCAACTCCATTTGTGGGTGTTGGAGTGGTTACTGTTGAAATTCAGGACTTGATCCGTGTGCGTGGCCTTTCTGTATACTTTGGTCAGAAATTCCCCATTGGCCCTAAGTTCTACCATGACATCCAGAAATGGGAGCTGTTCATTCTTTTCCTCTTCCCTGGTGAATTTGATGCCGGTGAGAGTGTTGTTTATTAATTGTTGTGTCTCCTCTAGTTTGGTCCATTTGATGATGACAAAAGTGTCGTCCACGTATCGGATCCACAGTTTAGGTTGGATCTGCGGAAGGGCCATGCTTTCATGTCTCTGCATCACCACTTCTGCTATTAGTCCGGAGCTAGGTGACCCCATGGGTGTCCCATTGATTTGTTCCGAGATTTGGCCATTAAAGATAAAATGTGGGTCTTGAGGCATAGGTCCTGTAGTTTCAGCATGCTGTCTGTGGAGATGGTGTCACTCGGGCCTCGTTCTTTTAGTAGTGTTGCTAGTGTCTCTCTTGTCAGTGGTGTGACAATCGATGTGAATAGGGTGGTAACGTCAAAAGACACCAGGGTCTCGTCCTCGAATATTCTTATGTCTTTGAGGGAATTGAGGAACTCCTGGGCTGAGTGGATTGAGTGGGGTGACTTGCTGACAAGGTGCTTGAGTCTTCATTGTAACTCTTTGGCTAACCTGTGTGTTGGTGTGCCTGGGAGGGAGACTATGGGTTTGAGGGGTACTTCCGGTTTGGGTACCTGTAGGAGGCCATAGAATTGGAAGGTGTTTGTCCCTTCAGGTTTCATTTTTAGGTAGTCTGCTTTGTTGATTTGTCCGGTCTGTTTGAGTCTCTTTAGTGTGTAGATTATTTTATTACCCAGTTGCGGTGTCAGGTCTATTTGTATTTGCCGGTATGTATTCGTGTCTGCGAGTATCTTCTGTGCTTTCGTGAGATAGTCCCATTTGTTTACTATTACTGTCATGCGCCCTTTGTCCGCTGGTAGGATTATGATATTTTTGTCTTTTTACAGTCCTTCTAGGGCTTTCTTTTCTGATGTGTTAAGAGTGTTAAGTTTGTTCCTTCTGGTCGGTGTCAGGATCACTGTCTGTTTTATGGCTTGTTGTGTTTCCTCATTGTGTTTCATTGGAGGCTGCACTGATGATGTTACCCAGGGTAATGAAACGTCTGCGAACTAACGCACCAGCTCGGCGAGCCAACCAACCACAGCATCCACAACCTGAGCTACAAACTTACTCAAGAACCTTAGATATCTTCACCTGCCCCCATACTCTGTACCACCAAACACCGGGGGCACTAAGAATGGGGCAGAAATTTCCTCACAACTTCACAAAAGTCCGGCCCATTGCAAACGTTCTTGCTATTTACCCTATCAAAACAATGAATCATTTTAAAGGCTCTCATTGCATTACCTCAGAGTCATTTTTCCAGAGGAAAGAGAACTAGTTTATTCAACCTTTCCAACTTACTCTAACATCTCAGGTTTGGTATCCATTAAATCTCCTTTTATACCTTCACCACTGGGTCTGTGTCCATATCATAACACAGACACCAAAATTGGTCTCAGGACAGTTGAACCAAAGTTCAATACAAGTTAAATATGTCTTGTTTGCTTTCTCCTTCTATCCATCAAGAAATGAAGCTGGTTGTATGTTTTCTAAATGTCATTATTAACCCATGTTGCTACTTTTATGTTTCCGTGTATGTGGACTCCCAGGTCCCTCTGTTTTACTATTCAACTTATTCATTTGTTTTCCAAGAGCTAAGGCCCTTCAACAAAGGGTGGCACAGTGGCTCAGTGGCTCAGTGGTTAGCATTGCTGCCTCACAGTGCCAGGGACCTGGGTTCAATCCCACCCTGGGGCAACTGTCTGTGTGGAGTTTGCACATTCTCCCCGTGTCTGTGTGGGTTTCCTCCGGGTGCTCCGGTTTCCTCCCACAGTCCAAAGATGTGCCGGCTAGGTGAATTGGCCATGCAAAATTGCCCATAGTGTTCAGGGATGTGTAGATTAGGTGGGTTATAGGGGGATGGGTCTGGGTGGGATGCTCCGTGGGTTGGTGTGGACTTGTTGGGCCGAAGGGCCTGTTTCCACACTGTAGAGGTTCTATGATTCTATGAACTTCCTGTTACTTCTCAGCAAATGTATATCTCACAGTATGATATTGCCTACTCATTGCCACAGTGTCATATTACACTCATGACTCTGTGGCCAAATTTCATACAAATCCCATCTACAAGTTTGCTGACGACAGCACCGCTGTAGGCCGGCTGTCAAATAATGATGGGTCAGAATACAGGAAAGAGATAGAGCGTTTAGTGTTGTGGTGCAATGATAACAGTCTCTTGGTCTCTCAATGTCAGCAAAACAAAAGAACTGATCATTGATTTCAGCAAGAAAGGAGGAAGACACACCCCTATCTATAACAATGGAGCTGATGGAGAGCGTCGAGAGTGTTAAGTTCCTAGGAGCGATGAAAACCAACAATCTGTCCTGGACCTCCCATGTAGATATGACGGTCAAGAAGGCACAACAACGTCACTTCTTCCTCAAACAGCTTAGTAAATTTAGCATGTCCAAAAGGAGCCTCACTAGCTTTTACAGATGCAGCATAGAAAGCATTCTATCCGGATGCATTGTGGTCTACCACAGCAACAGCTCTGCTGAGGACTGTGAGAAACTACAAAACATGGTGTACACTGCCCAGACCAACCTCCCACCCATGGACTCCATCTACACTTCTCGTTACCGTGGAAAGGCTGCAAACTAGATCAAAGACCCCTCCCATCCTGATAATACTCTCTTCCAACCTCATCCGTCAGGCAGAAGATACAGAAGCTTGAACACACGCACCAACAGGTTCAAGAACAGAACCTTCCCTGCTGTTATTAGATTGCTAAATGGACATCTCTAACTTCAAATCTAATGTTGACCTTGTTTTTGTGCATCTCCTGCGCAGCCAAAACCTTATCTGCCTCATTCTGTCTAAGCAACCTATGAATCTATATGTCCTTGTATGTTATAATCTGCCTGTATGGCTCGCAAAACAAAACCTTTCACTGTACTGAGGTACATGTGACAATAATAAATCAAACCAAATCCAGTCAAATAGCTTTTGTATTAAACTGTCAGGCCGCTCTTTACATAAATCATAGTTGAAATAAATGCATCACCTCCGGAGTTAAGTTTGCAGAGGTTTTAACAAACCTTAACAATGCTTAAACAAAATCTGAGAGAGGCAGGAGGTTTGAACAAACATTAGAGCAGCATATATATATGTATCTATTTACAGGCACTTTCATATTTTACTGAGACATTTCAATGATGAGCTATGGAAATGGAGATGATTCGTGATCATCAGAGGATTGCGAACAAATTGAGGAAGTAAAATCACAAGAAGCAAAATGATATTTTGTCATGTGCTCTTTATCTAAGCAATGAAAGCAAACAGCTCTAAAAACAAAGTCTGCAGTGATACAATCGAAATCATTCACCCCAAAATGCAAACATTACCGGGTTTAAACAGCAGTGTACAAATGTGATAGCTTCATCTATTTGCTGGGAAATAATCAGCTGAAATTGGCCCAGGTCAAACATCCAAACAATAATAAAATACTGAGGATGCTGGAAATCTGAAACAGACAAAGACTGCTAGAAAAACTCAGCTGGTCTCACAGCATCTGTTGTGAGAGAAACAGTTAACGTTTTGAGCACAGCGTGATTTCTTCAGAATCAAGAGGGGTTGGAAAACATATTTTTATATAATTTTGACAGAGGAGGAGGGGCAAAAGGAACAGATAGCACAGAGGCCCAGAGTAAAAGACAAAGTGGTTGTTAATTGTGGTGAAAGGGAAGTAGAGATGTAATAAAGGTGAAAAGGGGATCAATGTCTTCCCTTTACTGAAAGCAAATTAAACAAGAGACATTCAATATTCAGTCTTAGACGCTGTAAAATGCCTAAGGAAAATGAGTTCTTGCTTCTTGAGCTGGCAATATGCTTTACTGGAACATTGCAGCATTGCCAAACACAAGAGTATTAACGAGAGCAAGGATGTTTATTAAAATGGCCTGAAACTGGAAGGTCAGGCTCATTCCTGCAGACAGGAAAGCGGTCACCCAGTCAGTCCGATGTAAAGGAGAGCCACATTGCGAGCAGTGAGCGTAGTAGGCTAGATTGAAAGAAGTACAACTGAATCACCATTTCTCGTGGGAGGTGTGCATGGGGCCTTAGACAGTGAGTAGGGCGGAGGGGAATGGGCAAGCGTTACACATTCTGTGCTTCCATGGGAAGGGGCATTGGGAGTGAGGTAGTGTTAGCAGTGATGAAAGAGTAGACTAGAGTGTCCTGGAAGGAATGGTCCCTGCAAAACGTTGACAGTGGGAAGGGATGGAAAGATGTATTTAGGGGTGACATTCTGCTGGAGGTGGTCGTAAAGGCGGAGGATTGTCTATTGAATATGGAGACTAGTGGCATGGAATGTGAGTGCAAGGAGAACCTTATAATTGTTCTGAGAAGGAAGGGAAGGGGATGCAGAACTATGGGAAATGGTTAGACATGGCTTAAAGGCCCAGTCAACCAGAATCAGGGAATCCTCAGTTGATGGAAAAAGGGGTCATGTCGGAGGCAGGCTGGTGGAAGGTGGCATCATTGAACAAGTGTGATGGAGTTGGAGAAACTGGGAGAATGGAACAGAATCCTGATGCAGAGTGTGAGGAAGTGCAGTCGAGGTAACTATGGACAGATAGCGGGTTTGTAGTGGTTACTGGCAGACAGTCTATCCTCAGAAATAGAAACAGTAAAGTCACAGAATGGAAGAGACGAGTCGGAAGTGAAAGTGAGGGAAGTTAGAAAATTAGAAACAAAACCGATTAATTTTTCCAGTTCCTGATGAGAGCATGAAGAAGTGTCAAGGACACCTGAAGTCTGTTACTGTGTCCTCACTGTTTGCTACATTCCCAAATTTTATATCATCTGCAAACGTTGAAATTATGACCCTATTTCCAGACCTGGGTCATTCATTGCCCACAAAAAGCCAATTGGGAGTTTGCTGTGTATTGGTGCTACAAATCCAGTCCATATCATAGAATCCCTTCAGTAAGGAAACAGGCCCTTCGGCCCAACAAGTCCACACCAACCCTCAGAGCACCCATCCCCCTATAACACACCTAATGTACAAATCCCTGAACACTATGGGCAAATTAGCATGGCCAATCCACATACCCTGCACCTCTTTGGACTGTGGGAGGAAACCAGGGCACCTGGAGGAAACCCACGCAGACACGGGGAGATCGTGCAAACTCCACACAGACAGTCACCCGAGGGTAGAATTGAACCCAGGTCCCTGGCGCTGTGAGGCAGCAGAGCTAACCACTGTGCCACCGTGCCGCCCCAAACACAGGGAAAATGAAACACATGAAAATATGGAAACCCCAAACACAGGTGACTCCATGGGAATTGCCTAGGAAGTTGAAATTTCCTTGGGTCAACTACCTAGTATCAGGAATCCTCTGAAAAGTTCCCCAGCTCAGAGTTAGTTGAGTTCCAATTCAGTTAAGCTTATTACCTATCTGGGAGGAGTTAGGTGATTAATGCCTGCTCTGACTCCTGTGTGAACACTAAATTAAATTTGAACCATCATGTGTTAAAACACGTTATAATGCTAATATTGTCGTCCAGGGGATAATTCTGTGCACTGCTCCCCAGTCTGAAACATGATTGTTCTCTGCTGTCTGTTTCTTTGCCAATTCTGTTACCACAGTCACGGCCAATTCCCAGGTGCTTTAACAAAGTTAACGGGCTATACTTTACAATGTTCCTTTTGATAATATTATGACCTGAGCTGAGGTTACTATTGGTCATGTAAGATCCCAGACTGAAATCTGACTCGATAAATCGTATTTTTTAAAAATTTAACATAGTGCTCTTCCACTGAAGAACAAGCATACAATACTGCAGATTTGCTTTTAACAGTAGAACAGCAGTTTATTACCAAAGATACAAAGGTGAAATAGAACAGACCAAGCTTTTTACGTAAAACAGTCTGAAAGATTTTTGAACGCAATAAAATACAGTCCTATCTACTCGCAACACCAACAATTTGTATTACTTTTTCTTTATCCCATCGAGAGGTCTAACTTAACCATTTTGTTCAAATCCTGCTCTCGACAGTTTGATAGCCTTTTCCCGGATTATTTACCAATCCAAGCTTAAACTTGCTTAACCTCAAAATCCCATTCAGGTTTCTGACCCAATGCATGGAGTCATAGAGTCATATCGCATGGAAACAGACCCTTCGGTCCAACTCGTCTGTGCCGACTAGGAATCCCAAACTGAACTAGTCCCATTTGCTTCTAAACCCTTCCTGTTCATGTACCCATCCAAATGCCTGCCACATGTTATAACTGTACCTGTCTCCACCATCTCCTCTGGCCACTTGTTCCATACCTGCACCATCCTCTACATGAAAAAGTTTGCCCCTAAAAGCCTTCCAGTCTGTGGGCTTTCCCTAAATAAAATAAATCAAAGAACTATCATCCATATAAACTCTAGCATTTTATATTGTTGGTGATACATATTTCAAAATGATATGGAGCCAACACAAGACTCAATGTCTCCTTCCCAAATGTGGAATATTTTTGTTGACAGGTTCTTTGACAAACAACTAACAGGCCATTTGATTCCCATCTCATCATCTGGGAGTAAAGCAGACCCAACATTGATATTGCCGGCATCAACAGCTAGTCTAGTTATCAGCACAGCTTTCAAATTGTCAATGGTACTTGCCTCCATTCAAATTTCCTGCCTTTCTTTGAGAAGCATCTTGTCAAATATGCCACGACAGAGCTAATGTTATTAACAAATTTCCAACAGACTCATGTCAACGTATCACCAAATATAGCATTTTGTCCTAGAATGGGAAAATCCAACAAATCCCTTAATATCGCTTCACTAGGTGCCATTTAGCCTTGTCCCACGGTGTGGCCCAAATAAGTTATTTTTGCTTTCACAAATTCACTG
Source organism: Rhincodon typus (assembly GCF_021869965.1). Taxonomy (NCBI): domain Eukaryota; kingdom Metazoa; phylum Chordata; class Chondrichthyes; order Orectolobiformes; family Rhincodontidae; genus Rhincodon; species Rhincodon typus. The sequence goes on from NC_063333.1 coordinate 137,357,010, forward strand.
TTAGCCAGTTTTATAACCAAGTTGGCTTTTCATAGATGATCAAACAGTTTAGTCGGGTGGTAGAAATGTTCTTTCCACATTAACCATTCTATGTTATAATAAGTCATTCAAACTGGCTGTTGATGCCAGTGATATCAGTGTGGAGGCTATTTTGTTACAAGATGACAAGATGGTGGCACCGTGGCTCAGTGGTTAGCATTGCTGCCTCACAGCACCAGGGACCTGCATTCAATTCCAGCCTTGGGTAACTGTCTGTGTGGAGTTTGCACATTATCCCCGTGTCTGTGTGGGTTTCCTCTGGATGCTCTGGTTTCCTCCCACTGTCCAAAGACAGAGTAGATGAACTGACCATGTTAAATTGCCCATGGTGTGCAGGCTAGGTGGTTTAGCCATGGAAAATGCAGAGTTACAGGGATGGGGTAGGTCTGGCTGGGATGCTCATTGGAGAGACAGAGTGGACTTGATGGGCCGAATGGCCCGCTTCCACACTGTAACGCTTCTATGAAGATTGTGATTGAACAGTCTGTAAGTTATTTTACAAAGAAACTGTTCACCTGGCAAAAAAATATTCAACAGGGGAGAAGGAGACATTGACTCTTCTGTTCGCTCTACATCATCTTGAAATATGCATTATCAACAATGACTGTTATTTATATGGATCCTTTGATATTTTTGGAAAATTTTCAGAATAAGAACAAAACAATTGTTTTGATGGAGTTTAATCTTTCAACCACATAAATTAAAAATTATTAATTTTTCTGGAAAAGTAAACTTTATAGTAGGTGTTTTATTGAGAACATATGTGAAGGAAACTGAGTGTTGTGACACCTTGGATGTATGGAAATTATGGTTGCTGTATAATGCATTGTCTGTTAGTACAATTAATGTGACATAGAAATGGTGAAGTTCATTTCTGATTGATCATGGAAATACCTCTTAAAGATACATATCCACTCTTCTTGGGGGAAGATATGATGTAAAGTGTATGATTAATGTATTTTAATTTCAGTTATTTTAGAACTTAGATTTTGTACTAGTGGCATGGGGATTTTTGTGCATGAGTATGCTGGGTTTTAATAATAATTTTAATAATTAATATGTCAGTCTTTCTGGAGTCATGACTTAATCCAGCATAAATCAGTAGCTGACTGGAGCCTCTCCTGCAGTGATAATAGGATTTTCTCTTGGAAAAAGGAATTAGTTCAAAACAATTGAGAAAACTAAAAAGGTTTTAGAGTTTGAAAATCCCCGACCAGATATATATGGCTAGTCACCTGAATTGGTTATTTGAGCTAAATAAATGTTTAAGCCCAGCTGTGTGACTAATCAAGGAAAAGTATCAAGCTGTCAAAGCCAGGATTTTTTTTTAAAATGTCAAGTTGAACCCATATAAATATAATAGAGAAGGAATCTTTCTCTAGTATTGGAGTACTGTCGAGTAATGGTGCAGTCAAGTAAAGGATTTTGTTGTTCTGCATATTTTGAAATCTTTCAAGTTATAGTATATATAAATAGTTTGGTTTGTTCTACTTTATCTTCATTTCATTTTTATAACAAACTTCTGTTACTGTTGTTAAAGCAATTTCTGCAGCATTGTGTGCTTGTGTTTCAGTGAGAGTCCATTACGTTGAAAATATGATCTACTAAGCCAGTTTTCAGTCTAAATTCCAGTTTGTCTTGTCCAGTTGTAATGTCAGCTGAAATTGTAACATCATCCCTGGAACTATCGAAGTACATCTTTGCTGCACTCCCTTCTAAGCTAAAAGAGTAGTGTCCAATGGTTTGGAATGGCTTTGCGGTTTTCTTCTCTCCACCTTGATTTACAAAAGACAGGGTCCCACATGACTTCTTACCTACTTTGTTCAACTGTCTAGCCACCTTCAAATACTTGTACACAAACTCTCCAGGTCTCTTTCCACTTGCGGCCCCCTGAATAGCAGCCTTTAATATGATCTGAGAAAGCAATGTGTACTGAATTAAAGAAGTCTACCTAATCATTGATGAAAATGGATGCGAGTTGCACAAGTGAAAGGAATCCTATGCTTTTGGCTGTCACCAATTTGGATGTGGAGCTTTAGAGTCTTGTTTCAGACACAAAAGTTGGGGTCAGTGGTTTACAAGCAACAGCTTTTGCAGCGGACAGTTGGGCTGATTGCTTTGTGCTTGAAATAATTGACTAATTAATCTCATAGATGTGGAGAATTAATTATCCCACATCTGTGCATGGATCTGTAAGACTAGAACACTTGTACATGAATGTTCCCTGCTCTCCATTACTTTGAGTAGTGGCTGTTTTAACACACTTTCTCAGTTTGCCCACTTTCTTTTCCACTGAGTGAATACCAATTATCGATTGGCTGTCTCCTGCCTTTACATTGAATCTGTTTGGATGATTTTATTTAATATATTATAAAAGTTCCTCGCATCAAGGTCAGGGTCACATTTCTTGAGAAGAGATTCTGTTTGCAGTTTGCATGTAATCCCTTGAGATGCATCATGTAGATGGATGCCAATTAGCACAATCAATTTATTTTATCTTTAGTGATGCATTTTGATTTGTAAATTATTTTTGTGCCAAGCTATGCATTATTTCAATGCCAAGCTACAATCTAAGCATTTTTCCAAAACAATTCTGACCTCTTATTTAAGGCTCTTTCACAGATGTGGCTAAGTCAAGATTTGAGGCCCATTCCTATTTGCACTTCAGAAGGTGAGCTGCTCTCCGTGTTGTAGGCACACCTACGATTCTATTCAGAAGACAGTTCTAGGATTTTGACCTAGTGGCAAAGAAGGGACTGTGACATATAGTTAGTCTTCACTTAAAGTTGCGATTGTCTTACTGAAAACCATGATTTTACATGAGGTAACTTAAAGTGAAACCATGGTTGTCCACAGGAAACAAGACTAAAGCTACAATCAAGTTTCTTCAGAAATTTCTCACCTGACAAAACAGTAATATTTCAGTTGAAATACTGCCTACATATGTGTGACATTGCATTCATAGCTGAAATAACTTACAAAGCAAAATGCGTCATTAAAGATAAAATAAACGCAACATGTTAAAAATTACTACTCACCTTAACTGTACAGAAATGTTCGATTGACCAGGCTGCACCTATTGGCAAAGGTCAATTGGTGCAGGCAGCTGTTGACTCAGGTTTGCACTGATGGACTTTTGCCACTAGATGGGGCTCAGATCTTCAGCGCATGTCCAAGAGCAGAGACAGGAGCTGAGGAGAGCTGGGGTCTCAACGCAAGAACAGAAGGACGCAGCTAGACCAGGAGGAAGGCCGGGAAACAAGACCCGGGCAGAACAAGCTGGGGGCTGCAAGGCCAGGAAAAGAGGAGGCCAGCAGGGGATGAGACAGGGAGGAGGGGAGACAGGAGTAGAGGAAGCAGGAGAAGAGGAGGCCTCAGGACTCAGCATTGAATTCAATGGCTTCAGATCATAAGCATTGCTTCAAGCACGTAGTGGTCCTGCTGTACCAGTTAAACCTCCTTGGAAGCCTTCTGTAGTATTTTACACACAGAAACAAAAACAGAAGTTTCTGGAAAAGCTCAGCAGGTCGAACAGCGTCTGTGAAGAGAAATCAGAGCTAATGTTTCGGGTCAGCGGACTCAAAACATTAACTCTGATTCCTCATCACAGATGCTGCCAGACCTGCTGAGCTTTTCCAGCAACTTCTGTTTTTGTTTCTGATTGACAGCATCCACAGTTCTTTTGGTTTTTGTGTAGTGTTTTATATATTACCACTCAAAATATCTTTCCACATGGAATCACGCATGCCATCCACCCAACCATGTTCCCTTCTTTTGGATTTTTTTTTTTCATTTACCCCACCATCCAAGACTAATAGCTTGAAATGTTAACTCTGTTTCTAGTTCCACAGATGCTGCTTGGCTAACTGAGTGTTTCCAGAATTTGAGATAGTAGGAACTGCAGATGCTGGAGAATCCGAGACAACAAGGTGCAGAGCTCGATGAACACAGCAGGCCAAGCAGCATCATAGGAGCAGAAAGGCTGACGTTTCGGGCCTAGACCCTTCATCAGAAAAGGGGGAGGGGAAGGGGG
>NC_063333.1:137366081-137373431 GCF_021869965.1 Rhincodon typus
CCCCTCCTCCCACCTCAAGCCGCACCTCCATCTCCTACCGACCAACCTCATCCCACCCCCTTGACCTGTCCGTCCTCCCTGGACTGACCTATCCCCTTCCTAACTCCCTACCTACACTCACCTTTACTGGCTCCATCCCCGCCTCTTCGACCTGTTTGTTTCCTCTCCACCTATCCTCTCCTCTATCCCTCTTCTATCCGCCTCCCACTCTCTCCCTATTTATTTCAGAACACCCTTCCCCTCCCCCTTTTCTGATGAAGGGTCTAGGCCTGAAACGTCAGCCTCTCTGCTCCTATGATGCTGCTTGGCCTGCTGTGTTCATCCAGCCCTGCACCTTGTTGTCTCGGATTCTCCAGCATCTGCAGTTCCTACTATCTCTGATTCATTTATTCCCACTCTTTGCTTTCTGTTCGTTGACCAATCTTCTATCCATGCTAATCCATAGAAGGGATACAGGGAAAGGAAACTGACCATCCCAGGTTCCAAGGCAAAAAAGATTGAAACCGAGATTTGAAAACCAAAACCTCTGAGCAGACTAGTCGAACTGATATAAAGTTACAGAGAGCCATCCAAACTTGTTTGCAGCAGATAATGAGTCAGTGATGCAGTATGTGCTGAAGAAGATCAGAGGCCAGATTCAGAGGCGAAGAAGTTTCTGCAGCTTTTTCTGTACCAGTACGATAACATTCAGTGAGCTCCATCCAGATCGAGCTGAGGTGTTGAGGAGATTCTGTACCTGTGCACCATTTGGGGTGAAGATGGAGCTCATTGAACTTAGGTGTGCACTGCTGCCACCTAGAGGTCAGATATATCCTAGAAGGAGAGGAGCTGAAATTCTTCATGAGTAAGATAGAGTTTTAAAGGACTTCTGACTGAATTCAATTACATATACTGTGTAAGCTGCTGGTCCAAGTTGTCAGATCGGTCTTACTTGTACACATTGGTTATAGTTTGCAGCCAATGTAATTTTCCTGTGAATTTTAACTTACATCTGGATGTTAATTAATGGGCAAATGCTAATTATTGCAATGTTAGAATTTTGTAAAATAAAAATTCTTTTATTTTCAAACCACAGAATCTTGTGGCTTCACTCTTTTTGTAAAGTAAGTGGAATTTTAGGGTATTTTTAAATAGAAAGTTACTACTCTGTTCCAAGATTGTAACAATATGCAATCACTTCCTATCCACTGATTTTAATTCCTGTTTTTATCATGTTTCAATAACACTTTTATGTTACCATCCAATTTAAAACTGCCTCAGTAAGCTTTTTTGAAATGGCATTCCCCCTTAGAGTGCTTATCTGGCATATAATAAGAGCATTGAAAGGAAGGACTAAGAGCAGAGTAGGTAGTTCAGCCCCTATGAGCCTGCTCTGACATTAAATATGACCACGGAGAATGGTGTTGAGAAATATATCAGCCATGATCAATGGCAGAGCAGACTCAATGGGCCAAATGGCCTAATTCTGCTCCTACAACTCATGGTCTTTTGGCTGATTTCATTTCAGCCCCACTTTTCTGTCTGCTCTCCGTAACCCTTCAACCCATTACTAGTCAAAATTTTGTCTATCTCCTGCTTAAATTTACTCACTATTCCAGCATCCACCACACTCTGGGGTTGCGAATTCCACAGATTACAACCTTTTGAGAGAAGTAATTTCTCCTCATCTCTGTTTTAAATCTGCGGCCCATTATCCTAAAATTATGACCTCTCGTTCGGGATTGCCCCGCATGTGGAAGGAAACATCCTCTCTACATCTACTTTGTCAATCCATTTTAACATCTTATATACCTGAAGTAGATCTTCTCTCATTCTTCAAAACTCTAAAGAGTTGATAGACAAATTAAATTGTAACAAAAAAAAACTCAAATGCTTTATTTTCTTGTCAGGCACTCTACTGCAATTCTGGAGGAAGCGTATGAATAATTCTGTGGAAGGTAGTGACCATGGTTCTCTCTTGCTGCAGGTAGTGGACAGGAGGAAGGACACCCTTTTTGGGGAAGATATCCTCTGGCTATCTCTATAGGGACCAGTGGGAGCACAGAGCTGAGAGCATTGATGCTAGAAGCAGTACAACAAGTTCATGGCTGCAGCATTGATAAAGCATCCTGAAATCACAGCACCATTTTTCACTAGTCATAGAATCCCTACAGCGTGGAAACAGGCCCTTCAGCCCAACAAGATCACACTGACCCTCAGAGCAACCTGCCCAGACCCCTCCCCATATAACCCACCTAATCTACACATTCCTGAACACTACGGGCAATTTAGCATGGCCAATCCACCTAGCCTGCACATCTTTGGACTGTGGGAGGAAACCGGAGCACCTGGAGGAAACCCATGCAGACACGGGGAGAACGTGCAAACTCCACACAGTCACCTGAGGGTGGAATCGAACCCGGGTCCCTGGCACTGTGAGGCAGCAGTGCTAACCACTGAGCCACCATGCTGCCCCATAGAGATATAGTCATAGAAATGCATGGCATGGAAACAACTTCGATCCAACTTGTCCATGCCAGCCAGATATCCTGTACAAATCTAGTCCCATTTGCCAGCATTTGGCCCATATCCCTCTCAAACCCTTCCTATTCATGAACTCATCCAGATGCCTTTAAATGATTGTAATCATACCAGCCTCCATCACCTCGTCTGGCAGCTCATTCCATACACACACCACCCTCTGTGTGAAAATATTGCCCCTTGGGTCCCGTTTAAATTTTTCCCCTCTCACCTTAAACCTATGCCCTCTAGTTTTGGAATTCCCTGCCTTGGGGAAAAGACCTTGACTATTCACTCTGTCCATACCCCTTATGATTTTACAAACTTCTACAAGGTCACTCCTCAGCCTCCGACACTCCAGGGAAAATAGTCCCAGACTATTCAGCCTCTGCTTATAGCTCAAATCCTGCAATCCCAACAACATCCTTGTAAATGTTTTCTGAACCCTTTCAAGTTTTGCAAAATATTTCCTATAGCAGGGAGACCAGAATTGAACACAGGATTCCACAAGTGGTCTACTTAATGTCCTGTACAGCCACAATATGACCTCACAACTCCTATACTCAATACACTGACCAATAAAGGTTTCTTTGTTCGGCAACACTCACCAATAACTAGCCATTAAGCGTGTACGTCCTGCCCTGATTCGCCTTACCGAAACGCAATAATTCACATTTATCTAAATTAAACTCTATCTGCTATTCCTCGGCCCATCACCCTATCTGATCAAGGTCCCATTGTACTCTGAGATAATCTCTTTCACTGTCCACTACACCAGCAATTTTGGTGTCGTCTGTAAACCTACTAACCATATCTCCTATATTCACATTCAAATCATTTATACAGACCTCCATCTTCTCACGTTCACGCACTCCAACTAACATCACTAAGGAAACAAAGCGTGTCTCGCACCATTCCACCATCACAGCCACATCTTTCTAATACTTCACAAGGTTTCTTATTTTCACACTGTCCTCAGGAGAAAGTGACAGCATCAGACAACAGATTGCCACTGGAGGAGGAAGAGGTAATTTACATACCTAACCTGACTGTGAGGAGAGACCTTCCATTGCAATCTGCATGACAAGCTTCAGATGCTTTCCATAAATGAACCTTTGTCTCACTCTTACATTTAAGCACTGAGCTTGTCACTGCTGGAGAGCTTATTGCGCTCAGTGTATTCGAGCATGACAGAGCCCACCCCAACATTGTGTCTAGAACTTGCACAGAACACGGAGACCATTCCTTCGAGGATGAGCTGAGCAGTCAGCCTCACAGGCACTGAATAGAAATAGATGGATGATAGAGAATTAACATAACAGAAGGAGACTATTTGGTCCATTGTGTCTGTGCTGGGTTAATAGAGAGCTACAGAACTGGACCTCTCCTTCCTGCAGCAAGTGCATAAACTGCCAGGTCAGAGCTCTTCAAGTAGGGTATTATTTAAATGGAGTGAGAGTTTCTGCTTCTACCTTCTTCCAGGCACTGAACTCCACGTCTCAACTACCCTTAGAGTGAAAAAAATGTTTTGCCATCTCCATTTTACTGATTCCTTGATGTTGGAGTGTCTTCTGACAATGCTGGAGACTCCATGGCAATGAAAATGGCTGACGGGAAGCCTACGTGGCTGCCATCTCGGTTTTGAGGCCTACTATGTGACATCAATCCAGTGCTCTAGCCTGCAGCAAAACCTGAGGGCTGAGTGTGGCATAAGTACCACGTGAGAGACACTTGTCTCTTCTCTTAGGATTGCCACGTGCGATCTCCCCCACCAGCCACTGTGCCAGCGTCTTTGTTGGCATCGGTCAGCCTGCCAGTCCAGAATGAGTGGTCTGGGGCTTGAGTGGGGGCTTTAATGGAGGATGATCGAGTGTGACAACTGGAAACTGAATCAGGATCATTCCTGAATTATTTTTGGAGTTTCGGATCACCCTCAAGTTCAAAAATCAATGCTATTTCAGCAACTCCCCTGTCGCAATCTGCAAGCTCTTTACCACTGGGTTTACATTAGTTCTACGTCTGATAAATTATTTTGAAATCCACCATTAGAACGCACAGTAGTTGAGTAACAAGCGCAATAAGACTTTTATTTATCTGTCATTTCCTGAATGTAATATTTTCAACATAAGCAAACTTAGTATAATCAATTAACACAGTTATCCAACCATGAAATATGGAAACAAATAAAAACTTACATAAGTTTTGAGAAGCAAAATTGTTTTAAGAAGTAAATTATGCACAATTGTCTGCTAAATTTGCGCTAAGAAGCAGGGCTGAAGAAAAAAATACAATATAAAGTCTTTACTAAATCCTTGTAAAAATGTTGTAATGTTTGTAACCATTAAAGCTATTTTTTTGCCATGTTACTCTTAATACAATAGATCAGTCTTGATTACAGTACATTAAAAACATTAGAAAATTCAAGTTGACTAAAAAAAATACAAATTTCCTCAAATGTGCATTCTATGAAAAGTGTCAGACTACCAGTTATTTGTTGTATCATTACCCATGGAACCATCAGAATATTCCATGTGGACATTCCTGGTGACATTATGCCGCTGGTGAAACAGCAGACCACATGGCAAATAGTGGTCACAGAAGTGAATCAAGTGTCTTCTAAACTTTTCTCCGACAAAGGCATAAAAAATGGGATTGAGACAACAGTGGAAATAAGCCACGGTGTAAGAGATGGTGTGGGCATAATCCAGTTGCATCTCCAAATCACAGCTCTCAAACTGCAGCAGCTGAATCTCCTCCAGAGATCTTAAGAAGATCACTACATTGTAAGGTGCCCAACATAAGAAGAATACCACTACAATGGTGAATATAACTCGTAGTGTCCTGTGTTTCTGCACTGTTCTGCATTTTACCAATGTCTGAATTATCCTAAAATAGCAGTACACTATGATAATGAATGGAAGGACAAAGAACACTATATTTTGTTGATAATATCTGAACAGTTTCCATGGAACTGCTGTATCATACGGGTAAACGTTGTCACAGATTTCCCTCTCGGGATCTTCATCTAAGTCAACAAAGATAAAATCAGGGACGGTTGCTAATGTACTGGTCAGCCAGACAATCACACTTGTGACCGTTGCATAGCGAACTTTTCTAGATCTGGCAGCAGAGACAGCGTGAACAACCGCAAGGTACCGGTCAATTGTCATCAGTGTCAAGAACATTATGCCACTGTAAAAACCGATGTAAAACATACCACTCGTTAATTTGCACATGACCACACCAAAGATCCATCCCTTTAAATGATGGACCACCCAGAAAGGGAGGCAAATAGCCGAAAGCAAATCTGAAATGGCAAGGTTAAGAATGAATATATTTGTAATGCTTTTTAGATATTCATATTTCACAAGCACCAGTAAAACTAATCCATTTCCAACGATACTCAGCATTAAAACGATCATGTAGAAGCTGGGCATCAGTGCTGCTCCAAATGAATTAACACTCTCCTTATCACACAGGAATTCGTAATCTCCGGTTGGCATCTCCGTTGTATAGAGCATCATTTGCAATCCGGAAGAAACCTGTTTTCACAAAACAAAACAAAATTGTTTTCACAGCTTATTCAGGTAGTGTTCTTAGCGACTCTGAAATGTTACCATCAAATTCAACATGTCTGTCCAAAATCTTTCCTCTGCCTATTTTGCCAAAGGTTCTATGCTATTTAAACCTCCACTGAAACAGCAGAGAGATGCATTTCACCTCAAACCATTCACCTGTTGGGATCCTGTCAAGTCATTTCAATGGTTTGATGGATAGTTCTGAGCAGAGTCTGCTGGCCATTCAGCCCATTGAGTCCGCTTCATTATTCAAGGAGACCTTGGATGGTTTGATGATCCTCAACTCCACTTTCCCGTCTTTTGGCCATAGCCCTTGATTCCATTACTGATTAACAATCTGTTTATTTCAGCCTTGAATATACTTTTAATGGCCCAGCCTTGACAGCCCTGTATGGTAAAGAATTCCACAGATTCATTATCCTCTGAGAGAAGAAATTCACCATCATCTCTGACTTAACTTGCAACCCCTTAACCTGAGTTTATGGCCCCTGGTCCTAGACTCACCTAGAAGAGGAGACAATCTCTTTGCATCTACCCAGTCAAGCCCCTTAAGAGTCTTAAATGTTTCAATAGGGCCTCCTCTCATTCTTCTAAAATCCAATGAGTACAACCCTAACCTACCAAAACTTGCCTCATAAGAACTTGCACTTTCCAAGCAAGTCACGGCCTCCCCATTATTCCTACAAAATGCATGATCTCATGTTCATCTGTGTCAAACCTTACTCGTCAATTACCACCAATTCTGCATGTTTATTAATGGCCTTGATCCCGTCATTTGTGGCAGTCCTCCTCTGTACTGTTTATAGCTCCCCAACCCCACTTCATGTACATGAAGGAGAAGGGAATAGAAGGATGTCATAGAATCAGAGAGTGTAAAAAAGGCCATTCAGTCCATCGGAACTGTATCCAACCCTGGAAGAGCTACCCAATCAGTTCCAATCCCATACTGTTTCCTAGTGGTCCTGTAATCATTTTCTCTTTCAATAAATAATAGTCAGTGTCTGCTGAAAGTTGGCATTGTTTGCAACTGCACACATGCACCAATGCAGAAACGTGCTTGTGTGCCAATCTGGAAACATGCATGTGCACTAATTCAGAAACACGCATGAGCACCAATCCAGATCACGCATGAGCACCAATCCAGAATCACACAAGTGCACCAATCCAGAATCACACATGAACAAGTCCAGAACCACACATGTGCACCAATCCAGAAAGACACATGTGCACCAATCCAGGAATACACATGTGCACCAATCCAGAAACACACATG
>NC_063333.1:137373441-137376521 GCF_021869965.1 Rhincodon typus
GCACCAATCCAGGAATACACATGTGCACCAATCCAGAAACACACATGAGCACCAATCCAGAAACATGCATGTGCATCAATCCAGAAACACGCATGTGCACCAACCCAGAAACACACATGCATCAATCCAGAAACGCACATGTACATCAATCCAGAAACACGCATGTGCACCTATCCAGAAATACACATGTACATCAATCTAGAAACACACATGTACATCAATCCAGAAACACACATGCACACCAATCCAGAAACACACATGTGCACCAATCCAGAAACACACATGTGCTCCAATCCAGAAACTCACATGCACCAATCCAGAACATGCATGTACACCAATCCAGAAACATGCATGTGCACCAATCCAGAAATACACATGCACCAATCCAGAACACACATGTGCACCAATCTGGAAACACACTTGTGCTCCAACCCAGAAACACACATGAACCAATCCAGAAACACATATGTGCACCAATGCAGAAACATGTATGTGCACCAATGCAGAAACATATATGTACACCAATCCCAAACATGCATGTGCACCAATCCACAAACATATATGTGCACCAATCCAGAACATGCAGATGCATCAATCCAAAATCACACAAGTGCATCAACCTGGAAGCACAGATATACACTAATCTGGAAACACACAGGTGCACCAATCCAGAAATACACCTGCACCAATCCAGAAATACACCTGCACCAATCCAGAAATACACCTGCCCCAATCCAGTAACAGACATGTGCACCAATCTGGAAATGCACGCGTGTGTCAATTTAGAAACATACATGTGTACCAGGAGCACACACGTGCACCAATTTGAAAACACAAATGTGCATCAATCCAGCAACACAACATCATCACATAGATTTCTAATGATGTTAGGCGCAGGAACTTTGCATCTGCAAAAACGAAGTGAACAACTAAAACAAAGTTCAGCAGGGGGATGTGATGGAGTGAGGAGAGCGAGAAGGTGGGTATGGAGTGAGGGGAGAGTGAGGGATTCCACTGATGATTTATGAAGATTTGGTATCACACCTTGCTTTTTTTGTCAATGCCATTTATGAAAGCCAGTGATTCCATTACCAACTTTATCAACTTGGCATGAGTTGAAATCCCTCATTGGCAGCTGCTAAATTTGAATTCAGTTCATAGATCTGCAATTCAGAGCTATGCTGAGTGATAATGACCACGCTCTGGCCTGCATTTAACTCCAAACTCACAGCAAGGAGTTGATAATGATCTGGCTAGGAGGGTGAAGAGCTGGTAATATTGTTAGCAGTTAGTGGTTTCACCAGACTCAAAGGACCCTTAGGGCCCTCAACTGAGTCTGACCCATCTCCCACACTTCCGCCCTCACCCCTTCTCTTCCCTCCCGCAACAGCGATAGTGTTCCCCTTATCCTCACCTACCATCCCACCAGCATCCACATCCAGAAGATCATCAGACGCCATTTCCGCCACCTCCAGCGAGATGCCACCACCAGGCATATATTCCTCTCCCCTCCCTTGTCCGCCTTCCGCAGGGACCATTCCCTCCGGGACACCCTGGTCCACACTTCCTTCACATCCAACACCTCCCCAAAGCCCTACAGCACTTTTCCCTGCAACCGGCGAAGGTGCAACACTTGCCCATTTACCTCCTCCCTCCCCAGTATCCAAAGGCCCAAACATACCTTCCAGGTGAAGCAACACTTCACCTGTACTTCCCAGAATCTCGTCTACTGCATTCGCTGCTCACAATGTGGTCTCCCCTACATTGGGGAAATGAAGTGTAAACTGGGTGACCGCTTTGCAGAACATTTACTTTCTGCTCGCAAAAAAGACCCTGAACTACCTGTTGCCTGCCACTTTAACACACCACCCTGCTCCCTGGCCAACATCTCTGTCTCTGGCTTGCTGCAGTGTTCCAGCAAAGCTCAATGCAAGCTGAAAGAACAACAGAAATAGTAAGAACGGCCGATTCAGGAGTCAGAGATAACACTGTGTGGAGCAGGAGGAACATAGCAGGCCAGGCAGCATCAGAGGAACAGGAAAGCTGACGTTTCAGCTCAGGACCCTTCTTCAGAAATGGCTGAATTTCTGAAGAAGGGTCCCAATCCGAAACGTCAGCTTTCCTGTTCCTCTGAAGCCGCCTGGCCTGCTGTGTTCCTCCAGCTCCACACAGTGTTATCTCTGGAAGAACAAAACGTTATTTTCCACTTGGGGACCCTACAGCCCTCCAGACTCAATATAAAGTGCAATAATTTTAGGGTCCAAACTCTCCCATGTCCCAGCCCCCGACCCAACAAACCAGGCCTTGTCACATAGCCTGCCATTACAGACTACCTGTTGTTAGTTACTAATAGTCCCCATTAACAACTATTCACCCTCCCAGCCTAATCATTATCAACTCCTTTGTCTGTCCAACTGTCTTTCTCTCTCTTAAGGCTCTATCCTATCATTTACTCTCTACCCAATGCACCTCCCTATTTTCTGCATATAAACTGACATTTTCCCAGCCACCATCAATTCTGAGGAAGGGTCACGGGACCCGAAACGCTAATTCTGTTTATTCCTTCACAGATGCTGGCAGACCTGCTGAGCTTTTCTGGCAACTTTCTTTTATTTGTCGTTGTAAAAGTTGCCATCCTTTTTACATCCATAATGCAGAAAATTCCTCATTATCGAATACTTGCCCACTTCTAATATGAAATTTCTCTACTAGTTTGGGTAGACAGCTTCGGACTTGACAACCTCCCAATTTTGCACATTCTCCCTGTGTCTGTGTAGTTTCGTTCGGGTGCTCGGGATTCGTCCAACAGTCCAAAGCTGTGCAGGTTAGGGTGGATGGGCCATGAGAGGAGCAGATGAGGTGAGGGCTCTGTGATGGGCAGTCAGTGTCACTGAGGGGAGAGGTTGGGGACCCTGTGACAGTGTCAGTGAGGGGAGGGGGTGGGGACCCTGTGACAGTGTCACTGAGGGAAGGGGGTGGGGACCCTGTGACAGTGTCACTGAGAGGAGGGGGTGGGGACCCTGTGACAGTGTCAGTGACGGGAGCGGGTGGGGACCCTGTGACAGTGTCACTGAGGGGAG
>NC_063333.1:137376621-137380047 GCF_021869965.1 Rhincodon typus
GGGGGGGGGGTGGGGACCCTGTGACAGTGTCACTGAGGGGAGGGGGTGGGGACCCTGTGACAGTGTCACTGAGGGGAGGGGGTGGGGACCCTGTGACAGTGTCACTGAGGGGAGCGGGTGGGGACCCTGTGACAGTGTCACTGTGGGGAGCGGGTGGGGACCCTGTGACAGTGTCACTGAGGGGAGGGGGTGGGGACCTTGTGACAGTGTCACTGAGGGGAGGGGGTGGGGACCCTATGACAATGTCACCGAGGGGAACGGTTGGGGACCCCGTGGCCGACAGCATCAATGAAAGAATTCTGAGAGACAGAATATATCTGCCCTTGGAGAAATAAGAATTAATCAATGATTGTCAGCATGGATTTGCTAATGGAAGGGCATCATCGACAAATTTGATCGAATTTTTTGAGGAGGTATCCTGGCGTGATGATAAGGGCAGTGCGCTTAATGTGGTCTACATGGACTTTGCCAAAGCTTTTGATAAGGTGCCTCACGGCAGGCTAGACAAGAAAGTAAGCGTCCATGAGATCCAAGGCAAAGTGGCACATTAGATCCAAAACAGCTGAGAGGCAGGAAGCAGAAGTTAGATGGTAGAGGGATGTTTCTGTGACTGGAAAACTGTTTCCAGTGGAGTTTCACGGTGTACAATGTTAAGGCCCTTGCTGTTTGGGGTGTATAATAATGACTTGGACTTAATTGTAGGGCATATAATGCAGAAGTTCACTGGTGACCCAAAAATTAGTCAAAGGGTAAATAGTGAGGAAAATAGCCGTAAACTACAGGAGGATGTCAACAGTATGCTCAGCGGAAGACAAGTGGCAAATGGAATTCAATCTGGAAAAGTATGAGGTAGTGTGGAGGGTTAACAAAGCAATGAACTACATCATGAATGGTAGGATCCTGAAGTTCAGAGGGACCTTGGCTTGCGTATCCACAGATCCCTAAAGGTAGCATTAAGGAGATAAAGTGGTTTGGACAGTATATGGCAGACTTGCCTTTATTAGCCAAGACATAGAAAAAAGATATGCTGGAGCTGTATAACATGGGCAGGCCATAACTGGGGTACTGAGCGCAGCTCTGGTCACCACATAATGTGAAGAATGTGATTGCACTAGAGAGGGTGCAGAGTCAATTTACCAGAATGCTGCCTGGGCTGGAGTTTCTGAGATATGAGGAAAGATTAGATAGTTTGGCGTTGCTTCCCTTGGACCAGTGAAGGTTTTTAGGGAATCTGATAGAGGGATGTAAGATTAAGAGAAGCAGAGATAGAGTTGATAGGAGGTACTATTTCCAATAGTAGAAGGATGAATAACCAGGGAATGTGGATTTAAGGTACAAGGCAGAAGGCAGAAGGTTAAGGGGACAGTTGAGGAAAAAGTATCTCACACAGAGGATGGTGGGAGTATCTCACTCAGAAGACAGTGGGAGTCTGGAACTCACTGCCTGAAAAAGTGAGTGTGTCAGAAATTCTTGCAACATTTAAGCATTATTTCGATATTTACTTGTGAACCCATAGCCTCCAGGGCTATATGCCAAGAGCTGAGAAATGAGATTAATGTAGTCAGATCTATTTTGAACAGTGCAGAGACGATGGGCTGAATGGTCTCCTTCCTGTGCAGTAAATTACTATGAATGAATCTGTAAATGTTGGCTATGGCGGGAACTGTGGCAGAATTGCATGACCCATCTAGTAAGGCCTACCTTGATGTTCGAAATAGCTCTTTGCTACTTTTAAGAAAGTTTCGGACATCAGAGTGGGATTCTTACTGGATAGTGGCAAGTTGGCTATTTAGGGAGTTTGTTGCTTCTAGCCAATGAGAGGGACAGGTCAGGTTGAATCTTCAATGAAGGTATGCTCCATGTGTTGAGAATCAGCCTAGACTTCTTCAATATTTCAGACTACAATTTAATATACACAGTCTTATATGCAGTAAGACAAATCAAAGGAGTTCCATCCGCAAAAGAGCTTTGAGATAGCCAAGGGAGCCCCGAGATAACTCAATTTGCATATAACACACTCTGTAGCCAAACAAAAAGCCAGATGAACATAGTGACAAGTGAGTATTTGAGAAATGTATTTATATCACAATTTGTTCCTCCTTGCAATGGTACAGCAAAAGACATTGAAAAATGTTGGGAGTTAGTTCAGGAAAAACTACAGAAAATAATGTAAAAAAATGTCACCACTACCGATGTCACCACAACCAGCACTTCAGATTATTTGAATTTGATTCATTGCGATTCTGCTGTAATTCACATTCTCACTTCCTTTCACAATCCTCTCCACTGGCTGTAAGATACAAGTCAGAAGTATGATAGAATACTGTCCATTTGTTTGGATTGATACATTTTCAACAATACTCAAGAAGGTCAACACCATCCAGAACGAAGTATTCCATTTGAATGACACCCCGTCCACCATCTTTAGGGCAGCACGGTGGCTCAGTGGTAGCACTTCCGTCTCAAAGCGCTAGGGACCCAGGTTTGATTCCACCCTCAGGCGACTGTCAGTGTGGAGTTTGCACGTTCTCCTCGTGTCATCCTCTGGATGCTCTGGTTTCCTCCCATGGTCCAAAGATAAGCAAGTTAGGTGGAATGGCCATGCTAAATTGACCATACTGTCCAGGGATACGCAGGTTAGGTGGATTAGCCATGAGTAATGGAGGGTGACAGGGACAGGGTAGAGGATAGGGCTGGATGGGATACTCTTCAGAGGGTCAGTGTGGACTCAATGGGCCGAATGGCCTGCTTCCACACTGATTGAACATTCAGTCCCTTCACCACCAGTGCACACGGGTAGCAGCATCTGTCACCTACAAGATGCACTGCAGCAATTCACCCAGGCTCCTCTACAACAGCTTCCAAACCTGCAACATCTACCACCTGGGGGCCACAGGGAAAACCACTACCAGCCCTCCAGGGTCACATGGACTTAGAACTGTGTCACTCTACCTCACGGTGATGAAATCAAAAACTTGGAAGTGCCTCCTTAACTGGACTGTGATCATCCCCAGACCATAAAGACATTTTTAAAAATTCATTTGTGTGATGTGGTCATTGCTGGCTAGGCCAGCATTTATTTCCCATCCCTAGTTGCCTTTGAGAAGGTGTGCTGCCAACTTGAATCACTGCAGTCCTCCTGCTGTGGGTTGACCCAGGATTTTGACCCAGCAACAGTGAAAGAAAGGCTATATATTTCCAAGCCAGGATGGTGAGAAGCTTGAAGGAGAACTTGAAGGTGGTGGTGGGTTTGGAAGGTGCTGTCTGAGGATCTTTGGTGAATTTCTGCAGTGCACCTTAGTAGATAGTACACACTGCTGCTACCGAGCACGGTGATGGATCAGAGATAGTAGGAACTGCAGATGCTGGAGAATCCGAGACAACAAGGTGCAGGGCTGGATGAACACAGCAGGCCAAGCAGCATCA
>NC_063333.1:137385047-137424616 GCF_021869965.1 Rhincodon typus
TTTCTGATGAAGGGTCTAGGCCCGAAACGTCAGCCTTTCTGCTCCTATGATGCTGCTTGGCCTGCTGTGTTCATCCAGCTCTGCACCTTGTTGTCTCGGATTCTCCAGCATCTGCAGTTCCTACTATCTCTGATTCAATTTTAACCCCACTGCGAAGCCTCTTCTAAGGATGCCTAGCCTGAAGAACTTACCCTCCTCCCTCCGGACAAACCTCAGGGGATCTCTCTCCCACTGCAACTCTCTCGTAATCTCTTCGGCCTTGAAACTGCTCGACCTTGTCCTGAAGCAAACCAGGTACTACAGCCACATCACCTTTCTTAGCACCTGCCTAAGGAACCAGATCATCCCCAATGGACTACAATCCACATTCAAGCCTTCCCAATTTGGCCCCAACCATGACAATATCCACATTCATAGTATTGAGATCCTTCAGAAGCGTTTCTCCCTGCGACTCCTGAAACACACACTCGCAGCAATGCGCCAGCATCTCCAGGCACTACAATCAAGCCTACCCCAGCTCAGAGCCTCCCTCTCCCAGACCTGCAAAGGACCTCTCCTGTTTTTTATTCTTCGTAGGATCCACAACCTGAACTCACAATTCTACTCAGCTTTATTAGACACTAAAAACCGTAAGTACAGTAAACTTACTGGTGCCTACCACCCAAAACGGGCTTCCTCCAACACCCAAATCCCCAACCCTACCCAGGACCTTCCCCACAATGTGCCCACCGCCATCGGCCATGAGGCCACTGTCGGAGCACCCACAGATGACGTCACATCCGCCACCACCGGGTACCCCACTTTCGGGACAGCGAACACCATCGCTGCCGATGCCACCGCCTCCATTTCTGAGACCAACACCACAGACACTGAAGTCGCCCCTACCGTCACCGCTGTTGCCGCCGCCTACCCCGCTCCCATCACCGACGCGAACGCAACTCCGCCCACTGCCGATGCCAATGCAACTCCACCCACCGCTGACGCAACTCCGCCTACAGCCGACGCCGACGTCGCTCCGCTCACCGCCTCCACAGCCAGCAGCTCCAGAGGGGACAATAGCACCCAGCCCTGCTGAGTCTTCACCATCCCCCCAGACCTCCCCCTTACTGAGGACGAACGGTCAGTCCTCAGTAAAGGGCTCACTTTTGTCCCCCTCCACCCACAGATCAACGAATACCGCTCACATTTGGACATAGAGCAGTTTTTCCACTGCCTCCGCCTCCACGCTTACTTCTTCAACCGTGAACCTAACCCTCCCTCTACTGACCCCTTCTCCCGCCTCCAACACACCACCTCCTCCTGGACACTACCCCAAGGCTTCCTACCCTCCCTTGACCTCTTCATCTCCAACTGCCATTGAGACATCAATCGCCTCAACCTCTCCACCCCTCTCACCCACTCCAACCTCTCCCCCACAGAACGTGCAGCCCTCCGCTCCCTCCGCTCCAATCCCAAACTCACCATAAAACCCGCGGACAAGGGAGGCGCCGTTGTAGTATGGCGCACTGCCCTCTACATCGCCGAAGCCAGATGCCAACTCTCTGACACCTCCTCCTACCGCCCCCTTGATCATGACCCCAACCCCGAGCACCAAACCATCATCTCCCAAACCATCCACAACCTCATCACCTCAGGTGACCTCCCACCCACGGCCTCCAACCTCATCGTTCCCCAACCCTGCACCGCCCGCTTCTATCTCCTTCCCAAAATCCACAAACCTGAATGCCCTGGTCGACCCATTGTCTCCGCCTGCTCCTGCCCCACCGAACTTATCTCCAACTATCTCAACTCCATTTTCTCCCCCTTGGTCCAGGAACTCCCTACCTATGTCCATGACACCACCCACGCCCTCCACCTCCTCCAGAACTTCCAATTCCCCAGTCCCCAACACCTCGTCTTTACCATGGACATCCAGTCCCTATACACCTGCATTCCCCATACAGACGGCCTAAAGGCCCTCCGCTTCTTCCTGTCCCGCAGGCCCGACCAGTCCCCCTCCACTGACACCCTCATCCACTTAGCCGAACTCGTCCTCACCCTCAACAACTAAAGCCATTTCTGATGAAGGGTCTAGGCCTGAAACGTCAGCCTTTCTGCTCCTATGATGCTGCTTGGCCTGCTGTGTTCATCCAGCTCTGCACCTTGTTGTCTCAGATTGTCCAGCATCTGCAGTTCCTACTATCTCTCATTCTCCTAGATCGACTTTTAACCATTCTTCTATCTGCTCAACTGGTTTTCTCTCTGTCTGACTCCATCTCCACCTATCGTTTACTCCTTCCCCCTTCCCCTCACTCCATCTTTAGCATATATACCTACAATCAGTTCTGAATAAGGCTCAGTGGACCTGAAACATTAACTCTGCCTCGTCTTCACAGATGCTGCTGGTCCTGCTGGGTTTTTCCAGCAATTTCCGTTTTTGTTCCTGATATCCAGCATCCGCAGTTCTTTGTTTATTTTTAAGTAGATTGGGCCTGTTCTTATTGGAATATAGAAGAATGAGAGGTGACCATTTGAGACATACAAGATTCTTAGGGAACTTGACAGGGTAGATGCAGGAAGGTTGTTTCCCCTTGTGAGAGAGTTTAGGACGAGAGGGCATAATCTCAGAATAAGGTATCAGATATTTAAGAAAGAAATGAGGGGGATTTTTTTCTCTCAAAGTATAATGGGTCTATGAAAGTCTTTACCACAGAAGGCTCTAGAGGCTGGTCATAAAGAATAGTCAAGGCTGAGTTAGTCATATTTTTCATCAGTAGGGGATTAGAGGGAAAAGACAGGAAAGTGGAGTTGAACGTTATCTCTTTGAATGGCAGAGCAGACTCAATCGTCTGTATGGCCTACTTTTATGCCTACATCTCATTGTCTTATGGGTCAAAATCCTGGAACTCTCTTCTAATGGTCCTGGGGAATATGTACATACCACTTGTAGCAATTCAAGAAGACAGCTCACTACCACCTTCTCAACTAATGGCAATTACGGTTGGGCAATAAATGTTGGCTTAGCCACAAATGTCCACATGCCATGAACGAATTTAATAAAAGGCAGTACCACCTTTGGCTGTCTCACAAAATAGCAATGTTGACAAAGTTAATAGCAATTAAAAAATATAGAGAGCTGAATACTACTAAGAAACATTGTTACAGACACATCCTCCATATGGGTATCATACATAGCATCAAATACCTTTGGGGTGTTGGGAACTGCAAAAACAGCTTTCCTGAGAGAGAAGTGATGCTTTTTCTGTAGCTGGAACAGGCAATGCAAGACGGAGAGCTACTGAGAGTGAGTCATGTACGGACCTTGAACAGAAAAACCCCAGTGAAGGAGACCACAGTCAGCTGAAAAACAATCGTCAAAAAATAGGAAGATTATCAATATCTAACTGCCCATGTATCTGATTTCTTCCAAGAGGAAAGGATTGAAATTATCCTGATTGAAAAAATATTTTCTCTTTAATGCCACAGTGGAAAGACACCCCAGAAGGACAAGTCAATCAGACTGGATTATGTTTCTCCTGGAAAGATCAGTCACTAAATAGAAACGGTGATGAAAAGCTGCATTTGATACCATTGAAATATAGAATCCATCTGACAATTCCAATGAGATACAAAAACACTTGCTGTAAATTTATATGTTATATATAAATATTATATGAGTTACAGGAATTTAGCAATACAGGCCTGATCGCCAGTCAACAAATCTGCCTCCACCTGTAATAGTGACATACAGCCAATGCTTTTAGAGATGACAACAAATCTAGTTAGTCTTTATTTTTAACCTGGGTCTTGGAAAATAAAGCTCTATACCATGCTGAGTACTCTAGTACAAACCCTGCATATTGTTCAGTGACGCGTGGTAAGAAAAAAATTCAAATTGCCATCGAACTCATGCCAACAAACAACTCCAATTTTAAGCAAAATAAGAACAAAAATTTGCAAACCTTACTCTGAATATATTTAGCTTGGATTCATCTGTAAGATGTCCAGTAAATCGGTTTTCAGTCATTCATTAAAATCAGACCAAATAAACCCTTGTGCTGCCTTCTCTTGAGGAGATCCGCAAATGAATTCAAATGAAAACGTTCTCATTTCGATATGGATAGCACCTATGGATTCACATGTGTTTTTTTGCAACCACTAAAGCCACCTATTTTGTTTCACAGAAAATCAGTTGCTATATTAGAGGAATAGAAACAAGGGCCCAATTAACTTTTTAAAAGGCATTTCAGCTTAAAAGTACGGGGTGCTGGGGATTACTGCTCAGTGGGCAAAGTGCTAAGCATATCCAGCCCTGGCAGTAGATTGTCTGAGAAAACAAGTGAGAATGGGCAGCTGGCTGGAGGATGAGACTGGAAGTTTTTGTCTGGTTGGTGACGGTGACATAGATGGTTTAGAGTTGGATTCCAAGCGTAGTGTGTCCAAGTTCGCAGATGACACTAAATGAGTGGTAGAGCAAAGTGTGCAGAGGACATGAAAGTCTGCAGAGGGATACAAATAGGTTAAGTGAGTGGGCAAGGATCTGGCAGATGAAGTACAATGTTGGTAAATGTGAGGTCATCCATTTTGATAGGAATAACAGCAAAATGGACCCCGATTTAAGCGGTGAAAAATTGCAGCATGTTGCTGTGCAGAGAGACCTGGGAGTCCTCGTGCATGAATCACAAAACGTTGGTTTGCAGGTGCAACAGGTAATTAAGAGGGCAAATGGAATTTGTCCTTCATTGCTAGAGAGATGGTGTTTAAAAACAGGGAGGTGATGCTGCAGCAGTATAGGATGCTGGTGAGGCCGCACTTGGAGTGCTGTGTACAGTTTTGGGCTCTTTACTTGAGAAAGGATGTACTGGCACTGGAGGAGGTTCAGAGGAGATTCACTGGGTTGATTCTGGAGTTGAGAGTGTTGGCTTATGAGGAGAGATTGAGTAGACTGGGACTATACTCATTTGAATTTAGAAGAATGAGGGGGGATCTTATGGAAACATATGAAATAATGAAGGGAATAGCTAAGATAAAAGCAGGGAGGTTGTTTCCACTGGCAGGTGAAACTAGAACTAGGGGGCATAGCCTCAAAATAAGGGGGAGCAGCTTTCCAACTGAGTTGAGTAAGAACTTCTTCACCCAAAGGCTTGTGAATCTGTGGAATTCCCTTCCCAGTGAGCCTTCCTCATTGAATGCTTTCAAGGCAAAGATAGATAGATTTTTGAACAGAAAAGGAATTAAGGGTTATAGCATGCAAGCGGGTAAGTGGAGCTGATTCCACGAAAAGAGCAGCCATGATCTTATTGAATGGTGGAGCAAGCTCGATGGGCCAGATGGCCTACTCCTGCTCCTATTCCTTATTCTCTGATGCTCTCAGTATCAGCCAAGGAAAATTCACCAGCAATAAGATGTCACACTTAGTGTGAATGGCCTCTTATTGTCCTCTGGTAACCTTCACCTTGTGAGAAAGCAGCTGAACCTTCCCTGCCCAGGCCAGAGTTCAAATCAGATCCCAACCTCTATAGTTTTTTGGTCTGTCCACTTCTGGAATGTTTTCAACAAATTGACCAATAAATGTTATCTTTGATACAAACAAAAAAACTAGGGACTCTACCTGTAGAAAAGGTCAGGTTAACACTGAAAACAGCAGGATGTAGGCAAGACACCAGACACTCAATCACACAATTGTTATCATCTGTCACCTGATTTCTATCAGATTGAGATAAGATTGTTAATTTTGTGTTCTGAATCTTCACAGTCTTGTGAGTACAAGAGATGTTTGTAGTTAACAGAAAGTAAAAATGCATAAATGTAAAACACTTGGTATAATAAGATTTGTATAAATAATATAACTAATGAAATGACACTGACACCAGTAGGAGAGCAGACACTAGTCTGGAAATAGCATGTAAAGAGAGAGGTCTTAGTCACTACACTGGAGACCTGCATTTGATAACCTGCAATGTACAGATACAATTACAGGAGTATTATAGTACATCAGGAGAGGAAAAGCCTTACTTCAATCAGAAGCTAACAGCCTCAGGGACAATATACGTGCAAACGCAGACCAACATCTTCCATGTAGCAGTATCTGCTATAATCACAAGATGGAACAAAATAGACAACCCAATTCCCTTGGGTTCACTTTGGATGCGTTTGATTAAAATCATCCCCATGTGGCTCTGAAATGTATCAAAGTGATACCAAGGTTAATAACCAGTGCGTAGAATTATATAATACGTACTTGTAACAATCATTGCAGACAATTGGTCTCAGCCTGTGCTTGATAACACAACGTGGAGCTGTAGGACCACAGCAGGCCAGGTAGCACTAGAGGAGCAGGAAAGTTAATGTTTTGGGTTGGGACCCTTCTTCTGATTTGAGGGTTTGAGCTAACTGGAGAGGCCAAGTAGGCTGGGTCTATTTTCCTTGGAGCATCAGAGGCTGAGGGATGACTTTATAGAAGTTTATAAAATTATGACGAGCATAGATATGGTGAATAACCAAGGTCTTTTCCCCAGGGTGAAGGATTCCAAAACCAGAGGGCATAGGTTTAAGGTGAGAGTAGAAAGATTTAAAAGGGACCTAAGGGGCAACTTTTTCACATAGAATGTGGCACATGTATGGAATGAACTGCTAGAGGAAGTGATGGATGCTGGTACAATTACAGCATTTAAAAGGCGCCTGGATGGGTTTATGAATAGGAGGAGTTTAAGAGGGATATGGGCCAAATGCTGGCAAATGGGACTAGATTAATTTAGGATATCTGGTCGGCATGGACGAGTTGGACCAAAAGGTCTGTTTTCATGCTGTACAGCTCTATGACTCTTTCTCACAGAATGTTCATTTAGTAACGAGAAACACTGAACAGAAACAGGGGTAATATTCAGAACCTGTCTAATTCAGTGGTTTCCAAACAAAGATCTTGTCACTATTTACATTTGTATGTCAGATCATTATTTAATATTCGATGGATATTGTCATATGCTACCAGGAAACCAGTGCAGAACTGATCACTTCACTTTAGAAAATCATAAGGGGAAAGTCTGTGGCTTCCCAATGTGCATACTGATGGGAGTAAGCCTTAATGGGCAGACAACTTCACAGACTTCCGTGACTTAGATATAAATTCATCATCCTGAAATGGATGGAATGGAGTGAGTGAGTGGACTCCTCTGCATCCATTCTGCCTCCCTCACTCTGCCAAGTGAGGTAAAATGCAGCTCAAACTTTCAGCTTGATGGCACTTCGTCAGAACAGAGGATCTGAAATACCAGCTCTCTTTCCCGCTCCACAGATGCTGCCTGACCTGCTGAGCATTGGCAGTATTTCTTGCTTTTGTTTTGGATTTCCAGCATCCATGATATTTTACTCTTGCTGACGGTTCATCTGCCAATTAATGAGAAGGAAGTCACACCTAACCTCAGGCAAACAAGGAGGCAGATACAACAGGAGCTTTCAAAAGGGAATTGGACAAGTGTGTCTGATCTGAAACAAAAATGCACAGCTACAGGGAAAGGATGGAGCAGTAGGGCTTGCTGAGTTGCTTCCACAGACAGACAGCATAAATACAATGAGCTGAATTGTCTCCTGTGTGCTGTAACCCAATCTATGATCAAATCTGATTTGATTTGATTTTAATTGATTTATTTATTGTCAAGTGTGTTGAGTCACAAAATATAGTGAAAAGTGTTGCATAGCATCACCACTCTCCGGGTGCCATCTCAAAACACAGAAAAATGCCCCAAAATATGGAATATAAAGACAGAGAAGCAAAGAAGAAGTGTTCAACTTTACAGCTATTCTTGTTAGGTGCTCTGCAGTGGGCCATTGGCCTGGTGACCAGCCATGAATCCCCTTTGCCATGCTGCTGCTGGAATGAAATTCACTGCTTTTTGGCACCAACTCATTTCCACTGATTAGAATCATAGAATCCCTACAGTGTGGAAACAGGCCCTTCAGCCCAACAATTCATCACTGACCCTTAGAGCATCCCAGCCAGACCCATCCCCCTGTAACCCACCTAATCTACACATTCCTGAACACTATGGGCAATTTAGCATGGCCAATCCACCTAACCTGCACATCTTTGGACTGTGGGAGGAAATGGGAGCACCTGGAGGAAACCCACGCAGACACGGGGAGAATGTGCAAACTCTACACAGACAGTCACCCGAGGGTGGAATCAAACCTGGGTCCCTGGTGCTGTGAGGCAGCAGTGCTAACCACTGAGCTACCGTGCCACCCCTTTGCATTAGATGGAATGCGAGAGAATTGCAGCTTAAACTAGGGTGGAGCCAAACTTTTTCACCTGACGTAGGGATATGTATGCACCACAGCACCAGAGCAAAGAGATATAAATGAACAGCATGAGGTTCTTGTGGTGCAGTGTTAGTGCCCCTACCTCTGAGGTAGGTAGGCCAGTATTCACATCCCAAAGGTGTGGAACAACATTTCTGAACAGGTAGATTAGAAAGTATCTACAAATGAATGGCGTGATTACCTGCAGGGACCTATCTATCCCACTGTGTATGTGCACACTATCTGTCACGTCAGTCCAGTGAATAAATTGTTCTTTCCCGAAACATGTAGATTTTCGCATCCTGGAGTCACATGTCTTGCCTTGCCAGGAGCCCGAAGCTGCTTGCTATCTGTAGCAGTTGCAGTTGTGCTGGTATGTGAAGACATTTGAATCTTGATACTTTCTTTGCAGTTAACCTCAACAGTAATTCATAATGTTGTAGACTGTTATTGTATTTGATGCACTCTAGTGTTGCTAGAAATATATTCTGGTGCTTAAATTGTGGATTAGTTGTTGTTTTAATCACAGCTACTAAGAACGCACCAATCTGTAAAATGAGGGTTTGTACAGTAGCAGTCAACTATGTATTTACTATCTTCTGGGGTCGCCCAGTAATGTTGCTGTACTTGCTGCAAAGGTAAACCATGAGTGAGAAAGTTCACAACCAACTAGCCTTGTTTCCTCTGGGCCTTCTTCTGTGTCAGCTGACCTATTTGTGTGGCTCTTCCAACCACTCAGCCTTCAGATGGCATGGGTCTGGAACTGTCTCCCAGTTTCAATGTCCACCATCTTTATATCTTGTTGCTGTAGTCCCACCACTCCATGGGTCCCATAATAAAATAAACACATTTCCCAGTTAATGCAATGGCCAATTTACATCAGGTTTGAAATAAAAAGATCCATCAACCAACTTTCTTAAGAAACATCATTATTGGTTTTATTATCAAAACAAAACTTATTCCATGAAGATGCAATAATTGATTAATATAGACAGTTGATTATAAAGAACTATATTTATCAGTCTGAATAACTTTAACACGCAAATGGACACACACTCACAAACAACACACATTCTCTCTCTCTCTCTCTCTCTCTCCCCCACTCTGTCCCTCTAGATGGTAAGACAAAAACAATATATTTTTTCAGCAGAGGTAACAAGGTGTAGAGCTGGATGAACACAGCAGGCCAAGCAGCATCAGAGGAGCAGGAAGGCTGACGTTTCGGGCCTAGACCCTTCTTCAGAAATGCCATCAGAGGAGCAGGAAGGCTGATGTTTCGGGCCTAGACCCTTCAGATTTTTTCAGCAGATTGGCTTTCAGAAAAGAAAATGCTTTGCCAATGGGTTATTCTTGAATACAAAAGGATAAAGTGTAGAATGTTCTGGAATTTTGCCCTGATGTCTTGCACGTGTGGTCAAGTTATAGGGTCATAGAGTCATACAGCATGAAAACAGACCCTTCACTCCAATGTGTACATGCCAACCAAATTTCCCAAACTAAACTAATTCTACTCGCCTGCATTTGGACCTTATCCCTTTAAACCTTTCCCATTCATGCACCTATCCAAATGTATTTTAAATGTTTAACTGTACCTGCATCTACCACTTCTTCTCACAGTTCGTTCCACACCCAAACCACCCTCTGTGTGAAAAAGTTGTCCCTCAGGTCCCTTTTAAATCTTTCTCCTCTCACCTGAAGAATATGCTTTCTGGTTTTGAACTCCCCTAACGTAGGGAAAAGACCTTTGCTATTCATATGCCCCTTATGATTTTATAAACCTCTGTAAGGTCACTACTCATATATGGTTGTCTCTGGAATCTTGCAGACACAGCTTGCTCAAGAAGTATAATATTGAAATGTTGCTTAATCACGGTTTCAGAAGAACAGATAGGTTTCACCCTAAACTCCGGTTTGTTTGAAAAAATGGAAGAGATCAGCTGGCTAGCCCCTCCTTAAAGGCTTCTTCTACCTGCAATAAAGACCAGGCAAAACAAGTAAAATCTCCAAGCCAGTCACTGTTCAAAACAGCCGTGGCAGGCATCTACAGTAAAGCAAGCAGTGGACACCTGTCATGTCACTTACAGGAAGCCTTGTTTAAAAATAATCTCCCATGTCCACAGTAACCTTTGAACAAGCTCTTTTCAAGAAACCATTCCAGATATTTCCACAAAACCTTAAATCAGTTCGTTTATCCACAATCCTGCAAAAGTGAAGTCCTCCAAGAAATATAAAATATTTGACACCTTTGTAACTCCTTGTTACGTCCAGTTGGGTTTGGTGACTTATGAGGGCCCCTGCAACAATTGGTCCCTAGCCACAGGAACTGGAAAATAATACAGTGAGAAACTGCAGCACAATTCCTCGAGTGATGAAGGGTGGTAAACTAGCTGGGAGGATACCAGTTCAAGATGCTAGGAGTGTAAGTGGCGCATTTACCCTTCAGCAATTGAGCAGCATGAGTAAGAATTGGGGATTTGATGGCAAAGTGGACTCGTAATCCAGAGGACCAGACTAATGCAATAGGGACATGAGGTTAAATCCCACCAATGACAGCGATCAGCAATTCAGTTTAAGTAACGAGTCTGAAATATAAAGCTGGGCTGAGTGATGATGTTGACACTCATAAAACCAATCTGTTTCACTCACGTCTTCTCATCTGCGTTCTTACCTGGTCTAACCCGAAGATGAGTCCAGATCACCTGAAAGGGATTGTCTTTGATTTGCCTCTGAAATGGCCTACCAGGCAGATAACAATAGTTCAAGAGGAGCAAATTACTGTTGATGCTGGAATCTCTACTGAAAACAAAAATGTTGGAAATCACAGTGGATTCAAGAGTGCAGCTCACCTTCTCAAGGACAACTAGCAATGGGCAATAAATGCTGGCTCAGCCATCAGTGCCCACATTCCACAAATAAACAAATTAAAGAGATTAACTTAATGAGAAACGTGTCTTTATACAACAATGGGTTAGGTCTACAAAAATAAAGGCAGGCAAACAGGCAAAACTTATGAAAAATGCTGTTTTTGTTGCATATTGTCATGAAGATGAAGATCGAGCTAAAGGAGGAATTGATAGGAAATAAATTGTGGAGAGTGAATGGAGATATAGCCGTCAATGGAAAGCTGTTGCTTGCAAGTCATTGAGTTCAGTGCTCTGTTAGAAAGCTAAACAACAGCAGCGAATTTAACATCTGTGCACGCAGGCTGCTCGGGAGTGTGAGAGAAACAAAGCTGCAAAGAAAAGTAGCGAGAAGATTTGAGAAGGCTGCTGTGCGGTGAATCTGAAATGTTTAAGGAAATGGGAAATCCAGATTATCTGCGACATTCGGTACAAACAGAAATCCTCAGACTGAGAACGGCTCCAAAATCATGGTGCACCAGCTCTTCAAATGAGCATCATTACCTCGTAGCAATCTCCAGTTTTTTTTTCCCCCGAACCTTGCACAACATTTCTATCCAAATAATCATCTAATGCCCTCTTGAATGCTATAATTTAACCTGTCCCCATCACATTTCCAGGCAAGATGATGTTCTGTGAAATTGGTAATGGTTCTAAGGTATGGGGGTTTACTAGACAGTAAGAACCAATCAGGAGGTTCAATTGATAAGTTTTTATCAGAAAGTCACTTAACTACCCATATAACTCAGCAGGCCACTAAAAGGTATAAACAATGTCTGTATCAGGGCAGATCAATGACACTTGATCTAAAGGTCAAACTAATGAAGGCTCAGTTACTACAGTTAGCACTATATTTTCCAGAAATTATTTTATCTCTGTGTGGAAAGACTCTGTCACACACATTGTGAACACTATACAGGCACTAGCATCACTACTGTCTTCCAGCAATTCCAGCAGCCCCTACGATACCAACAATTATTCATATCAGAGTTTGCAGAATTCACTAAGCCAATGATTTTCTCAAGGAAGTGAGTAGTCAGTTCAGCAGGATTGGGCGAGCAATCATTCCAATGCAGTAAATAAGCTGAAGCTTCAGCAGGCTACTTGAATGCTCCTTCCTGCAAACCAGTACTTCTCCCAGAAGTGACAGTTATGTTTGAAAGTTTAGTAACTGTACTATGCCACAATGTGTGGCAGACTGACACTAATTGTGTGTACATCCCACATTTTGACAGGACTCCATAAGTTGTTTGACTCATGTGTATCACCTTCATAGCCCCTACTAGGCGTTAAAGTATTTTATTATTGGGCTACAGTAATACCTCCCTAAAACTTGTTACTAAAATCCAGTAACATTTTGGTCTCTTTACATTGATTTACATTGACAGTGCTGCTGATGGAACATGACATTTAAAGCACCTGTACAAACGTAATGTCCACTCTGCAGAATTTTTTGTAACTAGGATTGTCACTAATGTGCCCCCCTACCATTGGAATGCTAGGTTCCTACCCGGTCATTAAGACCCTGACAGACAATGCACAAAATGTCTACTTTGACAGCATATCTTTTATGAAAATACAAAAAAATTAATTGCTGACTTTCATTGACAACCAACTCGATAATGCCTTAAATTTAATGCTTTCACCTCTGTGATTATAATCCTTCCGTGGTCTTATCCCTCCCTACGCTATCCTGCATTATGAGAAGAACACACAGTATGAATAATGATGTTATGCTTCAATTATATAGGACATTGGCGAGGCTACATCTCGAATATTTTCACTTGAGGATGTAAACACATTGGAGGCAGTTCAGTGAAGGTTTACTGACTTTATACTTGTAATGAGGGTGTTGTCTTTTTGGGGAAGGTTGGATAAACTGGGCTTGTTACCACTGAAGTTTCACTGGTGGCTGGATTGAAGTATACAAGATCCTGAATGGTCTTAACACTGTGAACATGGAAAGGATGTTTTCACTTATGGGTGAATCCAGAACTGGGGGACATGATTCTAAAATTAGGGGTTGCTCTTTTAGGCATGAGGAAGCGTTTATTTTCCAGAGGGGTTGTACAACCTTGAAACACTTCCTTAAAAGGATGTAGAAATTGGCTCATTGAATATTTGCAAGGCATAAGCAGATAGATTATTGTTGGGCAGAAAAATCATAGGCTATGATGAGGGGATGGGAATTTTGAATTCAGCATCCCATCAAATCAGCCATGATCTTATTGAATGGCGGGGCAAGCTTGAGGGGCTAAATAATTTGTAGGTTAGGAATGACCTCTGCCCTGATATCCTTCTGAAGACACTGAAGGTTTGGTTATTTGCTCCCGGTGTTGACAGATCTAGGCTGCTCAGTGATTGACAGCTCAGGTCCAGGTTGTTCAGCGTTTGACATGTTGGGCCCGGGTTGCTCTGTGATTGACATGTTGGGCCCGGGGACTGCTCAGTGATTGACAGCCCAGGCGCGGGCACGTGCTGCCCTGTGATTGACAGCCCAGGCGCAGGCACGTGCTGCCCTGCGATTGACGGCCCAGGCGCGGGCACGCGCTGCCCTGTGATTGACAGCCCAGGCCCAGACAACTGCCCAGATGGTCAGGTGACAGTCCATTGTTGACAGCGCGCCACATACAAACTTGACGGACAAACAATCCCACCCCCGTCGGCTGTTGATTGGATGATTATCAGCGTACGGCAGACGTCTTAGTGATGATTGGTTTCCTGGCACGTCGTTCAGTAGACTGTGTTCAAGTTGGGTTGGTGCGCGCCCGCTGTGGTTATGGGGGTGGGGGGAGGTAAGTGATTAGCTTCCTTTTTGCAGTAAGAAGGTGATGGCGGCTTTGGTAAAGGTTCGTCATGAGGGCACTAACGTGTGGCTCCTATTGCCTTTTCTTTCCCCTCTAGATCTGTGGCCTGGTATTTCTGCTTACATGAAATGAAGAGCTGTCAAAGAAGTGAGGCCTATGCGATTAGTGTAAGTATGGGCCTGTGGAGTAGGGAACCTGATCATCAGAAGGTGACCATTCGGCCCATCCTGTCTCTGATGGCTCTGTGACAGAGATATCCAGGTGGTACCACTTTATTGCCCTTTCTGTGGTATCCTGTATACTTTGCCTTTACTAGTTCAATTCGTCTAGTACCTTGTTGAAAGTTAGCATTGGATCTGTTACCAACACCTTCATATGTTTGAGCATTTTTTAAAATCTCCCTATAAGAGCCACCACAACTTGCATTTATATTTTGCTTTGTGGTAGTTGCACATCCTGAGGCATTCTGCAAGAGTATTAGCCACTGAACCAAAGGAGAAGCCATATGGGCTGGGACTAAAAGCTTTGTTGAGGAGGTAGAGTTTATAGAAGATCCTTTTAAAGAGATTGGGGCAGGGTGTAGTGTGGACAGTTTTTTTGAGAGCATTCCAGAGTTGGGCCCTTAATAGCTGAAGATTGGTTGACAAAGTTGCTGGGAAAGAAGTGGCGATTCACAAGCAATTGTTATTTGCGGTAGAATGAACGGCCTCAGCTTTTTGAGTCTTTGCATAACTCAAGTCTCACATCCCTGGTACCATTGTGTAGTAAGTAGCTTCAGATGGCTGTCGAAGACCTTGATACCATTCCTAAAAATGTGGTGCCCAGAATTAAATGCAATATTTCAGCTGAGGCCTAATTATAATTAATTATAACATGTTAGCATGATTGCCTTGCTTTTGTATTTTATGCTCTATCTATAAAACCAAGGATTGTAGATGTGTTTTGAACAGCCACATCAACATGTTAAGCCACTTTCCAATGTGTGAATCTTGGCTAAACACAGTTGCACTGAATTTGCAGAACAGAAACCAGCTTTTTGACCTAGCTTATCATTGCATGAATGCACAAAAAGCTAGCATCCAAATTCAGTAAGTAATAGAGAAGGTGCATGAATGTTAGCCTTTATTTCAAAGGGGATGGAGTATAAAAATAGGGAGGTTTTGCTAAAACTATACATGTCACTAGTCAGACCATAACTGAACAACTGTAAACAGTTTTGGGCCCCTCATCTAAGGAAAGATGTACTGTCACTGGAGGTAGCCCAGCGAAGGGCTGCTGGGCTGATACCATATATGAAGGGATTGTCTTATGAGGAGAGGTTTGAGTAGATTGGGCCTGTACTTACTGGAGTTTGGAAGAATGAGACGTGGTTCATTGAAACATACAAGATTCTTGGAACTTGATGGGGTTTTAATATAGAAAGGTCATTTCCTCTTGCGGGAGAGTCTAGGACCAGAAGGCATAATCTCAGAATGAGGAATTGCATGTTTAAAACAGATGAGGAAGAATTTCTTCTGAAGGTGGCCAGTCTGTGGCATTCTTTACCACAGATGGCTGGCGAGGCTGGATCATTAGGTATATTCAGTGCTGGAAGAGACGTTTTCAATCAGTAAGAGAAACAAGGGACATGGGGAAAAGGCAGGAAAGAGGAGCTGTGGATAATCAAATCAGCTATGATCTCATTGAATGGCAGAACAAACTTGATGGGCTGAGTGGCCTACTTCTGTTCCTATGTCTTGTGGTTTTTGTAGTCATCCAAATTGGTGTTTATGCTCCACAGGAACCTTTTACTACTATGCTTCATGAAACGCTATCAACTTGTCCTTCTATTCCTTTCTTCATCATGGACTTATCAAGCTTCCTCTTAAATCCAACATTGCTATTCACCTCAAATACTACTTGGGGTAGTATTGTAACCACTCTCTGGGTAACAAGTTTAATTTCTTTAATTCTGTATTGAATCTTATATTTAGATTACCTAATTTTGGGCTTCCTCCACAAGTGGTAAAAACATTTATATGTGTGCACTATCCAATTCCCCCCATAATGACAAACCTTTATTAGATCGTTCTCCAGCTGTTTTGTTTTACCTAAAGCTCCTGCTCCTTATACTTTCCTTATGGTTATGATCTCTCCGTTCTGGTGTCATCCTGTGTACATGTATGTTGTGTCCTCTCCAGCATCTCAGTATCTCGTTTTCTTTTTGTAATATAGAAATTAAATTTGTTCACGTCTCAGTGTGATGCTTTTCAATTCAATTCCTCTAGAAATGAGCCCAAATGCTTTATTTTTACATTAGTTTATTACCTTGTTAAACCAAGGTAGTACTGTTAATAATTGTGATTCTTTGTTCCAGCTCCCTTTCTATCCTCTCCACTTTCAGGTTTTCATTTTTCTAAGGATTGTGTGAACTCCTTGTTATCTTATGAACATGCATTATTTCATAGCTGCCTGTATTGAATTTCAGTTGCCAATTACATGCCATTCTGAGGACTTACTGGCCTTTTTTATATTCTGTCTCAATCCTTCTCTGTATTAACTATCCTCACTTCCCCCATTTGATATTTGCAAATTTTAAAATTGTGGTTTCAATTCTCAAATCTGAATTGTATAAACAGTGAGCAACAGTGGTCCGAGGATCTATCTCTGAGAGACATTGCTTCACGCTTCCTCTCAGTCTGAGTAAAAATCCTGACCTGATCCTGTTTCCTGGTTTGCAGGAAGCTTCCAACTCATTTTTCCAACTTGTTCACTGACGCTGTGCTTTCACTTGAGTGCTCTGCTCGTTTTGTCGAAGGCCTTTTGAAAACCCAAGTATGTTTCATCTGCTGAATTCTCCTTGTCTACTGTTAATTTATTTCCAAGGGATTTTTTTGAAGACGCTATTGTTGAGTCATAGTATTGGTTCTTGGGATGCCTTCACCACTGTCATATTATTACCCTATCTTACATTGGAAATGAGGAAGAAGTTTGTGATTTGCCTTTGTTAGGTATTTTTCTGATCTCTTCAAATATTGACCCAATTATTTAAAGCAAATACTATGGGTGCTGGAAATCCTGAAACAAATACTGAATGATGGAGAAACTGAGCAGGTCTGGTAGCATCTGGAAAAGGCTGGAGTCAACGTTTTGAGTCTGTGTAATGGCTTTTATCTTTGGAACCAAATTATTGTCCATTTAATGTAAATTACCAATGTTTAGTTTTGTTTTGAGGGATTTCTACGGGGTGTAGAACTACCAGAATATCCCATCACTGTGTGAATTACAGAGATCCTGTCCCTAATATCTTGTGCTGCCAATCTGCTCCAATGGAGGACAAACTGCAGCTAGGATTTTCTCAGCAGCATGCCGTTTCTGATGTCATAACTAGAACTGAGTGCCACTTCCTGTTTTCTCTCTGTTTACGTCCTCCTGTGTGATTTTAAATTAAAATTCAAAATGTATGAGAGCGCATTCAGTTTAGCAGCTAGGAAAACTTTTCAGTGAAAAAAGCTGCTGACAGGTGGTGTATAAAAGCATCTCCTATTCAAACAGAGATTCTGCGTCACTACTCACCGGTTTCCTGCCCAGCTCCATTACCATTACAGTAAGATCTGCGAACACAAAAGTGTTTTACAGAATTAAAAGTAAACATTTCACATCATGTTGGTTTCACTTGGTTCATATGTACGTTATTGTTGTTTGTTACTTAACTTGGAGAACTAAATGTAATGGCAAGACTCGTAGTTGGCATATATGGATGGTTGCAAGGAAGTTGGAAGCATTCCCTTTTATTCTGGAAGAAACAATGCCATGTTTTTGTGTACAAATTTACTGAATGTCCATATTAGTGTCCAGTTTTGAGGGCACCATTCTTTGGGGGGTATAGCTGCACTTGCAGGCTTAGCTGGCTTTCCCTTCAATGTGCTGTTCTTAGACAATGTCCATCACAATCTTGGAGGGGATAATTGAAATGTTGCAGGTAAAATCAAAATCCTGTAAGGATGCTGCTCTGAGATGGGGGCATATTTGGCCTTTAGATCCCTCCTTGTTTTACCTCACCCCACCAACCTCCCTGAATCGAACCAGGATAACTGGCCAAATTCCACTTCACTCCTCCATGCCCCTGATCCACCCTCCACCCTCTCCTGGAACCCTCTTCCAATCCTCCAAGCTTCCAACCTCACTCCACAGCTCCCTTTACTGATTCGGTCTCTGGCCAATCCTGAACCTGCATGCAAGATTCCATACTTCTCCTCCTTCCTCTCTCCTGCCATTCAATTACAAGAAACATGCACGAAAAACAACCCGAACACAACGCCTTTGAACAAACTGGTGAGATTCTTGAGCCTTGCTGATTTTATTGAGGGGTAGGACTTTATTGAAAGTTCTCTCAATAATGAATATTCACAGCATACAAATATGTTACAGTGTGGTAGTGTTCCTACCTCTGAGCCAGGCTGTCTGGGTTCAAGTTCCACCTGCTTCAGAGGTGTGCCGTAACATATCTGAAACAGATTGTAGATTGTTTTCAAACAAACAAACAAACTAACTAACTAACTTTCATAGTGCATTGTTAAAGGATTGATTATCCCTCTAAACTTCTTTGAGGGCTATTGTGGTACAGTGGTACTCTCCTGACCCATCAGCTGGAGTCCTGGATCTCACCTGCTCCAGGAGTTGATGAGAAAATAT
Source organism: Rhincodon typus (assembly GCF_021869965.1). NCBI lineage: Eukaryota > Metazoa > Chordata > Chondrichthyes > Orectolobiformes > Rhincodontidae > Rhincodon > Rhincodon typus. The sequence continues at coordinate 137,403,706 of NC_063333.1, forward strand.
CTACAGATGTGTTAGAAACGTGAACCCCTCACAGGCCGGTGTAATGCTCGATACGCCACAAACTTCCCGCTGATTTTTAACTCTGTTTCTGAACCTGCTGTCAGGAAAGCAAAATTTTGCATCCAACCCAAATAACTCATCCCACACGCCATTTTTCCTGCCCCCTTCCATGTCCATGATGTTAGGAATAATGCACTGAGCCTTGGTGCAGCAGGTCTTATGGTTTTCAATTTTCTATATTCTACAGCTTGTTGAATTTAAGTTATAGCAATATATTTCTTAAACAAAAATCCTTGTGCATTAAACAGGTTATAGACTGTTGGAGTTTAAACCGCAAAGATGGCAGCATCTGTTGGAGAAAGCCAGATCCAAAGGATAATCAGAGACCTGAAGGGTAAGGATAGCTACGTCTCCGCATATAATCCACTCTCGTGGGGAAGAGGATAAATTAATTGAGTGCACAATTTTTCAATGCTGCTGCTGCTGTATTTATCACCCAATGAAGAACAAGCGTTCACTGTTCTTGTAGCTGTCAGTGGATCTTGCACCTCCTGGTGTTGAGGATGAAGACAGGCGACCTGTCTGCTGTCTACCAGATCCCCCTTGACCAGTCACCAGAAAGTTACCATTGGTGACACTGAGAACATCCGATACAATCCTCAGAACCCTGAGAGGAACTATGGTCTCAATCAGGGGAGTCTACAGTCTTGAACTTCGCATAATGAGGGATTGGCGATCTTCCTATTGCACCCATATAATTCAGCACTGGTGCATTTAGTAACTAGCTGTACAATGCTCAGCAGATTTAATCCGAAGTGGGTCATGAATTTGTTAACATAGCCAGGCTGACTGGAAGGGTTGTAAAAGTGTCTTGAATCTGAAAAATTGATCAGGGCACCCTCCGTGGTGACCGTTTGACTCTGATTTTTGTTTTCATTCGCAGCTTGGAGGTGGGAGAATTCTGGACTCCACGAATCTGACTTTTTTTTTTAGAAAATGGCTGCCTGTGCTCCCCATTCTGACTGTTTGAGGGGAGGGGAGGTGTGGGTAGGTGGTGCAGGATGGATTAGCAGCTAGGCTGAGAAACTCCGGAAGAACTGAGGAGGCATCTGGGTTCCACATTGACTGAGTGCAGAGCCATAGAGCTATACAGCATGGAAACAGATCCTTCCGTCCAACCAGACCGTGCCGACCATAATCCGAACTAACCTAGACCCACCTGCCTGCTCTTGGCCCATATCCCTCCAAATCTTTCTTATTCATGTACTTATCCAAATGTTTTTTTTAAATGTTGTAACTGTACCCACATCCACCACTTCGTCTGGAAATTCATTCCACACACAAACCACTCCATTTTTTTTTAAATGTTGCCTTTCATGTCTTTTTTAAATCTTTCTTTCTCCTCTTAACCTTAAACATATGTCCCCTAGTCTTGAAATCCCCCATCCCTAGGGAAAAGACACCTGCCATTCATCTTATCTGTACCCCTCGTGATTTTAAAACCTCTATAGGGTCACCCCTCAACCTCCTACGGTCCACTTGGAGGGGAAGAAAAGTCCCAGCCGCTCCCTGTATTTCAAACCCTCCAATCCCTGCAACATCCTGGTAATTTTTTTTTCTGAACCCTCTCCAGCTTAATAATATCCTTCCTATAACAGACAACCAGAACTGCACACAGGACTCTGGGAGAGGCCTCACCAACATCACACACAACCTCAACATGACTTTCTAACTCCTATACACAAAAGTCTGAACAATGAAGGCAAGCATGCTAAGTGCCTTCCTCCACCCTGTCTACCTGTGACACAAACTTTAAAGAATTATGTACCTGAACCCCAGGTCTCTCTGTTCTGCAACGCTACCCAAGGCCCTACTTATAAGTGTAGAAGTCCTGCCCTTGTTTGTTTTACCACAATGCAATATCTCGCATTTATCCAAATTAAACTCCATCTGGTGCTCCTCAGATCATTGACCCAATCATCCTGGCACTGTCTTAAAGATTAACATAAAAGAATAAAATCAAACATTTCTCCAGCTGTCACCCCCCACTCCCCTTTTACTCCTCCTACCCCTTGCACACTCACTGCCACCAGAGCCTTTTACCCATGCCCTATATGCCAGCTTGGTGCAAACTCTTGCCATTTCCATAGTTTGCCCCAGCATCTTTTCCCCCTTCGACGTGCTGTACGACAGTAACTGGTATCCACACATGGCGGAGAGAATACTAAAATTCTGTCTAGTAGACCACATTCTACTGAAAGGTGCACTCATTCATAAAAATATACTTGGATGTATTGACAACCTGAGTATGTTCCTTAAAAAGAATACTGCTTAAATCCATTGGAACTATCTTCCCTCCAGTCAACAATGCACAAAAGTAAGTAACCTCCGAATGATACCTGAGCCACTCCAAAGCCATTCAGGACTATATCCAAAGTGATAGCCTGCCAATCCAAATGAATCCACACTGTTCAGACCTGCACGTAGTGGGTCTACAGTGTACGCTCCAGGATCCATACTATAGTGATGCCACAATTCTGCTTCAGGGGAGGTAGCTGGTGATTTAAATGGGCAGCTACCTCCTGTAAAAGATGCATGTGTAAAACCTAGTCTGACTCTACCCCTGACCTGGCAAAAATGGTTGGTACTGTTGTCAGGCTGTGTCATTTTCACCGCTACAGAGAACATCTCTGTTGGCAAAAATTTGGGCTGTTGTATTTAGTCACCAGGTCAGGGCTACCCTTCTACTCCTCACCTCTACCATAGAAAATGCAGATCAGAATGCCTTTCTTTTTTATGACCTGTTGCTGAGGGCATTAAAGTCAGTGATAGTCTCCTCTAGAGCATTGCCTCTTGTGGGCTTTGTGCGCTACTTTCTTCCTCACTCTAAATAAGGGAACTTGGTGATAGTTGTCAGTGGAGATGTGATGGTGTCATCTGATAAAGTGGCGCAAGGGTTTTTTTAAAATGTTCTGTAAATAACTTCTGCAAGAGTGTGCCATCTTCTAAGCAGGAATCGAACTAACTTACAGTAAATATCTAAGCTGAGTTCTTTGCCGTTCTGTTGCTTGCTTCTACACTCTTCAATAAGACTGAATTTTTGCAAATATACTCTGCTAATATTCAAACATCACAGCTTATTGATTCCGTTCTTTTTGCAAGATTTGCATAAATCCATGAATGTTGTAATAATATGAAAATAAGCTGTCCTATGAAGTTCTGGTGCAGAATGCTGTGCTGAGTGATGCATGTGCAACTTGTGCCTTATTGGTGGAAATACAGGATAACTCGCCTCACCGTGAAACATTAAGAAATGTATTTGCCATTATATGAAAGAAAGCATGCCTTTTAGTGTTTAGAACAAGGATCCTTGGCAGATTCACGAAGACAGCAATGACTTAACACTGATGACGAGAAGAACATGCGGATTATGAGAGCAACAGTGGGGAAAGATGCTCTGTTTAGGACTGCCAGGTGTTAATGCTTGAGTATTAATATTAACATTGGATGATATGAAATTTGTTTGTTTTTTTTTAAAAGATGCAATTTCGGAATTAAATCGAGAACACAAGGAAAACGGTGAGCCGATCACTGATGACAGCACCAACTTGCACAAATGCTGCTTAAAATTAGAATACCTCCTTCAGGTAAGAGGAACCTGAAAGGCAAGTAGTTTAACAATATGATTTGTTATGAAGAGAAATTCACAGCAGTGTTATCACTGATTCTATTTACCCACCTTGAAGCACGTCAGTAATAATGAGGGCCGATGGTTGGTATGAACACTGATGACCGCTCTTGGTGCAAAAACAGAATTAAACCTATAAACTTTTGTAGTATATTGTTTGGAATATTTTTGTTTTTCTGTTTATTCAGCTTGTTATACTTTTTAATGCAGTTTTTTAAAAACAGTTTGGGCTTGCAGGTTTTATTGCAAGAAAATGAGATCAATGAGTCATAACGATGAAAACAAAAGTTGGATCGGTAAAATTTATTACTGAATACAGGAACTGGGTAGTAACAGGCACTGGGCGGCATGGTGGCTCAGTGGTTAGCACTGCTGCCTCACAGCGCCAGGGACCGGGGTTCGATTTCAGCCTCGGGCAACTGTCTGTGTGGAGTTTGCACACTCTCCCTGTGTCTGCGTGGGTTTCCTCCCACTGTCCACAGATGTGTAGGGTAGGTGGATTGGCCATGCTAAATTGCCCATAGTGCCCAGGGATGTTTAGGTTAGGCTGGTTAGACATGGGAAATACAGGGGTAGGGGAATGGGTCTGGGTGGGATGCTCTTCAGAGGGGCAGTGTGGACTCGTTGGGCCGAATGGCCTGTTTCCATACTGGAGAGATTCTATGATGAAATCTTGTGTTTTGTGTAAGTGATATTTATTACAGCAAAAATATTATGATACAAGTTACGAACTGCCCCACATACTTTCTCTGGTTTGATAGTGTCTGTTTTGCTCATTTGTTTCATGGGAGTTGTTTAAAATGGATTTACTGGGTGGCTTGATTCACTGACCCGGTACACGTAAGGAGCCAAGGATGCTGCCTGTTGCTCCAATTGAAGGCAGCTGCGAATTTACATGATTGCAGTGTGCAGCCAACATTTAGTGTTCCTGTTGGGTGACCACATGCTTTTACTGGAGCCCGAAATCATGTGAGGCAAACCACATTTAATGACTAGCCTGCAGTACTTAAAGCTAGTGTGGAGCACTTAAATGAAGAATGGCTTATGGTTAGAGAACATTATGGCAGACCTTCTACATTTGACTCTAACTTGGGGAGCACTAATGACACAGGATCGGAGAGTGTGAGCACGTGATTTTCTAATGTGACATTAGTGAGTAGAGATATCTGTAAAGCCAGGGGACCTGGATGTCCTCCAGACAAACTTTGTCAAGGCAGTGGGACAAGATAAACATTGGCAGTCGATGCCAGGGATCACATCCCAGGAACCAGGTGCAAAGCTGCACAACTCTAATTCACCTTCTACAAGCAATTTTCTATGAATGCCATATTCCACTAACTCCATATTTTAGCCTTGCACACTGCTCAGTGAACCACACTCACTTAGCAAGCACCTCTTATCAATCAGGATTCATAACAAACATCACAGGTTCATTCACTGTGCTTGCAGATAGTCAGAAATGAAACAAAGTACTGGAGAAACTCACCAGGTCTGGCAGCATCATTTGGGACTGGAGCAGTGTTAACGTTTCTGGTCCAGTGACTTCAGAACTTTGGCATGCAATCTGAACTGCTGCATGGCTCTCTGACACGTTTTATAGCTTGGACATGCTGCCAATGAGTCAATAATGGCAGTGAATGTACACAAACTGGTTGTACCACTAACAAGCTGCATTCTTTGTTGGGCAAAATGGAACTGAACTAAACACAACCCAACTGGTTGGGGCAAGTGTAGCTACTGTCTTTAACCCCTGGAGGAGATGGTGCTTGATTGCATTAGAATGCCCTTGCCAGCAGTGAGGCTGAAATGATAGAAGGTGACAGGATTCTTATACCTAATATTCCTTCACGCATCCTGCTTCCACCTTCTTCCACAGCTGCTTCTGACTTTAGAAGTTGCAGGTGGTGTTGCATGCACCTATTACCTTTTCTTTCTTTCTATTTTTTTTTACTGCAAACTTGTGCCTTTCTTCTTGCAGATTTTCACCAAATTGCCATCTGACCAGACACTAGTGGATAGCGAAAGGATTATGGTGAAGAAACTGTGCCATTCAATCTTTCACTCTCAGCCACCAGCCCAGATACTGTCTCTACATCTAATTTAGAGGATAACTTTTAGTTGGGCTACGCATGTGATAAAACACAACGTATGAGTGACTGATAACCAGGAGATAGTCACACACAAGTTCTGGTACCAAGGACTGAGTTGAGTCTTTGGTGTAGGCTGTCGTAGAAAGTTGATGTTAATGCACAGGAAACGCTTGCTGCGTTGGTCACTGTGCTCATCGGCCTCTGCTGAGGCTGGAGGAGTGTGGAGTCCTGTACCAACTTTATTGAGGACATTGCGCAGCACAGAGCTTCAAGCCCAACATTTCCAGTGTTGAAGTGGTGGCTATCTTGAAATGTGGCTAACCTGAAAGTCCCCCTCTTTTTTTGTTTTAACGTAGTATTGGTGAGTGGGGGTTAGCTCCAGTTACAAATATGTTTTCAGGCTTTTGTAATTAAGAGAGCATAAGCTGAAATGTTCAGGTGTAAAATGACAGTGTTGGCATCAAGTCAGCACTGATTTATACTCTGCAAACTTCTTGTGGGCGCTCCTAATACTCTTCCCCAAAGGATGCTTTTTACGTGATTTGCAGCAGAAGTCTGTACGTGCTGTAGATGTTCTGTTGGATGTAACAAGCGTCAAAAACCATCCAAAGAATTGTTGCTGCATGTCTGAATTTTGTGACGGCAATCTGTAGTTGTATAGGTCTCCCCACGTGGAACGATGGTCATCTCCTTGTGCCCTGAATCGGATAAACGTCTTTCTCAAATATATTTTAAGCTCTGTATAAAGGCAGAGTGGTGAATTGAGATAAGAATGTAAACCCTTAAGTATGGTGTACAGATAAAACAGCTGTAGTGACCAGATTAATTTAATGTGTATAATTTATTCTCCTATATTAATACATAATAAAGAACATGCCATACAATGCTAGTCCAGTTTGCTTTGATTCAAACCTGTCTAGCTATTCCACTATTTCAAATCTCTTTCAATCATTTAAAGCACCTGGAGCTTACCTGCTGAGATCTAACTGTATGTGGGCATTTTGCTGTTTCAGAAACCCTCTCTATTTATATAACCACATATTAAATTGATGGACAGGGAGGCAACAGTTGACCTGTTAACCTGGCCTTTGTCACCTCAATGCCTAGAACATCATGACTAGACCTTACTTCTTCTTTTCCCTCCTCTCTTGTGGCTGCCCTGTAATTTGTTGATACAGGCAAATTAAGAAGAACCTTGGTCAACATTGTATTTTAAAATCTGGAAAAGCTTTCTCTGAACGGCTAGGGACCTCCAATCCAATCCCTAAGATTGCACAGATTGTTTTCTGAAAACACAGTCATGGTCTCGACCAGGCTATCTCTGGAAAAAGAAGAATGGCTTAACATGTAGTCTATGCTAACTGGAAATGACAGCCCTCACCATAACGGACCAGACAGTATAAATTCCAAGCAGAATAAACACCATCGCTTCATCGGAGGCCCCCCTGGTGATGTCACCTAGCATGATGACAAAACATCTGAATGAAAACAAGCCAGCTCGGCGAGCAAGTCAACAATCTCATGTAGTCTATGTCTTCCCTACAATGTCCAAACTCTCAACTCCTGATATTTCTGAATCTGTTAAACTAGCACGATCTTTCAATAGGCATGCTATCCAATTATTTCAGTTCTTGTGTTATTTTTGCAGACCATAAGGAGGCCAGATCTAAGTCTTTGCTGCTCTGAACTAAACAAAGCAAGGTCCTTAACTTATGAGTGCCTGAGAGTTTATCAAGATGAAAATAGTTCTCATGTCTCTAAGGGTACTATTAACCCACTAAACAGAACTAAAAGTGGACACAGTACTCCAACTGCAGACTGATCATTAATGTACTTAGTGACAAAATGGTGTTCTTTGAATTATGCTGAACAGCTTGATTCATCAAAAGTATTTTTTTAGGCTACAGCCACAACTTCCTTATGTGCATTGATTATGTGTATAACAACACTTGGGCTGGATTTTATGGTGTGCTCCACCCAGCTAAGATGTCAGGGAGATCCTGCCCTCAACTGCCTGTACCAATTTAACACGAAGCAGCATAGCAGTATCAATTACCTTAAGATCAGAGTCCTGCCACGTTCTCAGAGGGAAATTCTGCCTGGATCAACTGGTATTGTACTCACTGCAATTTAGAAGGGGGTGTGCGATTTCATAGAAACGCAAAGTACTGATGGGACTGGACAGGCTAGATGCTGGAAGAATGTTCCCAATGTTGTGAGGAGTGCAGTGTGGAGGAGCAGAGGGATCTTGGGGTTCTTGTCCACAGTTCCCTGAAAGCTGCCACCAGGTGGATAGAGTTGTTAAGAAGGCGTATGGTGTGTTAGCTTTCATTAATAGAGGGATTGAGTTCAAGAGCTGTGAAGTTATGCTCCAGCTATACAAAAGCCTGGTTCGGCCACATCTGGAGTATTGTGTCCAGTTCTGGTCGCCTCATTACAGGAAAGATGTGAAAGCATTGGAAAAGGTGCAGAGGAGATTTACCAGGATGTTGCCTGGAATGGAGGGAAGGTCTTATGAGGAAAGGTTGAGAGAGCTAGGGCTTTTCTCTTTAGAACGATGAAGGATGAGAGGTCACTTGATAGAGGTGCACAAAATGATCAGAGGTATAGATAGAGTGGACAGCCAGAGACTTTTTCCTAGGGTGGAGGTAGCTATTACAGAGGGGCATAGTTTTAAAGTGAGTGGAGGTAGATACAGGGGAGACATCAGAGGTAGGTTCTTTACTCAGAGAGTGGTCGGGGCGTGGAATGCATTGCCAGAGAGGGTAGTGAGGTTGGCCTCATTGGGGGCATTTAAGCGGCTATTAGATAGGCATATGGATGATAGTATAAGGTAGGGGTGGAGGTTAGATAGACCTTAGGATTAGGGTAAAAGTTCAGCACAACATTGTGGGCCGAAGGGCCTGCACTGTGCTGTACTGTTCTATGTTCTATGTTCTATCCTGTCTTGGAGAGCTGCCAATAATCTAAATGGCCAACAGTTCTGTAGACCCAACAATACCAGTTAAGAGTGGTGTCCACCATTGGGAGTACAGGCACTGTAACTAGGCCAAGATGCTAAGGTAAATCTGGTGACCGCATTCGTCAGCAAGGGCAACTAGAGATGGACAATAAATGCTGGCCCAGCCATCACTGCCTGTATCCCATGTGTGAATAGAAAAAAAATCAAGAGCCTCGTTAGGTCCAAGCATCTACCCATTGCTTCCCTCATAAAATTTCAGAGAGTTTGGGAACAGACAGCAGGAAGGTCACCTGTTGGATTTCATGTGCCTCACATCCTGCCCATTTCCCCACCAGCAAAAAAAATCCAGGTCCTTTCTATCTGCCAGCTACTTATGCTATTGATCGCTGAAAAAAGATGCTTTTATGTTGTCTTGGTCTGACTAATATGTGTGAAACTGCACTTACCATTAATTAAATGCGATTTACCTTTGTCGAACCCAATGTTCCAGTGTATCTGAATCATTTAGTATTCCATTGTCTGTATTTACTGTTGTACAAATTTTGCTGGCATCTGTAAACTTGGCATACTCCCAACAGCACTAGTACTACAATCAATGAATAATAGCAGACCTAAGAGGAATCACTGGAAAGTACCAGTGACAACATGTCTTCTGGCTAAACCATATCTGCTAACTACAAACTTTTTAAGTGTGGGACTGGAGACTGTTCCCAATCCAGCATACAAAATTCCTTCTGCTTTCAAAAGATTCTGTTCTGAAGTAACCTCATGTGAGCTTCCTTATCAAGGGCTTAATGAAAATTCTGGTCAATAATATCAACTGCATTTCCCTCATTCACTAGCCTAGTGATTTTCTTTGAAGAAGCTGTGTGGTTTATTTCTAATAACTCCATTTCCTTCCCAGTGAACATCAAGGCAGTCTCACTACCTCTGTTTTCTCTGACTCCTTCTCAGCCAGTGGAGTTTTTGGCATCTGTTTGCCTTTTCTAATGGCCTCCTAAAGAGTCTGCCTCCAGATGTCGCTTTTTTTTTTCTTCATTCAGGCGCTGTGGGCTTTGCCCGTTGGGCCAGTATTTATTGCGTATTCCTAGTTGCCTTTAAACAGGTGGTGGTGAGTTACCTCATAAGTCGCTGCAGTGTCCTGGTTGCCAGCATCAGAATTGGCCATCTTTATATCCTGGTCCGGGTATCTTTGTAGCTGAAGTATGCCCAGCAGGTGATGATTGAATCACCAGTTCATCATACTGGAGGTCTTTGCGCAAACAGCCATCATTCATTGGACAGATGTGACAATACCAGCATAGAGGTTGTTGGCTTAGCAGTGTGTAAGTGTATACTGATAGAATTAGCATGCTCCAGAACTACTGAGTTGGTGACCTTGTACTGAAAGAGCTGCTGAGGATATGACTGAAGACATGCAACGTGGAAAAGTACTGTCTTTTCTCATTTGAAATATGTACAAGACATTGCCATCAGGTGATGTTTAATACAGCATCCACATAACGCAAATGATCATCTAATAAGACTGAGGCTATTACGTAAGCTCACTAAGGACAGCTCCCTGGAATGGATATGGGTCTGATTTAGTTTTTTTTAAACGTAGAAACTGCGAGAGCTTGCTTCTGGTCTCAATGTCTCTCCCTGTAGTTGTGATATTGACTATACAGACACAAAGTTTTAGACCACTTGTCTCATTTCTTTAATCAACCTAAAATAGATATTATTTGGACTGGGAGCTCTATTAATTTTGCGTTTTCCTAATCTGTAGAAGATATTACTATCTATTACAATATTAATATTATTCAACACAGAACCATTATTGCTAAGTGCTTGTGAAGAGATTGAGTTTATATTGAAAGACTCTGTTTAGTCATTCTTCTTTTTAAACTCATGTGTAGCCTACATACAATTGTAAAGTTTGGTTTTGACATTTTGTTATTCACAACTTTTGTTAAAGTTTGACCAGAAGGAGAAAACTACTTTCCTCGGCACCAGGAAAGACTACTGGGATTATTTCTGTAATTGTTTGGCCAAGGTGAAAGGAGCTAATGATGGAATTCGCTTTGTGAAGTCTATCCCAGAGGTAAGGAGATAAAATTCTCCAGAGGTCAATTAATCATTTCTTAGTTCTATGGTTAATTATGCTATTTGTTTCAAAACTCATTATTCTGGATTGCAAACAAGATTTTCCGGATTTCTTCTTTAAAATAGTAGAGAGTTCGTTTGAATATTTTGGGTGACACTTCTGATGGTTTCCTAGCAATAATTTAACCTTTATTAGTGTATCTTTAGCTCTGAATTGTTCTAATGTTTTAAACCTTTCCTCTGGAAAGCCCTTAGTTTAAAAAAAACATAGATTTTTGTACTGGAAAATCCTACCAGTTGCATAAGTATGGTTCATTTTCAAAGAATAACCAATTTGCCTCAATACCTTCTTGTAACATACATATGATTTTCTCTTATTAATGGTCATTATTAATAGAGAGCTAATATATTTTTCTAACCAGAGACTCTAAACTATAAATAATTAGTAGGGAATCTACTGTGGCGATCAGGGTCTTGCCTGAAAAGCTGTGACCTCTTTCAAATCCTCTCAGCTGACTCTGCTGGTTCATGCCCTCGACACTTCTTCAGTTGCATTAGCTGTGGCTGATCAATCTTTTCATTTTGTGACTTTAGAATCAAGATTCCGTTTGCGTTCCTGCAGTTGGAATCTCTCTGTCTTGTGCCGCTTGTCTGTCTGTTCATCAGTCAATGTGATCTGTGAAACACTGTCAGTTTCTTCTGGATCTTCTAAGGTTATTAATCCAAGCTTTCGACGTGCTTTCTGCTGAAATCTGGCTTTATCTTTGTATCCAATACCCTGAATTCCTAATCTTCAGTCTTGTCAGAGAATTGGGCTGTCGGACTAATTTATCTTCTCGGAATGTGCATTATTCCGAAACCAAGTCTCTCATTTACCTTAGAACGTTTAACTTTTGGATTGGCATCTGCTGTAATTTTACAAGAGTCTGTGAAGCTCATGTTGCAATTCTATTGTCTACTCGGCACTTCATATTCAAGAACAAAAAACAGTACAGCATGGGAACAGGCCCTTTGGCCCTCCAAGCCTGCACTGATACATTTTGCCCTTCCATATCTTCACTTACAGGATCCCTATCCCTCAGTTCCCTTCCTAATCATATATTTGTCCAGGTGTTTCTTGAATGCTGCTATTGTGTCAGCTTCCACCACCTCCTCTGGCAGCACATTCCAGGCACTCACCACCCTTTGTGTGAAAAACTTGCTTCGCACATCTCTTTTAAACTTACCCCCCTGCACCTTGAATCCTCAAAAAACACAATCAAGTTAGTGAGGCGCAACCTCCTCAGCACAAAATCATGCGGTCTATCGTTAATAAGTCCATTCGCTTCTAAATGCATACCAATTTTGGCTCTGAGAATCTTTTCCAATAATTTCCCTCCCACCAGTGTGAGACTCAGGCCTGTAATTTCCAGGATTATTGATGTTACCCTTCTTAAACAACGGGACACCATTCGCTATTCTCTAGCCTTCTGGGATCTCGTGTGTGGCCAAAGTGGACACAAAGATGCCTGTCAGTGCTCCAGCAATTTGTTCTCTTGCCTCCTTCAATATTCCGGGATAGATCCCAACAAGGCCTGGGGACTTATCTCCCTTAATACTTTTTAAGATGCACAACACCTGTTTTTAGTAACAACTTCACTTAGAGATTCAACACTTCCTTCCCTGAGATCATCCTCCACCAATTCCTTCTCTTTTGTGAATACCGACACAAAATATTCATTTAGGACCTTACCTGCCTCTTCTGGCTCCACACATAGATTCTATCCTTTGTCCTCGAGTGGGCCAACTCTTTCCCAGGCTACCCTTTTGCTTTTTGTCTAAGTATAAAAAGCCTTGGGATTCTCCTTAATCCTGTTTTGCTAACGACTTTTCATGACCTTTTTTATTCACTTGATACTTTCAGTCTGCTGTCTCCAATGCAATAGTTACAAACCATTTATTGAATCATTTAAATTTCATCTGACTTCTCTCCAGTTGCCACACTTGATTCATACAAATCATTGTCTGACATCTTTATGGCAATCATCTTTATTACCTTCATTGCCTTGTTTGTCTGCTTCCTAACTAAACAGTTGTGTGCAAAATGTTTTAGTTTTTTCCAGTTAAAATTTTTTTCCACGCTAGAAATGCTTTGTTTTAATAGAGTCATACAGCATAGAAGCAGACTCTTCAGTCAAACCTGTCCTTGCTGAACATAACCCCAAACTAAATTAGTCCCACCTGCCTGCTCCTGGCCCATGTCCCTCCAAACTTTTCCTATTCATGTATTTATTTAAATGTCTTTTAAATGTTCTAACTGTGCACGCCTCCACCATTCCCTCAGGAAGTTCATTCCATATGCAAACCACCCTCTGTTTTTAAAAAAAAATGTGCCCCCCCCGTTTGTATTTTTTAAAATCTCTCTCCTCTCCCCTTAAAAATATGCCCCCTAGTCTTGAAATCCTCTATCCAAGGGAAAAGACATCTACCATTAACCCTATCTATACCCCTCCTGACCTTATAAACCTCAGTAAGGTCACCTCTTAACCTCCTACGCTCCAGTGGAGAAAGGTCCCAGCCTATCCAGCCTTTCTTTATAATCAAACCTTCCATACCTGGCAATATCCTGGTAAATCTCTTCTGAACCCTCTTTAGCTTAATAATATCCTTGCCATAACAGGGCAACCAGAACTGTACACAGTATTCCAGAAGAGGCCTCGCCAATGTCCTGTACAACCTCCTGATGACTTCCCAACTTCTGTACTCAGAGTAATGAGCAATGAAAGCAATGAAGCTAACATCAAAGAATTTTGTACCTAAACCCCTAGGTCCCTCTGCTCTACAATACTGCCCAAGGCCCTACCATTAATTATATAAGTCCTACTCATGTTTGTTGTACCAAAATGGAATACCTCATATTTATTTCAGCCATTTTTTCAGCCCATTGACTCATTTGATCATGATCCCTTTTGTCTTATGTGATGACCACTATATAATTTGTAAGCTTGAATTTTCTGATGGCTTTTCTGTGGATATTTGTGGCTTTTGTCCACATTGTTGCTTGATGTAAGTGTAGGTTATTTTTCAGCATAGTGCACAGATCTGGGCTGCTCCTCCACATTGTTGGACACACATCCTTGTTCTCCCATGTATGTACTCTAGCTGCTGATTTACAAGCACAGAGCTTCTGCAAGTGTTTATAACTGCTTCCAGAGTCCAATTCTCTTCTTTTAGCAGCCACACTGTCATTGTGGATCTCTTGTGCGTAAGATAATTCTATATTTTATTTGCTCATCTCTTAGTTGCACATATTCACAGGTTTCGCGACTAGGGGTCATATTTTTAAGGTGAGAGGAGAGAGATTTAAAAAACAAATGAGGAACACTTTTTTTTACAGAAGGTGGTTTGTGTATGGGATGAACTTCCTGAGGAAGTGGTCGATGTGGGCACAGTTAGAATGTTTAAAAGACATTTAGGTCTTTAAAATACATGAGTAGGAAAGGTTAATTAGATTATACATCAATCTGCTTGGCCTGCTGTGTTCATCCAGCCCTGCACCTTGTTGTCTCTATCAATCTGTGGACTCTGTTTTTCCCCTTGGTCTCTCATATTGAACATGTTCGATTCATACATAACATTCATTTGAGACTCAAATTATGCCTTCAAAACTTTTAAAATTTCTGCTATGTATTTTAGGGTGTAATATATGTTGAACCAGTCTCATATCAACAGTGATAAAATTACAGCGACTTGTACCTGAGTTGGTTTGCTCAACAAATCTGTAGCTGTTGCACAATTCTATCATTGTGCATTAAAGACTTTCTAATTTTTCTTCCGATTCCCACCATTTGGACAGGAACTGGTCGCAGCAGTGTTTTCTGACACCAGCAACGGCAGGCAACTATGCATGTGTGCCCATTGGGCAGTGCGTAGTTCCAAACGCTGATATTATCATGTAGATTTCATGTGTGAAGTGGTGTGCAAATGCTCTTTCCTCTTTGTCTCCCTTCCTGGCTCCTCTGGGCTCTTTTTCCCCCATCTGTCCCCATTCCAGCTGTCTATTGTAATTCCGCCGTCGTCCCCCACCTCCCCCCCGCCTCCCCGCCCTCTGGTTCTCTCCCAAATCCCGATCTCCAGCTACACCACCCTGAAAACAGTGCATACATTTTTGAAATGACACACAGCAAGCACAGAATTTCAGTGGATCAGTATTTCAATTATAGCATGCTTTGTTGATCTTCCTTTCTTTCCTATTCGCAGCATGCAGCTTTGTACTTACCCCTGCCATCCTGTCAGTAGGTGCACGTGTTCACAGCACTTCAGCCCTCCTATCTATGATTCTCCTAACTCCATGTTTGAATTGTACCACCCAGCGGTGTGTTTCCCCATGAGGACTTTTATTGAAGTGAACTCAATATACCTGCCTGCAGGCTGGGTGCCTCATGGTGGAGGCTGCATGATGACAGCAAACTGGGAAGAGAATCGTTTGTACATGATTGCATTTCAATTCAAGCAGAGACACCGGCTGCTGCCGGGCCTGTATTCACCTGGGGCCTTGGATCCCAGGCCTTGGGTACGTGATAGCGGGAGAAGATGTCATGAAATGAGGGATCTGGAAGGGGGCCAGGCTGTGGCTGAGTATGCCTCACCTTCCCGATGCCGAGCCCCTCGATCAGTCACCGGTGCAATCAAACAAAAAACCCCGCGTGGGTTTGCTCCTTCTGCTCCTTCCAAGGTGAGTTCTTCACCTTCCCCCTCCCCACTGCTGCTCGCCCTGGCAGGGTGAGGCCCCTAAATGGACATTAATAAGCATTGATGATGGTGTGGTTATGCCTTTTCATTGTGGGACTGCTTTTATCTAAGAATGATAAATTCTTTCAATTAAATGATGCTTTTTTTAAAATAAAGCTGAAAACTTCCCTTGGGAAAGGTCGAGCATTTATTCGGTATTCCTTGGTCCATCAACGCCTGGCTGATACAGTTCAACAATGCTTGATGAATGTAAAAGTCACAAGGTGAGGTGCAGACATTTGAATTGTTCAAATTACACCCCAAAAGAGGGATTTATTAAAGTGTTTAATAATAATTCAGGTGTTGCCTCATATTTAAGCTTGTTACAAGAAATGTTTTGTGAGCATTATTCTACGTTCTTCTTCAATAACTAACTAAAAATCTCTCCTTACATTGTGTTTATTGGGTGTGCATTAGGGACTATATAGCAGCTACAATTTACAATATTTCTGGTATCGTTTTTGTCTAAACATAGATTAGAATCTGAAGCAATTTTTATTAAAAAACTGAACCGTAGATTGATTCATTAGTGAGCTAACGCTGACTGAATACTTGGGTTGATCTCTATTGTGAACAAGGCTAACTGATACCCAGTGCCCTGAGCCAGGGAAGATAGAAATCAATCACAGTTATATTCCTGCACTCAATCATTATTCACTGCACCTTGCTGGAATGCACATGATTGGATGTTGAGTGTCTGCAGACTTAGCTGTAACACCTAGTGCAGTTGGGTTATTTGGTATACTACAATGTCTAGACTCCTACTTAATATCTGACCAGTTGTGTGAGTTAGCAGACAGTATCTGTGGAAGTATTCATCAGATTGGAATTCCAGGAAAGGGGAGGGAGTATTTGGCAAAAAAAAGGAAGTGGTAAAATCTAATAATCTATAGGCTGGTGTGTATATAATGCCCCTGCCAATGACACAACCACTTAAATGAACAAGGGAGGTGGGCATATGGGAACACCACCGACCACTTGCAAAATCCCCTCCTTATTTGGAAATATACAGGTGCTCTTTCAGTGTCACTGCATCAAAATACAGGAACTCATTACTTAACAATTCTGATTCTAAGTACGTTTCACGGTCTGCCGCATTTCAACAAGGTGGCTCACCACTACCTTCTCAAGTACAGTTAGGAATGGTTGATAAATATTTGTCTAGCCAGTGACACCCACATTCCATGGTTGAATAAATTCGAAGAATTTGATTGTTTGCAGCCAGTTAAGAACATGGGAACAGAAGTAGGTCGTTCAGCTCCTCCAACATGTTCTACCATTCAATAAAATCGTGGCTGATCTGTGGCCTAATTTCATACACTTGCCTTTGACCCATATCCCTTAAGTTTTTGTTAAGCAAAAATATTATCTTTCTCAGATTTAAAATTGATGACTGACCTTGCATCCATTGCCGTGTGTGGGAGAGAATTCCAAACACCTACCCTTAGTGCTTCCTACTAATGCTCCTGAGCAGTCTGGCCCTAACTCTCAGATCTGCTCACAGTACTCCATGTGGGGTCTAACCAGGGTTTTGTATAACTGCAGCTTAATTGCTGCATCCTTGTCCTCCAGACAGTTCTTTGTTTTACTGCTGTGCTGTTGTTTATTAGGACTTGTGCTGAACTATCCCTGATGAGGCATTTTGCAAATCAATTACACTTCTTTATCATAGAAAAACAAAGTTTCTCAGTTCCATCTACAGGAAAATTTGGGGAGCTTGAAAATAAGCTCCAAGAGTTTGTCTCACAACAAATTATTGTCTTGAAATTATTTATTTCATAATTATATTAATCATGTTGTTAAGTGTACTTTTCATTAATTGCTTTCATCAGTTAAATGTTGTTGAAGGGTATTGAATACACTAGTGCATGCAGTGACAGAATATTTGTTTTAAAAAATGCAGAAAGTGAATATGCCTTTTGTCCAATCAGTCCTGCTCCATCTATATGGAAGCAGAAATAGGCCAACTGGCCTATCATGTCTGTTCCTCCATTCGGTCATGGTTAATATGTTTCTCGACCCCATTCTCCTGCCTTCTCCCCATAACCCTTGAAACCCTTACTGTTCAAGAACCTGTGTGGAGCTGGAGGAACACAGTAGGTCAGGCAGCAACAGCGGAGCAGGAAAGCTGATGTTTCGACTCTGATGCTGCCTGACCTGCTGTGTTCCTCTAGCTTCACACTGTGTTATCTCTGCCTCCAGCATCGGCAGTTCTTACTGTCTCTAATCAAGAACCTGTCTATCTTCAATAAAAACCGAAAGAACTGTGGATGCTGTAAATGAGGAACAAGAGCAAAGTTACTGGAAAAGCTCAGCAGGTCTGGCAGCATCTGTGAAGGAAAAAAGTTCTGAGTTCTGAGGAAGGATCACCGGGCCTGAAATGCTAACTCTGTTTTCTCCTTCTCACATGCTGTCAAACCTGCTGAGCATTTCCAGCAACTTTTCTTTTGTACCTGACTATCTTTGTCTTAAATACACTCAATGACTTGGCCTTCTGCAGTATGAGTTCCACAGATTAGCCACCTTCCTGCTGAAGAAGTTCCTCCTCATCTCAATTCTAAAGGGTTATGCCTTTACTCTGAGGATGTTCCCTCAGGTCTTAGTCTCTTAGTTTCCTATGAATGAAGACAACTTCTCCTTGTCCACTCTATCCAGACCTCTCAGTATTCTATAAGTTTCGATAAGATGCTCCCTTTATCCTTCTAAACTCCAAGTACAGACTCCGAGTTCTCAACTGCTCCTCGTATCACAAGCCCTTCATTCTTGTGAACCTTCTCTGGACCCCTTCTAAGGCTGGCTCCTCTTTCCTTTACAACAATACCTTTTTCATTTTATTGTTTTCCACTGGGGAAATAAAGAAAAGGAACACAGTTGACATCAATCTAAATCTGACAATACAACTGCTCTGAAGACAGTGAGTGACTTTAAGCGAATTTGGTTGTGACAGTCTGTTACACATCTATTAGCCAACAGGAACAGAAGTTTGTTTGTTTTCTCATGCCTTGTCTTGCCCCAGCTATCTTTCTGGTCCTTGTTTTCCCAGCTTAAACCTTATCTGCACTGTTCATTGTTGCATAAACATGTATTACACTTGTGTTTAATTTATCTCCAGTAAAATAGCTTGGATAAATTTAATCACAGTTACTTACATAATATCTGAACTTATCCTGGTCATTGCCTTTTATTGGTCAGTGCATTAAATATAGGACTAGCAAGGTCATCTTGTGGCTGTACAGGACATTGGTTATGCCATTTTTTGGAATACTGCATTTAATTTTGATCACCCTTCTGTAGGAAAGATGTTGTTAAACCTGAAAGTGTTCACAAAAGATTTACGAGGATGTTGCCAGGGTTGGCGGGTTTGAGCTATAGGGAGAGGCTGAATAAGCTGGGGCTATTTTCCCTGGAGTATCGAAGGATGAAGGGTGACCTTTAAAGAAGTTGATAGAATCATGAGGGACATGGATATGGTGAATAGCCAAGGTCTTCCCCTAGGGTAGCAGGATCCAAAACTAGAGGGTATAAGTTTAAGGTAACAGAGGACAGATTTGAATTTCAAGAGAGTGGTGTGTTTGGAAGGAGCTGCCAGAGGAGGTGGTGGAGGCAGGTACAATTACAACATTTAACAGGTATCTGGATGGATATATGAATAAGAAGGGTTGGAGGGATATGGGCCAAATGCTGGCAAATGGAGCGAGATTAACTTAGGATATCTGATTGGCATGGACGAGTTGGACCGATGGGTCTGTTTCTTTGCTGTAGTGTTTATGACTCTGAAGTGTCCATTTCTGGGCTGAACTGAACAAAGCTGCAGATTCTCCTTCCCATTCATCCATGCAGAATAACTTGTCAAGACATAGCCAGATGCCTTCGTGCTGCTCCTACTTCCCATTTTGATCAACAGCTGCTTCAGTGTGATAATCCCAATTCATGCTTTATTTATTGATAGCTACATGCACACTGCTACCTATGCCAAATGAGTTACACTGCATTTACCTATATTAAAACCCATTTGCCATATCACTGTCCAACTTTCATAATTGCTTCAATTATTTCTAAGATGAGGCTTTTTTTAAAAAGAAACAGTTAAGGTATCAATGAATTTGGTGCAAGGCCCATAGAGTTAAGCTTCAATCAGTGACATTCAAATGGAATGGGACAGACTAGGGGCCAAATGGCTTGCTCAAGTTCTTATGTTTCCTTTTATTTTTATGAACCTTGTGGATATTTAATCCTTCCTGCTTCTGTCATATATTCTTTTTGAACTTTTATAAATAATGTGGATTATGTAGCCCAATTTTGAGGAATGAAAATGCATTTTTAATGCACCATGTGGTTATAACCTGGAATGCACTGTCTGAAAGAGTGATGGAAGCAGATTCAATCATAACTTTCAAAAGGGAATTAGATGAATACCAATGGGAAAATGGCTCTTTTGAAGGGCTGGTTAACATACAATGGGCTTCTTGAGTGGTATCATTCTATGATTTTCATGATGAGAATTTGTGTGCAGGTTTGGTCTGTGGAAACAAATATAGTGAGGACTAGTTTAATTTCCAACAAAATAACCAACCTGGGATAAGGCGATGGAAGTGACCTGGATAAATTGTCACTCTATATTGCTATTTGTGCAAGAGTGATAATTATCTTCCTGGTAAACAAGGGTAACAAGAAGAGTCTCTTGTTAGTTTTCTAAGTGTATCAAGAACACTTCGTGAAAACTTCTGTTTTTTGTGATACAAGTTTTGTTTGTGATCTTGCTGACTTATTTTCTGTCCTCAATTTTTAAAGTGACTGGTACTATGCCCGAAGCCCGTTGCTGATGTCTCATCTCAGTTCTGACATTACTGATCACCTGTACGAGCTGAATGAAGTGCAGTTTGACTTGGCTTCTAGAGGACACGATTTGGATGCTTCTTGGCCAACATTTGCACGGTAATGCATGTCCATTTGCATTAGGTTGTATAATTGATGGTTTGTCAACTAAAATTGAGTATATGGATTGAAATGTGTTCAGGTGCCCTTCGTACTGCAGTGTGCATTGTTGAGATATTTAACTTTGCAGCGACCACGTAGTTTCATGCGTTTCAGCTTGAAGTAAGAACTGAATCCTGGAGTTTCAGAGATTGAGAGGTGCTTTAATCAAGGTGTTTGAAATGTTAATAGGTTTCAGTATGGCAGAAAGAAGAAGCCTCTTCATTTGGTCAAGGAGTCCAGAACAAGCGAGTATATCTAACAATTAGAGCTAAGCCTTTTAAAAAGCAGGTATAAAATCAGCAATAACCAGGTGTAGAGCTGGATGAGCACAGCAGGCCA